>NW_021621192.1:2911329-2958352 GCF_004785775.1 Grammomys surdaster
TTTTTTATAGCATGTTTTACAAGGGGAGGGGGTAAGAGGGTCCAGGTGGTGGAAAAGTACAAAATCTTCTTGGCTTGTGCCTTGAAACATGTCATGGTCTATATGGTACACTGCCTTGAATTATGATCTACCTGCTGTTCTTCAGAAGATATGGTACACTGCTTGAGTTATGGTCTCCCTGCTATTCTTAAGAAGACATGGTACTCTGCTTTGAGTCTATCTGCAGTTGCTAAGCAGGATCTTGCAGTTGCCAAGCTTCAGAGGACATTGTGCAGGTGGGGAAAGGTAGGGGGTGAGGGTAAGGGCGAGGGTCCTGGCTTCTGGCATCTCCCCCTTCTCTGTTTAGTTAGAGAAGGCGTCTTATGTTCAATCCCAACTATGTGAGTTTTGAATTTGGATGTCTAATTATGGGGGGTCTTAGACAAGTTCACAACCCCAAAACACTGATGTGAGACGAGTCACATCGATGGTCAAAGGCTTTAGGCTGTCGACGATGAGCAACGTCGAGGGACTCTGATGTGGGTGAAAGGAGGGTGAGAGCCCTGTCTTAGGCCATGTAGGCTGCACCCACTCCCAGCACCACGCACTCCTTTTCGGCTGCATTGGGTGGGCCCCTGGGAAGTGGACCTACAATAATCCCGTCATTGGGCTAACTCACGGCCATCCTAGTCTCTTGTAAATGTTCAAGTTACCAACCATTTGTCAGTTTGGGGTGTAATATTGTCATAAAGGAAGGCTCCCCAATGTTAGCGGCCATATCAAGGGTGGCCTTGGTTTAGGAAAAAGCCAATTTTTGTTGTGGTGATCAAGAGGCCAAGCTCTCTAGCGAGAGAAATGAGGGCAAAGCCAGGCATACCAGGAACCCTTCTGGAGGGCGTGGAAGTCTAGGGGTCGACCGTAGGGGGAGGCAGGGGAGCTGACAGCTGTGTCAGTCTCCTGTGGAGTCACTTCTGGATCCTCTGCAATTTTCAGCTGATGGTAATGAACTTCAACTGCCTTCTTGATGGCAGCATCAACCTGGTTCCGTGGACGACAGGTCACGGGCGATGATCTCTGTCTTGCTCAATCTTGATGTCGTGCGCACATCCTCTCAATGAGGGTCCGTCCGGATGGGTCCGTGCCTCGAGCCCCACGTCTGGGTGCCACTTGACCCGACCGGCGGGTCCTGGTTATTCGTGGGGGCGAGGAGGACTGCAACCTGCTATTCTTCAGAAGATATGGTACACTGCTTGAGTTATGGTCTCCCTGCTATTCTTCAGATGATATGGTACACTGCTTTGAGTCTATCTGCAGTTGCCAAGCAGGATCTTGCAGTTGCCCAGCTTCAGGGGATCTTGTGCAGGTGGGAAAAGGTAGGGGGTGAGGGTAAGGGTGAGGCTCCTGGCTTCTGGTCCATCTGGATTAGAACTTCTAATAGCAGGCATCACGGGTGATTCAATTTTACCTGGAAAGAAAAAAGAAGGGGATTCTCAGGGAGATTTCTCTTCCCTGGATGTAAATTGTTATTCATCGTATTTATGGTTGGGCCTGGCTTTGTGAGGGTATCTATTTTTTTCATTAATATTTGTGGTAGCCGGTTAGCTGTGCCTTCTGTGGTATTGGGCAGGCATATCAGTCCTCGGCTCCATAAGGGAACTGGGACTGGGGCATTCCCTTTATGGGTATGAGGGTCCTTCCCCATATCTGTGGCAAAGTTTTGTTGGTCTTGGTGGTGCCCGAGGTCACCAACATGGTCAGCAAGAGATTTGCCATGAGCTTTCAGCTTTAGAGAGAGAAAAGTGAACAAGCATGATGGAGAGTATTTCAGGGGGACTCCTTCTGAGGGGGTACCGTTCCCCCTCTTTTGTTTTTAAAGCCAATTTTTCAGAGTTCTTGTAAAATCAGGGCAGAAGCGCCAACAGTTGCTCCTTCCACACTCAGAGAGTCATGAAGGCCTTATTTAAGGATATATAAATCTATATTAATAATCTTTTGTCAAAGGACTTTTATAGCTCCACTGACAATCAGACTATATGATATATCGATTAGAAATAGCTTTTTCTACTTTTTGTGAGATTACCTCTCTTTTGTCAATTAACTGTTGAGGAAGTTAGGGTTTACCTCTCTCTTGAGAATATTGAACAGAGATTTAAATTCTTTTGTGGAGAGCTTAAAATAGTATCTTAGCCAATTTGCATCTCCTAGAAACTTTTGAAATTAATTTAAAATAAGTAGACTCCCTTTTTTTTAAATCCTTTATCTGTGTGGGGTTTTTATTGGGTATTATACGTATTTACCTTTCAATGTTGTCTCCTTTCTCATTCTCCCCCCAAATCCCTTATCCCCTACCCCTTCCTCCTAATTTTTGTGATGGTGTGCTCCAAACATCCTCCCAGTCCCATCTCCCTGCTCTCGAATTCCAACACAGTAGGGGATCCAAACTTTTGGGGACCTTGGCCCTCCACTTTCACTGGAGTCTAACAAGGTCACCCTCAATTCCCTATACAGGTGCGTGAGTCCCTCCCTTTGTGCTCTCTGGTTGGTGGTTTAGACTTTGGGAGTTCTGGTTGAAACTTTTGATGCTCCTTCTGAAAAGGACCAACGCATTCATACTTTGGTCTTCCTTCTTCTATGTGAGTTTTATGTGGTCTATATGAAGATTCTTAGAAATTGTGAGCTTTTGGGCTAATATCCACTTATCAGTGAGTGCATACCATGTATGTTCCTTTGAGATTGGGTCATCTCACTCAAGATAATATTTTCCAGCTCCATCCATTTGTCTAGGAATTTTGTGAACTGATTGTTTTTAATAGCTGAGTAGTACTCCATTGTATAAATGTACCACATTTTCTGCATCCATTCTTCTGTTGAAGGGCATCTGGGTTCTTTCCAACTTCTGGCTATTATAAATAAGGCTGCTATGAACATGGTGGAGCATGTGTCCCTGTTGTATGTTGAATCTTCTTTTGGGTATATGCCCAGGAGTGGTATAGCTGGGTCCCCAGGTAATGCTATGTTCAATTTTCTGAGATACCGCCAGACTGCCTTCCATAGTGGTTGTACCAGTTTACAATCCCACCAACAGTGGAGGAGTGTTCCTCTTTTTCCACATCCTCGCCAACATGTACTGTCACCTGTGTTTTTGATCTTAGCCATTCTGACTGGTGTGAGGTGGAATCTCAGTGTTGTTTTCATTTGCATTTCCCTGATGACTAGGGATGCTGAACACTTCTTTAGGTGCTTCTCAACCATTCAAGCTTCCTCAGTTGAGAATTCTTTGTTCAGGTCTGTGCTCCATTTTTTAATAGGGTTCTTTGATTGTCTAGAGTCTAATTTCTTCAGTTCTTTGTATACCTTGGATATTAGCCCTTTATCAGATGTAGGGTTGGTGAATATCTTTTCCCAATCTGTTGGTTGCCGCTCTGTCCTATTGACTGTGTCCTTTGCTTTACAGAAGCTTTGCAGCTTTATGAGGTCCCATTTGTCAATTTTTGGTCTTAGAGCACAGGCCATTGGAGTTCTGTTCAGGAACTTTTTCCCTGTGCCTATGTATTCCAGGCTTTTTCCCAGTTTCTCTTCTATTAGTTTCAGTGTGGCTGGTTTTAGGTGGAGGTCCTTAATCCACTTGGAATTGAGCTTTGTACAAGGAGATAAGTATGGTTCAATTTTCATTTTTCTACATGCTGACCACCAGTTGGACCAGCACCATTTGTTGAAAATGCTATCTTTTTTCCATTCGATGGTTTTAGCCCCTTTGTCAAAGATTAAGTTACCATAGGTATGGGGGTTCATTTCTGGGTCTTCTATTCTATTCCACTGATCCTCCTGCCTGTCTCTGTTCCAATACCATGCAGTTTTTATCACTATTGCTTTGTAGTACAGCTTGAAGTCGGGGATGGTGATTCTTCCAGAAGTTCTTTTATTGCTGAGAGTAGTTTTCGCAATCCTGGGTTTTTTGTTATTCCAAATAAATTTTAAGATTGCTCTTTCTATCTCTGAGAAGAATTGAGTGGGAATTTTGATGGGGATTGCATTAAATCTGTAGATGGCTTTTGGCAAAATAGCCATTTTTACTATATTAATCCTTCCAATCCATGAGCATGGGAGATCTTTCCATCTTCTGAGATCTGCTTCGATTTCTTTCTTCAGGGGAATGAAGTTCTTGTCATACAGGTCTTTTACTTGCTTGGTTAGGTTCACACCAAGGTATTTTATATTATCTGTGACTATTTTGAAGGGTGTCATTTCCATAATTTCTTTCTCAGCCAGTTTATCTTTTGAGTAGAGGAAGGCTACTGATTTGCTTGAGTTAATTTTATATCCAGCCACTTTGCTAAAGTTGTTTATCAGGTTTAGGAGTTCTCTGGTGGAAGTTTTGGGGTCACTTAAGTATACTATCATATCATCTGCAAATAGTGAGATTTTGACTTCTTCCTTTCCAATTTGTATCCCTTTGACCTCCTTGTGTTGCCTAATTGCTCTGGCTAGGACTTCCAGTGCTATATTAAATAAGTAGGGGGAGAGTGGGCAGCCTTGCCTAGTCCCTGATTTTAGTGGGATTGCTTCAAGTTTCTCTCCATTTAGTTTAATGCTGGCTACTGGTTTGCTGTAAATTGCTTTTACTATGTTTAGGTCTGGACCTTGAATTCCTGACCTTTCCAAGACTTTTATCATGAAGGGGTGTTGAATTTTGTCAAATGCTTTCTCAGCATCTAGTGAGATGATCATGTGGTTTTTTTCTTTGAGTTTGTTTATATAATGGATTACATTGATGGATTTCCGAATATTGAACCAACCCTGCATTCCTGGGATGAAGCCAACTTGATCGTGATGGATAATTGTTTTGATGTGTTCTTGAATTCGGTTCGCTAGAATTTTATTGAGTAATTTTGCATCAATGTTCATAAGGGAGATTGGCCTGAAGTTCTCTTTCTTTGTTGGGTCTTTGTGTGGCTTAGGTATGAGTGTAATTGTGGCTTCAAAGAATGAGTTGGGTAGTGTACCTTCTGTTTCTATTTTGTGGAATAGTTTGAAAAGAATTGGGATTAGGTCTTCCTTGAAGGTCTGATAGAATTCTGCACTAAAACCGTCTGGTCCCGGGCTTTTCTTTGTAGGGAGACTTTTAATGACTGCTTCTATTTCTTTTGGGGTTATGGGACTGTTTAGATGGTTTATCTGGTCCTGATTTAACATTGGCAACTGGTATTTGTCTAGGAAATTGTCCATTTCATCCAAATTTTCCAATTTTGTTGAATATAGGCTTTTGTAGTAGGATCTGATGATTTTTTTAATTTCCTCAGTTTCTGTTGTTATGTCCCCCTTTTGAGTTCTGATTTTATTAATTTGGATACTGTCTCTCTGCCCTCTGATTAGTCTAGCTAAGGGTTTATCTATCTTGTTGATTTTCTCAAAGAACCAGCTCCTGCTTTTATTGATTCTTTGGATAGTTCTTTTTGTTTCAATTTGGTTGATTTCAGCCCTGAGTTTAATTATTTCCTCCCTTCTACTCCTCTTGGGTGTATTAGCTTCTTTTTGTTCTAGGTCTTTCAGGTTCTCTGTCAAGCTGTTAGTGTATGCTCCCTCCAGTTTCTTTTTGTAGGCGCTTAGAGCTATGAATTTTCCTCTTAGCACTGCTTTCATTGTATCCCATAGATTTTGGTATGATGTGTCATCATTTTCATTAAATTCTAAAAAGTTTTTAATTTCTTTCTTTATTTCTTCCCTTACCTGATTATCAAGGAGTAGGGTGTTGTTCAGTTTCCATGTAAATGTGGGCTTTCCATTCTCTTTGTCATTTTTGAAGACCAGCCTTAGACCTTGGTGATCTGATAGGATGCAGGGAATTATTTCAATTTTCTTATATCTGTTGAGGCCTGTCTTGTGCCCAATTATATGGTCTATTTTGGAGAAGGTACCATGAGGTGCTGAGAAAAAGGTATATTCTTTTGCTTTAGGGTGAAATGTTCTATAGATATCTGTTAAGTCCATTTGCTTCATAACTTCTGTTAGTTTTACTGTATCTCTATTTAGTTTCTGTTTCCATGATTTATCCATTGCTGAGAGTGGGGTGTTGAAGTCTCCCACTATTATTATGTGAGGTGCAATGTGTGTTTTGAGCTTTAGTAAGGTTTCTTTTATGAAATTCGATGCTCTTGTATTTGGCGCATAGATATTCAGAATTGAGAGTTCATGTTGGTTGACTTTTCCTTTGACAAGTATGAAATGCCCTTCCTTATCCTTTTTGATAGTTTTAAGTTGAAAGTTGATTTTATTCGATATTAGAATGGCTACTCCCACTTGTTTCTTAGTGCCATTTGCTTGAAAAATTTTTTTCCAACCTTTTACTCTAAGGTAGTGTCTGTCTTTGTCACTGAGGTGGGTTTCCTGTAAGCAGCAAAAAGCTGGGTCCTGTTTGCGTATCCAGTCCGTTAGCCTATGCCTTTTTATTGGGGAATTGAGTCCATTGATGTTAAGAGATATTAAGGAGAGGGTGTTCTTGCTTCCTGTCATTTTTGCTAATAGTGGAGACATCGTTTGTGTGGTTATCTTCTTTTGGGTTTGATGGAAAAGGATTATTTTCTTGCTCTTTCTGGGGTATGATTGCCCTCCTTGTATTGGAGCTTTCCTGCTATTATCCTTTGTAAAGCTGGATTTGTGGGAAGATACTGTGTAAATTCAGTTTTATCATGGAATATCTTAGTTTCTCCGTCTATGGTAATTGAGAGTTTTGCTGGGTAAAGTAGCTTGGGCTGACATTTATGTTCTCTTAGGGTTTGTATGATATTTGTCCAGGATCTTCTGGCTTTTATAGTATCTGGTGAGAAGTCAGGTGTAATTCTGATAGGTTTGCCTTTATATGTTATTTGGCCTTTTTCCTTTACTGCTTTTAAAATTCTGTCTTTGTTTTGTACATTTTGAGTCTTGATTATTATGTGACGGGAGGTATTTCTTTTTTGATCTAGTCTGTTTGGCGTTCTGTAGGCTTCTTGTGTGATTATGGGCATCTCATTCCTTAGGTTAGGGAAGTTTTCCTCAATAATTTTGTTGAAGATATTTACTGGCCCTTTAAGTTGGGAATCTTCACTCTCATCTATACCTATTATCCTTAGGTTTGGTCTTCTCATTGCGTCCTGGATTTCCTGGATATTTTGAGATAGCAACTTTTTGCATTTTGCATTTTCTTTGATAGTTGTGTCAATATTTTCTAAGGTATCTTCTGCACCTGAGATTCTTTCTTCTATCTCTTGTATTCTGTTGGTGATGCTTGTGTCTATGACTCCTGATTTCTTTCTTAGGTTTTCTATCTCCAGGATAGTCTCCCTTTGTGATTTCTTTATTGTTTCCACTTCCATTTTTATGTCCTAGATGGTTTTGTTCAATTCCTTCATCTGTTTGTTTGTGTTTTCTTGTAATTCTTTAAAGGATTTTTGTGTTTCTTTAAGGACTTCATCCTGTTTTCCTGTGTTCTCCTCAAGTTTTTTGATAGTGTTATTTACTTCCTTCTTGTAGTCCTCTAGCATCATCATTAGAAATGATTTTAGATCTGGTTCTTGTTTTCCTGGTGATATGGGGAGTTCAGGACTTTCTAATGTGGGAGAACTAGGTTCTGATAATGGCAAGTACCTTGGGTTGCTGGTGCTTGTGTTCTTGCGCTTGCCTTTCGCCATCTGGATCACCTTTGTGCTATCAGTGCTGTCTCTGACTGGGGCCTGTCTTTCCTATTATCTAGGTTGTGTCAGAACTGTTTGGGATGGGTTTTGCTGCTTGAGTTAGAGATGAGGCCCAAGATGTGCTCGGTGCTCAGGTGGAAACCGGAAGGGGCCGGGGCTCCGGGTCAGGAGCAGATTCCTGGATCCCAATGAGTCCCAGGGGGTCCCAGTGGGTCCCAGTTGCTCCCTGATTGGGGGCGAGCACTGCCACCTCCTAGCCTAAGAAACTGCTTGAGCTAGCTTGAGCCACGGAGAGCCCTGCTTCCTCTAGGTTCTGTGAGATTGGGTGCAGAGCTGACTCCCGGGATCTGCTCTGGCACAGACCGGAAGGAACCCACGCTCTGGGCCTGGAGTGAACTCCTGGGTCCCAGTGGGTCCTAGCCACTCCCTGTTCGGGGGCAAGCACTGCCACGTCCTAGCCCAAGACCCTGCTTGGCACAGAGGTCCTGCGAGCCCTGCTTCCTCTGGAGTCTGCGAGATTGGGTGCAGAGCTGCCTCCCGGGATCCGCGAGTGCTCGGGCCCAGACCGGATGGAGCCCGCTCCGGGCCAGGAGCGAATTCCTAGGTCCCAGTGGGTCCCTGTTGCTCCCTGTTTGGGGTGAGTGCTGCTTTTTCCTTACCTGGGATGCTGCGTGAGTTCAAGCTCCTGGGAGTCCCTGTTTTTCTTGGTTTTCTGTGGTTGGGTAGGGAGCTGCTGCCTGCGACCTGCTCTAAGCTCGGGCCCAAACCGGAAGTCCTGCAGTTAATTTTCTTTGTGTAAATTTGTAGAGTGTTTTCTTTATGATTGTCTTAAATGTCACAGTGGTACTTCATAGTGTTCAAGTCTCCTGTGTTCATACTAACTGTACCATATTTCTGATGAGCTTTCCATAGATGTAAATGTTCTCAGAGGTGTCCTTTAATCCTGGAAAAACATTCTTGGATTATATTTCTTTTGCACATTCTTTCCATACTATTTGATACTAGTTCTTTTCCAGTAATGTTTGTTTGCTCTCAGATTGGTGACTTCATTTAAATGTCTAGTTAAAAATCTTAGCTCTGAATTGAAGAACAATCCTCAAACAAACAAACAAACAAACAAAAATAACTTCATTAGAAGATCTAGCATATGAAGTAAAGGTTTTTTTTTAGATTAGTTTAACTATTGGGAGGATGATAATCACAAACTGGATTGTTAAAACCCCAAGTGCCACCTTCTTGCAGAATTTTTCTTGGCCCATTTATTTTCTTCAAAGCAAGACTTCAGTGGTCTGTCTAGAGCCAGATATCGTGGTCTACACCTCTCGCCCCAGCTCTTGGGAGGGTGGGAAAGGAAACTCTTGAGTCTGAACTACACTGGGACCCTGTCTCAAGTAAAGGAAAGAAAGAACAATGCGCAAGCTAGGCATGACTATGGGAAATGGTGGTAAGTCTGTGCTTTCCCTTGCTAGACTTCTTCCTCTGCCCAGAGAGGAGCCTATTGTGTTGACAAGAAGGACCAGGGAGAGAAAGCAGTACTGGGGTGTTTGCTAGGTTTCCAGGGTGGGAGATTAGAACTGAGCGAAAATTGGGGAGCAACGGGGAACGTGGCAACTGTAAACATCCTTGGCCCTTCTCTTCACCACTTCCAGCACTGGCCTTCAGTCTGTCAGGTGAGTCTGGCTCTTGTTAGTTTCCATCTCCACCCGGCCTGAGCCACCTTTCATTTTCTCCATCTTCCAAAATATGCTTGCAAACTTTTCACCAAAGGTGTCTTTACTGGTTTCTTGGTCTTTATAGATGCATACCTTTGAACATTTCTCATTTTGCAGTTATTTTGCCATGAGAAGCAGTCTTCAATCAAGTAATATTTGATACTTAAGAAACCAAGAAAGTGGCATAAAAGCCATCTTTACCCAGGTGTGGTGGTGCACGCTTTTATTCCTGGTACTTGAGTAGAGGCAGGAGGATCTCTGTGAGATTGAGGCCAGCCTGGTCTACATAGTCCCAAGGAAGGCTGCCAGGACTAGATAGCAAGAGCCTGCCTTTAAAAGAAAAGTCCCCGTTTATGTTTTAGTGTATACTGGATGAACATGATTCTTCAGACTACATATTGAAGATTACTATAACTATAGTTGGGACGTCATTTATGGGCTACTTAGATGTCATCCGATCGGAATGACTTCCAGGGCTGGTGAGTGACCTGGTCTAAGTTCGCTATGTTGTCTGCCATCTCTGAAGGTAGACAGCCACTGTTACAAGACAGCTGCCCAAATTTAGGAGTTTCCAATACTGTGGATTTAGGTTTGGATTTCTCCCTCAAACCATATCACTCCATAAATGTGGCTTTCTCGTACAGTGCACCGTATCACATCTAACCAAAAGTACCAAAAACAGAAGTACTCTGCATTTCCTTTAGAATGACCTTAGAGTCTGAGACCAAAGACCAGATGCAGAGACTTAAAGAAATTCCTCAAGCAAGTCAAGATCTTACTGAGTATCTGGCTGGCCTGGAACTCACTGTGTAGATTAGACTCACCTTGAGCCAGAAAGATCCACCACCAGTGCCTTCTGCCTCTTCCTCTGCCTCTGTTAAAGGCATGTTCCTCTATACCTGGCAGGAATGTGATTTGCCTGTTTGCTTTGTTTTTGTGTCTACTTGAGAGTCACAGTTACACTTATTTTCAACTCCAAAACTGAAGAGCCCATACCCTTAAATAAGTGATCTCACTTTTAGAGTTAACATAATTCATGTTTGAATTAATCAGCTTCTAAACCTAATAATGCGTAATCAGTACATTAAACCTTCTTGTAGGCCAGCGGTTCTCAACCATGAGCCTCAAGCAACTCCTTTAAGTGACCCTTTCTCAGGGGTTGCTTAAGAACATCAGAAAATGCATATTTACATTATGATTCATAACAATAGGAAAATTATAGTTATGATGTAGCAATGAAATAATTTATGTTGGTGGTCACCACAACATGAGGAACCGGATTAGAGGGCAGCAGCCTTAGAAACGTTGAGAACCACTGCTGTGGAGAAGAGGTACATAGCTAAGTAAGAAAACATAATAGGTGCCTGAGCCTGCTTCCTGAGAACTTTGATAATGGCTGACAAATGCCAGATTTGTTTTTGTTTGGGCGGTGGTCGGGGGCGGGGGGTGTTTGGTATTGTTTATGTTTTGAGGTAAGATCTCTGTGTGTGTCTGTCTATCTGTCTGTCTGTCTGTCTCTTTCTCCCTCTTTCTCCCTAGGTGATCTGGAATTACTATGTACTGTTAGGTCTCAAACCCAGGACAAATGTCACTCAGCACCTGTGGCTCCTCCCAGCACTTCTAACCCCGCCCCTACCCTAAGCCTCCCTCCTCTGCCTCTTTCCTTCTCCAGCCTCCGCCCTATATAACTCAGCCATTTAGGCTACACTGGTCTCTGGCCCATGTGGCTGTCTTGGTCAGCAGCTCCTCTCTTGCTCTCCCTCCGCCTCTCATTACCCAGTTAATCTGCCGCCACTTAATCTGCCGCCACGTTCAGGCTGGACTCTTCGCTCGCCCTGCTCGCTCCCTTGTCTCTGCAGTGCACGTCTTCTCCATACTTCAGGAGTAGTCATGGCCTCCTCCTCTTCTTTCACTTTTTCATTCAGGAATCTCCTGTCAGTCTTCCTCCCTCGGCCTCACAAGGGCCGGGATGGTAGACCTGGGCCCATTATATGTTCTAAGGGCTTGACTAAGTACAAACAGGCCTTAGCTTAGAAGGAAGCGCAGAATTCTCCCTTGTTCTGTAATTAGATGCTTATGGCCATCTGGCATCTTCTGTGACATATTAGTGGCCTTGGCCCAGTTTCTTATTGGCATGTACGAACATTAAATTGACATTAATCTACATCCACAAGACAGCTTAACTTTCTAAGTAAGTGAGACAGTATCTTTATTTTCTTAAGCTGCGAGGCAATTAGTCTTTACAGGTTTTTTTTTTTGTTGTTGTTTTTTAAACTGTAAAGAAGCTAAAGATTAATGACCGCCATGTTATTTTAATCTCAACCCTTTTAAATCTACTCTACTTCCTGAAACAGTGTCTATACACTGCTGCCATTGGTCCAGTGCCTTAAGTTACAGTCATTATGTCCCTCTCTGACTTGAGGCTATAGGCATTCCTAATCTGTGCGTTCTCTTGTTGTTGTTGTTGTTGTTGTTGTTGTTGTTGTTGTTTGAGACAGGATCTCACTTTGTAGCTCTGGCTGTCCTGGAACTCACTATGTAGACCAAACTGGTCTCAAACGCACAGAGGGCCTCTGCTTCTGCTTCTAGTGCTGAGATCAAAGGTGTCCGCCACCATGAACAGCTTCAATCTGCTCTTTTTCTTAGAAAGCTTCATCTGTGATCATTTTGAGCAGAGAAGTAGAGACATCGTTGCTCTAGCTGGTGGCTGACTGTTTAAACAGATATTCTCTACTTGGAATAAATCTAACTTTCAACTTTCACTTTACATCTTCCTTGGCAACCTTGAAATGTTGCATAAGCATCCAGCACAGGAAACATTTTATTTTGCTGCCTATGATTAATACATGTGGAACCTGCACATTCCATTTTATAAATCAAGGCTTTAGTCAAAATTTCCTGCTTTTCTACCTTAAAAAACAAAACCCACTTTAAAAATAGCATGGAACTATGCACGGTTCTTAGGGTTAAGGCCACTGGCAAATCAATCACTCTTGGTGCTATAGTGCGGAACCTGTATCCAGACCATCAACAGGAACGTCCATTCTGTAGTCATAACTACATAGGTACAGCTGGTTCTGTAAAAGCCTAAGTAGATACATCCTACTTCAGATTCTCTGTGCTGTTGAGAAGAGGGAAGGAGCAGGTACTACAAACAATGCCACTCTGAAGCACAGGCTTCTGTGTGGGCAGCAGCTCATGGAAAACTTCAGTCGCTCTAGTCAGTGACTGCCGTGCCACATGACCATTTAAACACATCTATGTCTGCCCTTGGCTTCCATCTCTGAGCATCTGCACACATCAAGCACACATACACTCACTCACTCACACATTTTGATGTCTGTTCAAAGATATTTCCAACCTTACGTCATCTGTACTTTCTGATTTTCTCAAACTCTGTCACCTCAGCCACTGCCTAACAGCTCCAGTGGATTGTGCAGCATCTCTGTGGAATGTTACCAAGGTACCCTCAGGAGGATGTGCACGGCAGGAGGTGCTCTGGGAGTCATGCCACTCACTGACACTCCATTCTGCAAAGATGAAAGCTCTCTCGTTTATATTTCTTCCCAGCCCACAGAGTGTTTCCTGACACAAGCAAAGAAACCAAAAGCAGAGGATTCCCGGAAGACCAGGAAGTGGAAGAAGGTACCAGCAACAGTGTGTCACAGTGCTGTGGCCACATGTGGCTTCCATATACTTCTCTGTATCATAATTACGTGATGCAATTGCAGTTCCCCGACTTAGAGATTCAGAAATTGTAAGGTTCGGTGATTGGAGAGCCCTTTAACTTTCTTTCCTAAGGTCACTAGGAATACATTTCCTTTGGGGAACTAAAATTCAACTTTCCTGACTCCCATTTCACTCCTTGAAGCACAGCACAGCTTTCTCACCCGCTGGCTGGGTTCTCACTGAGACATCTAGAAGGAGCCCAGAGCGCCTTCTGTGCTCACCCCTCTGCATTTATCCAAGAAAGTCAATCACCAACCTCCTTTTCTCATTCATTTGGGATTTTAAACCTGCTCCAAGTAATAAGGAAAAGAAAACAAGCACATGAAGGCACCATAAGGTATTTCTGACTCTAATCCAGGCCGTAAGTTAAGACAGATGCTCCCACTCCTCTTAAATAATGTCTCTGCACACAGAGAAGCCACTTGCTCCTGTTCAGACTTTCTAGATAGCTTTTCCCTTCTGCCACAGTTGTGAGAACAGCAGTGCGGTTCGCCCCCTGCCAAGGTCACAGGAGGAAATGCTTGGGACGGGAGAAATGGTAGTCTCAGCCAGTTAACTATTTAACAGCAGGCGTTCAGAAAGGAGCGCACATACTCTTGTCTCGCAAATGGTCAGATAGGAAGGTGGAACATGCCAGATTGGCCAAGGTTTGGGAGACCCTTAGAGAAGTTCTTAACTTCACTTTGACATGTTCACTCTCTCTGGGCCTCAGGGAGCCTTAGGCTCTGGAGGTTTGAAGTCAGAGGTCTAGCTAGTTTAGCTTGGCTAAGGTCATGCTAACTTATGGCACTAACCAAGGTGTCTCTGGTAGGTTGATACCTTTGATGGAACTTTGAGTGGTTCCAACAGTGTTGTAGAAATGAGGACACTAGGGCAGAGGAGTGGGGAAGAATGACTCTTTCTGGGTCTTTGGAGAAACATTACTAGGAAATAAGGGAAGTTTATGATGAAAATGGACAATCTTGCTTCCCTGTATTACATACATGTAATAGAAGTTCTATACAAAGAAGTCCGTCTGCATCAAAAGAGATGTGACGTCTGTTCTATTGTGTCTCCATGAAGCCTATTGTCTCCCAGACCAGGAGAGTCGGTAGGTCGGGTCCATTTGTCAGTGAGCACCTGTGCTCAGCTTAATCTGCACAAGTCCAGCCTGAGACTCGACACCTAAGCCAGGTCTCACAAGACAGTCTCCAAATCCTGCTCTTTCAAGGGTACAAATCATATAGGAGTAGTGTAAAAAAAAAAAAAATTAACAGAAAATATTTTGTGCTGAGTGGGAAATTTTCACTCCTAAAAGATGCAGACCATACATTTACAAGAAGCCCACTAGATCATGTCTTCATTTTTCAAGCACTCACTATGTCTAAGAATTATGCAGTGAGGCTTCCCAAGGGGATTTTTTTTAAAACTCGCATTCATACTCATCTATCACCAAAAGCTATGGGCCGTTTAAATGTCAGAGACATGAACCTATACCACATACCATTCTAAAGTCTAGTGCTCTGCTTTTTTTTTTTTCTTTTCGTGTTTTAGAAGAAAATTTCTGATATTCTTGCAAAATCAGAGCCCAAACCAGGGACCCCTGAAGACTTTCAGAAGCTGATCAAGGACCATTACAGCAGCAGCCGTTCCGTGATTGAATTAGAAGAACTGCACCTACCAGGTACAGCCAGGCTTCCATCTTCCTAAGGAGCAGACCAGGTCCCGTTTTCCTTAACTGCTTTGTAGTTAGGCACTCCACCATTGGAAATTTATACCTTTTCTACACTCTTACTCCTCGTTCCTCCGTCTAGAAGTTTTTAACTGTTAATGATTTATTTCAGATATTAAAAATGTATCTGCAGAATTGAATACCAAGATTTATGTATGTACTTTATCTTTTGCTGAAAAGATTAATTATTCAGTACACAATCTTATCAGACACTTCAAGGGGTAAATGTCTCCGATGAAGATGAGATATTAAACTCACAAAAGGACATTTCACACCTTTAAAAAGTATTGGTGTGGAACTTTGTTGACTCTTCCTATAAATAAGAACTTAACTTTGTTAAGTCTGTTAGGGCAGGTCCTGGATCCCAGAACTCCAGAGGCCTAGACTCAAGGATCACAAGAAGTTTGAGTCTAGCCTGGGGTATAGAGAAAATACTCTATCTCCAAAAATAAAAAAAAAAAAAATAAAAAATCTTTGATAATTCAGTATTTTCATTTTCTTGTTGTGAGGTTCCAATTGTAGAATAGTATTCAGGTTGTGTCCCAGACTCTTTCAAGTCAACTAGCTAAACGTGGTGATAGAATTCTGCATTTTCACAGAAGCGGCTAGAGTTTGAGGTCTGTTACCTTACTTAGAACCAGAAGCTACTGGACAAGTACCGTCACTACTCTGAGCTTTTAGCTTATGATGCATCCATGAGGCTCCTTCGTCAACAAGGATCGGAGAAAACAGATGTTATCCTGAAAGCAAACCAGCAAGAGCTTTGGCACCTCTGTCGCAGATAAGCGCTTTCCAGACTCCGGGACACAGCTAGTGCAACGTTGGGAAAGGTCAACAGTAGCTGCCTTTCCATTCCAGCTTTATGCTTTCTAGAAGCCTGAGAAGCTGAAGAGCAGCCTGTTCCCTGCATAGTTACAATTCTCCTGGGCTATTTTTTAAGTGCTCTTTGGGGTTAGCAGAAGGAGTGCCCCCCTGTTCTTTTCCAAGACAGTTGCCCTCTGGGGAACTGGAGGCATGCACTTAGATATAAACAGGACCAGGGTTCTAAAGTTTACTGAGCCCAGAGGGCTGCTCCTCCGGTGGGAGAGCTGTGTCCTGGCTGCCCTAAGCAGGAGCCAGTGTGTCGCAAAGGCTCTGGTCAACCTGAGCCTGATGTCTAGTTTTTACTCTGACTCAGTCTCCTATTCTTTGATCTCAGAGAACATCATAAACCTTGAATCCTCTGCAAAATTGTTAAGAGCTGAAGGTTAAAAGAAACCCTTGGGATTCAGCTGAGTTCCATAATAAACCTGGGTTATGTTATTGTTTTAAAGCTCCATAACATAACTGGATAAGATCGTGGACTCATGAATGTTGAGGCGGGGAAGTATGTTAGAAACAGCAAGAAAGAACAGGCTTTGTTTTCAGCTAAAAGATGACTACTCTGAGGCATAGTCAGTTAAGCCATATGAGAAGGTTTCAGAGAAAAGGCCCTGGTCACCACATGAAGAACAAGAACAGCCTCCAGGGGTAGGAGCCATGTTAGGTGAGGAGACAGAAATGCCATGTGTTGTTCAGAATCAGTTAAAGAAGGGATATAGATCTTAAAGTATTGCTCCAAATCAGTTTGTCAAGTGTCTGACTTGATTTTAATTTAGGTTTGTGTCTGAAGGGCAGGAACATGTCCTCTTAATTACTATTAATTGTGCTGTACACTGCTAACATCTTACATGTGGGAACTTAATTAGGGACTTCCAGACCAAAGACACTGGGAGCTAATTAACCTCTGCTGTCTTCTGAGAGTTGGTTTGGTTTAGATCAGTGACCTTAAGTAGGCTAGCTGCAGCCAACTCACCCAGCAACACAAGGCACCTTCAGGGGATTCAACCCAGCAGAGTCCGTTCCTGCTCTACTTTGTGTAAAGCTCTCCAGATGAGTCTGATCTTGTCTCAGCTGGGAGAGTTAGAAGTTTAAAAGCCTTCAAGGGCTCCCTGCCTCTACAGAGGTGACAACTCTGAAAGTATTACATAATATGAGTTCTGTGTATTGGGTCACAATACAAATGTCAGGTAAGTTGGTAATGGTTCACTCCCTAACACTCTTATTTTTATATAGAAACTTTTTTTCACAGAAAGAGTTAAGTGTGTAACCACGTTACACATACATATACATATATATGCATATATACATATATTTGTGCTCAGAGTGAATAATTCTACTCAGAGTTAATATTGTTACATATTCCGTGGCTGTCACTGATGAACAAAGGTCCTTTTATTTTACTATGTTAGGTTATATTTTATAGCTAGGCTGAATCATGTTATATTTTGATACATTATTCTCATCTTTTCAAAACCTATACTATATTTCTGTTCCCTGTATTTACTCTAAATAGTCACTATATGTTTTTATAAATGTATTCTTCCATGGATCTTATATTGTATGTACATTGTTATTCTTATCTAAATTACATTTGCAGATTCCATCATTTTGTTTCTTCACATCACGCTGTCTTCAGATGTGCCAGATGTGGCCTTGTGCACATCTCCGACATCTGAGACTACACAGTGCACCAGCCCTTTCATCTGTCACAAAGCACTCACCCGGCTTCCCACATGTGGACACCTGTACGGCTTCCCACAACCCAAGATCATAAATATTGCCAAAATTAATCTTTTTGTGTATCCACTTACAGTACACACCAAAAAAATTCTTGCCATTGTTTATCCAGAAAATAAATCAGGGGCTCACAGAGTATATAATCTTAATATTATTACTTTCCAAAATAGGTTTCCCAGTTGACAGTTCTTCCTGAAATTGACAAATGTTACCATCCCTCCCATTCTCCATAACTCCTACTGTTGTACATCTTCCTAATATTGGTCATTCTTCTGATGGCTTCCTCGCTGCTGTATCAGTTCGTTCTCCTATGTCACTAATGGATCTGAGGTTCTCTCAAATTTCTCGCCACTTCACCTTTGCTTTGCACATTGCCTCTTTTATAGATTTCAAATGTAAAGATGCTTTATCTATCTATAAATGATATGCAAAGCTTTTACTTCACTACTCTACAGTTAAAAGTGCCTATCCCAGAAATAAGCCTCAATGATCCAGGACAAAGTGGCCAACCCCATATATACACAAATAACAAAAATGTGCTCAACAGGCTATATACATGTATTTGTGCACATTTTTGTGTAATAATAAAAATAACCAAAAGGCTATCAATTTGAGAGTGGGGGCATGGGAGAGGTTGGAGAGAGGAAACATGGGGAGGCTGGAGGGAGAAAGGGGGGAGGGAAAATGAGGTGATTACATTTCCAATAAAAATGTAAAAATAGAAATAAAATATTCTAAATAAGAAAGCAGCCGGGCGGTGGTGGCACACGCCTTTAATCCCAGCACTTGGGAGGCAGAGGCAGGCGGATTTCCGAGTTCAAGGCCAGCCTGGTGTACAGAGTGAGTTCCAGGACAGCCAGAGATACACAGAGAAACCCTGTCTCAAAAAAAAAATAAAATAAAATAAAATATATTATGAAAGAAAGCAAAGCCTGTTGTTGCTACTGCTGCTATTTTAAATAACACTTTAAATGCCGAGCCTCCAGGTCGCTCACGCTTTATAATCCGTGTAAGAATGTACCATCTACATTTAATCTACTTTGACCGTGTGCTTCCAAAGCTCTTAGCAAAGCCTGTTTTTCATATCCTAGACTCCTGCTTCCTCAAGGCCAATGACTTGACTCACAGTCTCTCTTCATACCTAAAAGAAAGTAAGTAATGTCTGATTTTTTAAAAAACTTATTCAGCGAGTGATTATTCTAAAACAAAAAAGAGTTGAAGTTGGGTGCGGGAAGATCAACACTTATTCAAGGCTAGCCTGGGCTACATAGGGAAACTCAAAAACCCAAAATAAGTAAATAATGTTGGTCTCTCTAAATTAAAGCAAAAAAAAGTACTACATTTAAAACTAAAAGTTTCTAGCTTAAGTAGAGATGGATTTAGTGCTATTGTCTTTTTTGTTTCTCAGTCATGCTCTGTAGCCCAGGATAGCTTCAAACTCATAATTCCCCTGCCTCAGCTTCTCATATGTTGAGAATAAAGACCACACTACCATACACACTATTTGATATACAGTTTTAATGTTTAAATATGTTCCTGTTTTGTTCTGGGCTGGAATTTATATTAGATGTAGTAGTCTGGGAGTCTAGTAAGTGGCATCCTAATCTAGCACCTCCTCTGAACCATCCTTGAACTTGACCTTGTTATTAGAATGATCAGGAAGCTGAACCTTGTGGTCTTTAACAGCTCTGAGAACTTCAGGTTCTGTTTACATGTTCAGAATCCACACCTAGCTATTACAGTCAATCTGATTTGATATTTTAGTTTGTATTGTATACCACTAGAAAAAAACAGATTATTCATATCAAAATATCATTTTCTGTCTTCTTTCAGCCTTTCAGTGTTATGATGATACCCGGTTTAGGCTCATTAAAAATTTCTCAGAATTTAACTTTACAAATAAAAACCTGAATTATAATAGGAATAATATAAAATTTAAAAATATTAAAAATTCTAAACCTATTTAACCAATATAATACTAAATAATGAATTTGAGGTATTATTTATTCTCTGCCCCATTTTAGGCCATGCTGGATATCTCTTTAAAATTTAGCATAGGCTGGGTGTGGTGGTTTGTGCCTCTAATCCCAGGCAGGTGGATTTCTATGAGTTGTAAGCCAGCTAGAACTATGCTCTGTCTTTAAACAAGCAAGTAAAAAAGCTAAACTAAACTAAACAAAAATCTGACATAATTGAATCAGAATTTTCCTATTGGTCAACATTGTCTTCAGTCATTAAACATACATTGTATCTGCTTTGTAAAATAGCAGAGAATGTAACAACAGTCAGTGCTTGTTGTTTATATTGTTAGGCACTAACTAATAAACTATTGGAAATACCCACCTTGGCGTGCTATTTTTCTGTGTTCAGAATGGCTTTTGTGATCTGTCTTTCAGTCTGTCCTAAGTGGGTGAAACTTCGGAAAACCCACACTGAGAAGAAGTCGGTCCTGATGCTGATTCTCTGCAGTTCTGCCGTCCGAGCCCTGGAGCTCATCAGGTCAGAGGTCTCTCCAGCTGTGTCTCCTGAGCATGTCAGCAGAACTGATACCTGTCAGCCTGGGTACTCTGTGTGCAATGAGTAAAACAGAGCCCCGTGCCCTGCGGGATTAACATTCTGTTGGAGAGGCAGACAGTAAGCCAGTAAAATGCATGACAGTAGCCTACACAGTAGTGCATTCGTAAAGAAAAGTAAGGCATAGAGTGAGAAAGCCATGGATGGGGTTCTTTAAAAAGGGGGATGGTATTAGCGCAGAGACTTAAATCCAAGGGCAGAGCAGCTTTCTTGACCTGAAAGCAGGGGTGGACTTCCAGGGGTGCAGCAGTGAGTCCTGAAATAGGATGCCATGGGGGGATTTGGGGCAGAGGAGTGCTCTAAGTCATTTTCAAGGCCCACTTACACTGCCGTGTGGTGAACCACACTGTGCAGGGCAATGGTAAAAGCAATAAGAGAGCACTAAGCAAAAAAAAAACAGGAAGCAAATGGAACCATCCAACTCAAAATAAGGAAAGGTAGAGTTTCTTCCCTTGGAAATGAACTTAGCAAACCTATATAAAGACAGCATCATGGGATAGAAAAGCTCTTAAACAGATTCAAGTGAGTACCATACTCTCAAGAGAGGAAGGGACTTGGTATTGTGAATATGCCTGTTTTACTTGGGATCATCTACAAATTCCACAGGTTCCAAGTAAAACTCCAAGGAAATTTGTTCTGTTTAACTAGATAAACTATTTTTAAACTTTTATAAAAACATATAACTGAAATGGCCCACAAAGGGTTACAAAAGACCACTTAGAAGAGGCCCATCCCTTCCAGACTGTCAGTCCGTGTATTACAGAGTCTCAGCAGTGTCTGGGACTGTCACATGTAGGACAGGCACATGGGGTCAGTGGACCAGAACTGAAAGGGAAGAAACAGGCCCAGGTGTATATGACAATGTAGCATACAGAAAAGGAAACAACTAAGACATCAGCAGAGGAAGACAGACTGTCCAACAACTGTGTTGAACAAGTGATTAGCCATCTGGAAAAATAAAGTTGGGTTCACACCTCACCCCTTCTACCAAGATAAATTCCAGAGAGACCAAAAACTTAAAGAAAAAAAATATATGTTAAAAGTAAGTTGGTGCTTTATTAAGGGCTTCCACAGGTGCCTTCATTTGCTGAATCCTTGATGAATAAACAAAAAAAAAACCTTCCACTGGACCTGTGTGACATTCACCTTCCAGAGAACAGAGACATAGTCGGTGGCACTTACAAAAACAAGCCCTGTCTGGGAGCCAGGCTTTAACAGGAGACAAAACAAAGGAAGTGTGTGTCTTGAAACAGGAGCTTTGTCAAGTACCCTAAGGTGCAAGTGCAGGGACTGCACGGTGATTTAACATCTGTTTTTCTAGATGAACTAATCGAATCATGGTTTTAGAAAAGTTGTTAAACTTTACAGGTCCTTCAAACTCGGCTTTCTTCAGCTCAGCACACAATGTAAACCGTACCCCACATTCTCCAGTAAAGCAAAATGTTCAAGTATGTCTGCTCTAAAGATAATTGATCTTCAGCAACCCAGTCTCCCTGGGTAGGCATCTACACTTGTTGGCCCTGAAATCAGACCATTTCACATGATGTTTGTGAGCATTCCAGAGGACCACTACAGAACCCGTTGCAAATTGAGATGCTAATGGCAAAGAAGCTGGCCTGCCTGTGACCTCTTCAAAACAAGTTGTCATATTGATTTGAGCTTTTACGGTATATAAATTCCTTTCCAAGGGGCATAAAAGCACTGTGTGGTCACATTTCATTTACCAACTGTCCCAAGCTCTATTATGATCCGTTTCAAGGTTAAATGAATTACAAAGTGTCATTTGAACAAGCACAAAAAAAGCCTATTCACAAAGATCAGTGTTTAATAATTCTATCATAAGAACTTCTGTTCCCTTGATTGTCATGACTCCTGTTATTTTGCTTGTTAACCATGCAATGGAAAATGCTTATGTGTAATTAAGAATTTACTTGCAATACAAACTGGATTGTATGTCTCACTATCTGGCATATCAATATGTTCCCCCTGGTCAACAGTGTTTCTCAAAACATAATGACATATTAAGGAAAGTGATATCCTTACCTTCAATATCTAAATCTTAACTAAAAACGTATTTGTTCATTACACCCACTTTAACTCAAAACAGAATTTTGAGTGACATACAGAAATATACCAAATGAAAAACAGGTAGTTAATATAAAGATGAAAACAAGAAAGATCAGAAAATCAGATGAAGCCAGCAGGAACTGGTGTTCATTGAGCCCTTCCATAAAGCCTTTTAGGTTGTAGAGATGGGTCCAACTTCTGTGGACAGAATGTGTTGGGAAACTTCAGTTCCCAGATCCAGGGCATCCTGTGAGTTCAAATTTAAAAATAAAAACCAGTCCCAGGTGACATAGTGGTATCGTCATTAATGTCATCTATCAAACAACATATTGAGTAGATGCTGTAATCTGGCTGTTCATAGAGCAACTGTTTGTCAAATCTGAGGCCCTACTGTCACAACAGTCCTCGTAAAACCTGTCCTCCAAGGTACCAAGCAGACCAGCCTTGACCCTCAGAACTGATCATCTGAATTGATGTGGATAGATCCAAACTGGTGAATTCCTAGAACTAAGTGGACTCCCTTACCGACATACCAAAGGAGTCGACAACCGAGGCTGAGGTTACCCTATAGCATTTTGGCCCTAAAATGTTGAAATGAAGCTGAGCATACTGCTGCCTGTGAGTGATTCCAGCACTTGAGAGTGGCCCCAGTGAGGGGATTGCAAGTGTGAAGACAGCCTGCATAACAGGTTTGTGAAGAGTCTCAGTATAGAGCAAGACCCTATAAAGACTTGAAAGGGTGTGTGTGTATGTGTGTGGTGTGTGTGTGTGTGGTGTGTGTGTATGTGTGTGTTGGTAGATAGGTAGGTAGGTAGATTGATATTCAGTTCATTGGACATATATAAATATAGATGTTTGAAATCTCCAAAAACACTGAATGCTGGACCCATAACCTCTCATCTTAATAACTGTCTTAACAACTGACCCTTCAGGGTCTCTCGTTCCCCTCAGTCCTCACAGATGCCACCTAAAGAGTCGCCTCGCTCCTGCATGAGTCACTCCTACTCTCATGGATCAGGAGCTATCATCCTGCAGCGTTCTCCTTCCCTCCTCCTTCCCTTCAGTCCTTCTCTCCCCCAGGCAGGAATGGCTTCCTGTATGAAATTTTACAAACAAGTTCATTCTACCGAGTACAAATGTGGGGGCCGTTGTGCTAGGATGTTAGCCCTCCTCCCTGGTGGGCTCATCCTGTGCTTCTCTGTCCCCAGGTTAACAGCAGAGGTTACTGCTCTAAGGTTTCCTCTTGTAACCAGTTTTTTTTTTTTGTTTGAAACATATTATGCAGAAGTACATGGGAGATTCTCCGCTGCACACATGAAACACAGAAATTCTGCTTAGAGAACAGCAGACACACATGTTTGAATCATCAAAGAACCAAAGTAGGCTGAACTTAAGTCTGGCTCAGAAGCATACCCAGATGTGGACCTGAACAAATGGCTTCCCCCCATTTCTGATTCTTTTCTGAGATAGCATCTTGCTCTGTAGCCTAGGCTTGTATTTACGTAACCATAATCCTCCTGCCTCAACCTCTTGAGTGATTTCACACACATGTCATCATTCCTGGAAGCCCACTCCATTTTCACTACAGAGACAGACTTGCCTAATGATCTTCGTGTGTGCAGATATAAACATGACTATCTACATTTAGAACAGTGTTTTGAGTGATACGCTATAATCTATAAATAGTACGTTCTTAAGTGAGTAAGTTGTCATAATCTATCCGATGCATTAATTCATTCCTTTTCATTAGGTCTCTGACAGCATTCAAAGGAGATGCCAAAGTGATGAAATTATTTGCGAAACACATAAAGGTAAGCAAGCGCCTGTAGTTCTGATAAGAGATAAGTGGTCCCCAGTGACACCCAGGGCCTCATCATTTCCTTTCGACCTCTTAGTCTCCTTGGAAACCATTGCTCTTTATCCATTCTTGATGTAACAGAGCTAACAACTATTTGGGTTTCCTCTGCATTTCATGCCCCCACATGGCTCCCTTGACCTACACAGTCATGCTCTCTGCCTTGCTCAGCTCCTGGGCAGAAGCTGAGCTTTCATTCCCAATCCCTTGGGTATTGACCAGTTTACCTTAAACAAAAAAAAAAAAAAAAGTTAATGATTCTGCCTTTTTTCCCCCCTGTTTTCCATCTTGAAAAGGTCCAGGAGCAGGTAAAGTTTCTGGAGAATCGTGTGATACACCTGGGAGTGGGGACTCCTGGGAGAATCAAAGAACTTGTCAAACAAGGTATGAGATGGGGATGGTGAAAACTCTGTTAAGAGCCAGCCCTTTGCCTCACCCTGTGTGAGTCTGGGCAAAAACATTTTCGGTACAAAAAGAAAAACAGGCCTCTGTGTAAATCGCCCAGTGGGAAACTCAACTCAGCCTTTGATCTCAGAAGCCAGGCTGCTTGTGCAGTGCTGTAGGGATGAGGAGGGCTGTGGCCCACTGAAATGCATTTGCCCAGCTAAACAGGGTCAGATTCTAGTGACTGGAGTGCCGAGTGGTTCCACACAAGCTTCACCCCCATCAGCTGGCCGAGAGACTGGGATAGCCCACTATGCTTCGTATTTCCTTCTTGGGTAAATGAGGCTTGATTCTCAGAGACTCCTATTCTGGTCATAATGGAATAATAAAGAGACTGAAATGAAAACATCATAACTATAGATAAAACAGGGATATTCCAGAATATTCTCCAGCATATGTTTCCCTTTTAATGCTTTGCACAGAAAGTATTCCAGAAACATGCTGACCTGCAGGTAATCCTAGTGCCTGTTCTTACAAGACTTTCAGGTTTTGGGGAGAGCTGGGGCTGTTTTGAGGTACTGGAGATTGAATCTAGGACCTCAGCCATGCTAGGCAAACAGTCCCCTGCTGAGTCCTGTCACCTGAGCTCCTTTCACTGTGTGATTTGAGACAAAGTCTCACTGAGCTGCCTGTGCGACCTTTATCAGGGTCTCCATCCCTTGCCACCAGAGCTGCCAAAGTTGCACGTGAGCCTGGAAACTAGTTCGAATTTACTAATTTCATTCTTTATTTTCAAAGTATTTAGCATAGTAATATGACCTTGTCTTCTGTCGGATCTAGTCCTGAATTATTTTGTATTTGTCAAAGTAACACCTTTAGCAATATTGTCTCACCTGAAACAATATTGTATCAGGAAGCATCAGGTAAAACCCCTGCTATTCTTCTCCAGATGGCAATAATCTACAGCTAGTTAAACCCACTGACTACAGGGTTCTGTGCAAATGGCAAAGAATTCAGACACTGGAGGTCTCTGATAGAGATGGGAGGCAAACATTTTTTGAATTCCTACTTGTAATGGGCGTTATGCTGGACATCCTTTGTGTGTGCTATCTAACTAGTGCCCACAGCAGCCTTACTGGCCAGGGTTCAATTTTTCTGGGATAAAGCAGAGCCTCAGAAGAGAAGAGTGATTCCTCTCACAGTCTCAGCCAGGTCTTCTTAGTTCCAGAGCTTTTTCCCTGAGGGACCAATGACTTTTTCTGTCACCAGATCCCCACCTATTAACAAGACCCTTTTTAGATTTAAAAGAGGAGCAGGGAAGGAGGGAGACTGACAAGAAGCTGTTCAAGCTGTTGATTAGATCTCTACAGAGTTGGAACACTTTAGTATGAAAGCCTGTTTCATAAAGAAAAATAATGTTAAGTAGCTGTGGATTATTTGTGTTATCAATGGAAGCTTTTACTTCTGAATCTGATGGAGTAGATAGTTTATAATATATTAGCCACAGTGTTAGGATACATATAAGGTTTTTATAACTTACTGTGTTACTGTTATGACTTGACACAATGAAAAGAGATATCTATGACACGGGGATCTGTAAAACTATCTTCAGAATTGTGGTGTTTTAATTTAGCAATTATGGAGACTTTCTGACTATGAGTCTGTGAGAAAAGCAAGAAGATACAGAGGGGGTGGACAAGATGGCTAAGATGGTAAAGGAGCTTGCCACCGAGGCTGACATTCTGAGTTTGATTCCTGGAACTCATGGGAGAAGGACTGACTCCTCCAAGTTGCCCTCTAACCTCCATACTCACCTTAGAATGCAGGCCCACCCACACACGTACACACATGCGTACACTAAATAAATGCAATTTAAAGAAAGAAAGATGTGGATAAAAAATCCGCTACTTTAGAGATAATTTGTTAGTTATAACTACTAAACTGCCTTTCAGTCTTATTTCTACATGACTATACATTTTTATGAAGCAGAGATCACATAACATCCCACATACTTAGAATGTACTTGTGTGTGAGGGAGAGAGAGAGACCTTATATTATAAATATATGTGTCTCATTTAAATATTTATACATTCCGAGGACTTTCCTTATCAGGAAACTGATTTACTTCTCATTTGTAATATCTGTGTATTACATTGTCTGCAATTCTTTTGGGGTTGATATTTGATTTTACCCAGTTTTTTAAAAGTGTACATAAAACAGTGATCATTACAAGTAGCTTGAAGCTTCTGGTAGCTCTTTTAACTGAGACATCACAGAAGGAAAGCTCTTTTGCCAATGCATGTTTTAAAGCTCTGGGTAAAAGTGGTTCCATTTAAGAGGGCCCTTCCCTGGTGGCTTTTTCCAACACTGGGTCTCTTTTAAGGGAGGGTTGTTATCTTTTCCCAGTTTCCTATCTGAATTCCAGTGAGAGTATTTTAAATAAAAGTATTGTAATTATAAAAGGCATGAAGAGTCTTTGGGGCAGAGAGGGGAGGGCTGAGCAGGGAAAGGCTGTGGGGAACAGCTGAATGCTGAGAGGCTTCAGACACTGTTCCCTCCTATGGCACACAAGGCCTGGGTTTCTCCGGTCTTACTGTGCAATAATTCTAGGTAAAGCCCATAGCAGAGTGGGTGCAATCCTTACAGGATTTACCAGCCCCACCAAAGGGTCTCCCCAACCTCATCCTTCTCCCCATCCCCACTGCCTCAGAATCCTGCCGACTCAGCTGTTCCCAACTGCTCTACAGACCACAAAAGTGGGCTCTCAAATCAAGAAGGAGGAGGAGACCCCAGCCTCCACCCTTCATGAGTGGAGGGAGCTCCTGAGGGTTGACAGGCTTCACCAGAGTGGCTTCTCTGTCCTCAGAAGCAGGGAGAGAGCTACTGCACGTGTTTCCCATTAGGAAAGCGGCAGTGTGCAGAGGTTCATCGCTGGGGGAGAGGACTTCAAGTGAAGCAACCAGGAGGACAAAGACCATTTTAATAAGCTTATGTCGTAGGACTTTACTACCATGACTCTCACTGTGTCTTTCAGATGGCCTTAATTTGAACCCCTTAAAGTTTCTGGTTTTTGACTGGAACTGGAGAGATCAGAAGCTGAGGAGAATGATGGACATTCCCGAGGTACTGTGTAATCAGCACTTGTCTTTAATCTTTTTTCTTTTCCGATTTGAACTTTGAGTTCAAACACAGTAATAAAGCCTTTGACATGGGAAGCCAGCACATTCTCGCTTTGGAAATAATTTCTGTTTTTAACGCTGAGGTAACTACTATAGAGCCAGCTCATCCGCTTACACGTAACTATATCCTTTCCATGTGTAGTATAGGATCAGCTTGGTTGCTCACTAAATGGCCATGGCTCCTGCCCCACTAGGACATCTGCACTTCAAAGAAGCCAGCCGTGAGGATTTGTCCTGTCCCTGTACCTCCCAACACAGACAGTCATCTTTGCCATTCTTTCTTATATAGACAATTTTGGCCAGAGGAGGAAGAGGGGATGATTATTGTTGGCTTCTCCACATCCCCACAAAACCTACTATATAACTTACAAAGACGTTTTTGTTTTGTGTGGAGTGGTTTTGTGTCTTGATAGATTCAAACTGAATGACCGAATGCCTTTGTGAGCACAGCACAGCTCCCTGTATATTTATGAAAATGATGTAGAAATTTTATTTTGCCACCCACCATGTTATCATAGAACAGTTTTTCAATCTCATCTGATAAGTGTGGTGGGAGGGGGAGGGGTTACATAATAATAAACAAGGCCGTCAATCACCTACCAAGACTACTGTCAAATATGCTTGGGATTGCACCTCTAAAGCATGCTGTGTGCTAATTTACCACATAAAACTGCTTCCCCACACTGAACAAAGTTCATTATAGTTGATTGGCGAGTTATATTAGGCATCAATTCAAGTTAAAAAGAAACCATTGGCTTAGTTTCCTATGCATGCACCCATGTATGTGCAGGAGTGAGCATACACACACACACACACACACACACACACACGGATTTCTCTACATCCATGAATAGTCTTTTAAAAAAGAAAACACTTAGCTGTCAGCACAAGGCCAGATAATTTCTATTATAATGTTAAATCTGAATAATTCACTATAATGGTATCAAAATTTTGTTACGTTTTTTGTTACGTTTGTGCCATTAACAGTTATCTCAATCTTGTGTTGGGTCTTAGCACGGCATGTGGGCTGCCAGCAGCACACTTTGGAGTCCTTGAGACACATTGCAGCATCTTCTTCAGGATGGGTGCAAACATAAAGGCACTTTAATGGATCTGATGTTTTCACAGTATCTCTCTCTTTACTTGTGTGACCTTCAGCTGTCAATCAAACATAGATTCTATCTTTAGCCTAGGACTGTTGTCCTCTCTGATCCTGATCACAACAGCTGTCTAAATACATGGGACCCCAGGGCTTGGCTTTGTTCACCAGCACTAGTTTTGATCATAACCTTTCTGTTGTTTTGTTCTTTTCTCTTATTTAGATAAGAAAGGAGGTTTTTGAGCTTCTAGATATGGGAGTATTCGGCCTATGCAAGTCAGACTCCTTGAAGCTGGGCCTTTTCTAAGCCTGGGTCCTAATGAAGAGTCCAGTCCAACATACTGCAAGCACTCAGTAACCTATTCTAACGTAATTATGTTAACTTCATCACCCAATGGATCACTGAGGATGCTTCGTGGGGATTCTTTGACAACTGTGAGCCTGTCCTTCGGCTCATACCCTCAGAAAATAAAAGCTCTGCCTGTGTATGTTGTCTTGTTGAGAAGACAGTTTTTCTTTCTCTTCTACTTTGACTATGCAGGAGACAGGAAACAGCAGCTGAGACACTGAGACACTTCCTTCTCTGAGATTGAGTCTTGTAGAGTGAAAAGTAGGAATGCTATCTGACAAAACTGTCAGAGAGACCATGAGATGAGGCACATAAGTAAGACGATAATCTGAAGCACAAGGTCTAGGGCTGTAGCTCAGAAGTAGACTCCCACAGTGGACACCAAAATCACCAGGAGAGGGCTCAGGGTCCTACGTGCCTTTACTGGCCTGGGATGAGTCCCACTTCCCTCATTTCAGATTGGTCAGGTTAGACAAAGAAAAGTGAGCTTCTTGGCTCACAGCCCTTGTCAGGCAGATCAGCTGAAAGGGATCCCACAGTGAGGAACTGGAAGCCTGTTGGATATTTGTCCTAGCTGAAAATGAAGTTGGAAGTCCAGAGTCCTGTTAAGGTCTCTTCTCATCTCTGTCTGCCTGTCAGGTGATGCCTCCTACACTTCCTCGCTGTGAAACATTGTCTCAGGTACACAGTGTGGCAAACAAAACTAGAAAGAGCAAATATACCTGGTGCAGGCAGATATAAATACAGCAGCCAAAATCATTTATATTTTTTTGGGTCTTTAATTTGAAATAATTTCCAATGAGCACAATTTTTGCAAATACACTGTAAGTAATTCCCATGTCCCCTTCCCCGGGTTCTCCCATTGTTACTTACCATCTGAGATACCTAATGCACACCTACCAAAACTGGCAAACCAACATCAGCACAGTAGATGTCACTCTGATTTCCAGTTGGAGGGCTGTGCCACACTTGTCATTCTTCCTGATGGTGACAATGCTTGCTCTTTGTTTCTCCCATGACATCACGTGATGAGCACTAATCAACCCTTTTGTAAACGATCTAAATCCAGATGTGTCCACTTAGTAACTTGAGGTTTTGTGAGTACGGGTCAGACCCACAGTTGGCAGTATGTCCCTCTCCCTATGTCCTATCAGGAGATATACATAACGTTACTGTGTCTTAGGTCCCACACTAGCAACCTTGAACACCAGTGGCATCTGCCACATTCCTCTGTGGTACAAGTATGTGTCATTTTCCCCTTTGTAGTCCATATTTATCTTGGAAGAGATACTTTAAAGATGTAGATATCTTTTTCTTCAAGCTACCCAGTAATTTTTAACAGCCATAGATTATTGCTGTAGCTGCCTTTACTATGGTAATTTTCCTATTTTCGTTCTTTTGAGCTTTATTGGAATCCTTGTGAAAAAGAGCTTTCCTTTTTCTTAGTTCTCTGCTCAGTATTGGTTTTACACCAGTGAGGATACATGAATATATATTTTATTCTATAGGTTACAGTATATGTGTCACCATGCCTGGCTACTGCTAAGGAAGGCCTAGGTAACTTTTACCTGTCTAGCTTGCCATTTTGTCCTGTTTCTGCTGTTATTAGGATGTTCTATGCTTTGGTGTTCTTGAAAAACAATCATAATAGTAGTCAGTTGTTGGGAGCCGACTCCTAGCCGAAAGCGGCTATCGTCTTTGCAGCCATCTCAGGCCATATACCCTGACAAGAGACTTGTTTTCAACAGCCCACAACAGCTGAGCACACTCTGATAAACATCTTGTTTTTCTCACATATCTTGTTTTGCTGTTTAGTGCCACCAGCTGCAAGGTGCACGTGGTATCCACACTGCAAAGCAAGTGACAAAGTGCCTTCAGCTGTGCTCTCCTGCTTGTCCACGAGGGCAAGGCAGGCGGTAAAGTGTATAAATATCCAAGATTTCCTTTCAATAAAGAGAGAGACTTGATCAGACCCTCTGTTTTGTCTCCATTCTTTGCGTCTCTTGCCCTTCCATCCCCACTCTCTCTCTCTCTTGCTAGACCCTGACCGGCAGACCAGAGCAGCAGCTCGGGCCAGGACAAAGTGGCCCCCAAACATGGGGCAGAATAGGCTGTTACAGTCAGTAGAACTGCTTTGTATAGTTAGCCACAAAAAGCTTGGACCCAAACCAACCACCCAGCAGCACTTCCTGCACCTAAGTATGAACCTTTATGGTTTCTAGCCTTTATAAACTGCCCCTGGGATGGAACTCGGTGTAAAAAAGACACCTGCACCAATATAAGAAGCTATTTGGAGTAAATCTTCCATTTTAAGTAGAGGTTAAGTAAAGTTTAAGTTCCCAAGACCTCCCTGGGAACTGACATCCTGCCTGACAAAAAGAGACCCATGTATGTGGGTATTTGACATCCTGATTGGCAAGTTAAGATGTGAATGTTAGGCAAACCAAGTCCCCTAGAACAGTTGAATACCCCAGCCAGTGGGAACAGGGTAAATATATAACAAAGACATGTTTCTATGGAAATACTCTATCCCTAAATCCTGTTTGAGGGGATAACTTGGCACAGATGTTTGTGGATTTTAGACTTAAAAGCCCTATAGGATCTTAACTCAATGTCACAGCTAGCTCCTGAGTCTGGTCTGTGTCCCTGATCAATCAGTCTTCGGGTATAGTATTCAGTAAACCATACTTATTTGACTGAGATTGATGTCTGAATAGTTTGTGTAGTGATCCCCAGCCCCTAACAGCTACTGATCAAATTCCGTTTTGTTACCCATATAATACTGGATGATTATCTTCTGTGTAAACACTGTGTGTACAACTCGTGTATATAGCCTACATCATCAGTGAAGCATTCCTTAAGGAAAACTGCTATCCACATTTTAATCTATGTTTATTGTTTTGAGATGACCTCTCACTATGGAGATCTACCAGCCTCTGCTCCCCAAGTGTTGGAATTGAAGCATGCACCACTATGCCCAGTTCTTATTCATATTTTATAGACAATAAAACTGAGTCTCACAAGGACCATGCACAGTTCAAATGGTAAAATGGAAGTCAGGCCCAGGACTTGGATTTCAGGAATTTCATCTTTTTGAAAAAGAACATACAGCAAGCGCATAATAAAAGAAGTGTATGCCATTGCTGATAAAATTACACATTCTAGTTATTCTAGCTCACAGGGTAGCAAACACAATCCAACAAAGCACATACTCCTACACTCTAGTGAGCACTGCCTGGGCACCTCCTCTGGCTGAAAGCTGCCAATGTACACTCAGAAAGCCGGAGTGCACTCCATCTTCAAAGACCCTGATTGGAACCCAGCAGAGGGAGGAGAAAGAAGAGCGGCTATGGATGTGAAGTTCACTGAAAGTGTGAATTTATATGATGGCCAAAGCAAACCTGTTATTCTTATCCCTTGCCAATGACCAACTTTGGCATCCATGTGGTGGGTAAACTGAGGCAAGCAGCAGGGTCAGTGCTTAGAGGCACTGAAGTGGGTGGATCCAGATACCTACAGGAACTGCTGCCAATGATTAAAGAAGCTATTCAGCAGACTTTTCTCTGCGGGAACAAAGCTTAATTTACTAGGGCTAAGAGTGGAAAAACTATGAACTCTTAACTCCTTGGGTCTAGTGAGAAAGAAAAGGAAAGAGAAAATTTACACAAGCACACACACAGAGGCTGAGTGGATGAAACAAAAGGCAGAGTCCAATAACTTCATATACACAAAAATATACATGCATACATACATGTATAGACCTACAGGCAGACATATGCACATTTATACATAGAATGATTAGAGCAAAGCTCCAACAAGCAGGTTCCAAGCATTTCATGCATATACATACATACATACATATACATACACACACACAATTGGTGGATAGAGCAAGCTCCAACACATGCCAAGACAAGCTTTACATACATACACACACACACATAGTTAATGGGTAGGAGGAACAACATGCAAACCCCCACTCACACAAATCGTACACATATACATACATATACACAATTGATGGATGGAAGGAACAATCTATATCAGAGCCAGTAGTAAAAATATCTCAACTTAGCTTCACTAACAATTTTATTTTGACTCGTGTTTTCTATGGGTGGTGGTCATTGCTGACAATCTAAGTTCTTCTCTAGGTTGGTGATTGAATCAAGCTGTTCCAGTAGCAAAACCTAAAAGAGATCAAGCATTATTATTGTGAGTGCCAGTGATACTGTCCCGTGAGGGACTGGAAGCCCCTTAGAGTTTTCATATAATCCTTAAATTAAGAGGTATGTCAGGGCAGCAAGCAGAGTAGAACTCCACAACAGCATTAAGTCACGTGGTCCTAGGTGGTTGTGCCACACCAAGGCTCACCCATGAGGCAGGCTATGGTAACTGGTAGACCACATTCCATGAGTTCTAAACCTATATGTCCTGCATGGTCCTTGGCAATCCCTTAACCCTAACAAGTGAGATTCTCTTAGCCTGTGGTAAGCAAAATCAATCATGTACCTTCATAATCCAGATGTGTAACCTTTTGTCAAGTGGCATATCTGAGATAATGTAGAAAAATATATACTAGACATAATTTCATATGGAGACATTGCAGATCCAAGTCTGTCAAAATTCAGAACAATCCACTAATTTGCCCTTAACACTGAGACCATTGTGAATACTGTGAGCTCCCACCATAACCACATCCTGACTCTACACTGATGTTTACTGTATTTGCATCCCTGCAGGTAATGATAGAGAGTTAGACGTAAGGCATTCCAAACATGTAATGTGTGTGGTATTGCCAAGTAGGTACTGTGAAGTCCTTCAACATTAGCAGACATTGCAATCTTCACCAGAACATCTGTGCTGACTGTTGACCTTCCTGCATAGAATAGGAACTTGAAGAGTCATTAGACCATCAATTAAGATTCCTTCTTTCCGTGCTCTACCCCCACCTGTATGTAATTCTGCCCCAACTTAGTGTGGTTTTAGGAGTTACTAACATAGCAAGTAGACCAGTTCCTGAAGAGTGCACTCCACATATGCAACTATGACAGAGTTGACTTAAGCAATGTGGCTATTTGATGTCAGTCCCCATTTTGGCCTTGGTTTGGCCCTTGTGGACAAACTCGAGCCTGGCTCAGGTTTTGAGACCTGTCTCAGTCACTTCTGTACTGGGGTGACTCAGCAAAACCTGTTTGGCCCTGTCCCACCATTGCTAACATAGAGTTTTGCCATTGGTGCTGTCAGTCACCCCATACCCTTCATCACACTTTCCCACCTCCTAAGTCATCTCACCCCAGCAAAAATCCCCCTCCCTATGCTCCAAGTTTATATAACAAGAGAGTGATGCAATAAAGTTGAGTTCCTGCTTTTACAAGACTCCTGGCTCAGTGTGTTTCTTTTGGGCCGTCTACACTCAGCATCCCAGTCAGCCTCGGAGAGACTTGGTGCCAGGGACCACTCTCCTCTCGCCTGGACCTGCCAGCAAGGAGCTGACAGTTTGGGACCAGTAACCTCATCATCCTGCAAGTAAAACAGATAGGTCGTTGATTCAATAAGCTACAGTGCATTGGAATCATTACTTTGGTTGGCCATTGGTTCCCTGTCTCCAGTGAGTAGATATGTGTTCACGTCTCCTCATAAATAGTGTACATACCAGAAGATTACACCATGGTTACAGAAAAATAAAAGCAAAGGTTTAAGAAAATCCCTCAAGTTGGGTGTGGTGGCATACAGCTTTAATCCCAGCATTGGGAAGGCAGAGTCAAGTGAATCTCTGAGTTCCAGGGACAACTTGGTCTAAAAATCGAATTCCAGGATAGCCAGGACCTAGTCTACAAATTGAGTTCCAGGATAGCCATGATTTCATAGAGAAACCATCTCGAAAAAATGTCTAATGATACCACCACTACTAACAAATAGGTATTAGACTAGAATGATGGTTCTTGAGCAGAGGCATTTCCCCTTAGGGCACTTTGCAATGCTTAAATTATGTTTAGCTGCACACTTTGGGTAGCAGGCTACTGTTGACATCCACTGGGAGGTGGGACTGACACTTAGCTGGTAGAAGTCAGGGATGGAGCTAAATATTCTGTGCCATGCAACAGATAACAAATTGTCAATAGTATTGTTGTTGAGGAACCTTCTTTATTAAGAAACAAAGCATATTTGAAAGTGTATTTTCAAGCATAAGTTGTGTTGCATAGAGTCAGATTTGAGGCTCACTCCATGAGATAGAACCGGTACTGGAAACTGCTGAAGTGACCAACAACCTAAGACTAGGTAGATCATGGCCCTAGGGGGAAATCTACTACTATTGTTCTTCTAAAGGAGCATAGCAATAAAGTCACGCCTAATAACATACTGCTAGACCCATAGATCACGCCTCACTCAGCCCTCATCAGAGAAGATTGTTTTCGCAATAGATGCAGAGACCCACAATTGGACAATATTCGAGAGACTTTGGAGCACTCAGTCCTAAGTGAGATATCAACCCCTCCCCTGGAAGCTCAGGGATCTATTTATGGGGAAAAGGAGGCAGAAAGATTGTAAGAGCCAGAGGTGGTGGATGTCTCCAAGGAAGCAGCATCTTCTAGGCATGACAGGAGAGAAACACAAATGAACTCAGAGAGCCTGACCTGAACAAGTTCACACCAGACAATCCCAGCACTGAGAAGGAACATGAGCACAAAATCCCACCCCCTGACCAAGAAGCTATTCGCAATTGATACCTCCTGGAAAAGGAAAATCAGTTTTTTCCCTTGGAGTATCCTGTGGTATATCAACTATACTTCATGGAAAGCCCCATGTCCAGGAATACTTAGTGGGCCAACACCAAACAGACTCTGGAGTTTGGGGCAGATTTGTTTTATTTTGTTATTGTTTTGTAGGTTTTTTTGTTTCATTTTGCTGTTTTTTGTCTCTTAGATTTTTGCTTTAATTTTTGTTTTTCATTATTCGTTTTGTTTTTTGAGAGAATATGAGGCTGGATAGTTAGGGTGGTGGGGAGGAGTGGGGGGAGGAAACAAAATGATCAAACTATATGATGTGAAAAAAAATGATAAAAAAATCAAAAGTTTTGTAAAAAGGTAGATATAAAAGGTGTATCTGGTTATCTCTCTTAAGAATACTGTGCCAGGAGATGGGAGTAGGAGGATGGGTGGGGGCATAACCTCACAGAAGCAGGAGGAGGGGGGATGGGATAGGGGGTTCCGGGGGGGATGGGAAAAGGGGATTATATCTGAAATGTAAATAAAATATCCAATAAAAGAAGAAATGTCTCTTCAAAAAAAAAAAAGAATACTGCCCCAGTAATGTTTGCATTTACTGCCTACAATGATTTATTTTAATATGTCTTTTGGTATCACATAGTGCCAGAGAATTGGTAAGACACTATTCTGTGTGGTTGTCTATGAAAAGAGTAACATGTAAATCAATGGATTTAATTAAAACATAACGCCCTTCATGATCTGAGTGAGAGTCATCCCCTCCTTTAAAGACCTGAACAGAAAGGCTGCCCCCTCCCTTTCTCCCAATAACAGAATTCTAACTGAAAAACTGGCTTTTCCTAAGGTTATACCAGTCTCTTGGTCTTCAGAACTCAACTGGGACACAGGCTGGACTCGGCAGATTGGGACTTAGCCTCTATACTTGTGTGAGACCATTCCTTATAATACTTTTTTATGTATCCAGAGATTTGCTTTCTTGGAGAGCCAGGATTAACACACTGCCTGTGAAACTTTGTAGCTTTCGACCTTGTTTTATAAAGAAGGCTAAGAAAGACTCTTCTTAATGGTTCGTTATAGAGATATCTTTTACTGAGCACTAACTGTTCCAGCATTGGAGCAGGAACTTAAGTCGCAAACGTGCCTGATGCCTTGTGAGACAGTTTTACACACACAATCTAATCTCTGGTCTATTGCTGCCCTTTAAACCCAAGCCCTTAGCCAGGCTCACTTAGCAAAACAGCTTGTAGATGGTGATCGCCACTGTTCCCTGACGTCTCACACAGTGATGTCTCACACAGTGGGCAGCCACAGCATGGCTGTCAGCACTGGCAGGTCAGATTCAGATAGCACACCAGAACTCTTCCACGAGTAATTTGCTTTTGTTTTGCTTGTTTTGCAAGTATAAAGGTTGATTCTGAATTGGAAACCTACTACTGTATGTGTTTGTATTCTCTTGATATTCTTTTAAATCAGGTACATTTGTCATTGCCTTCTTTCATACACACACACACACACACACACACACACACACACACACACACACACACCATGGCTTCTCTGCCTACTTTATAAAATTCTTAGTCTCTATCCTCTGGCATTCTTTAAATGAATAATTATAGATTATTTACAGCGAAAGCAGAAAACCCTCAAACCAGAGCTAATGCTTGCTGTATGGCAAGGCTGAATATCTGATACTTCACTAACCTCTGACGAGTAGATTTAAGAGAGCCTTTTTATTTCAAGATTTTTATTTTTATTTTATCTTGTATGAATATTTTGCCTGAATAAATGTCTGTGCACCATGTGCATGTAGTGCCCATGGAGGCCAGAAGTGGGCATTGGATCCCCTGGTACTGGAATTACAGACAGCTGTGAACCACACTATGGGTGCTGGGAATCAAACCTGGGTCCTCAGGAAAAGCAACCAGTGTTCTTAAACACTAAGCCATCTCTCCAGCTGCAAAATGAGATGTTACAATCTACAAGTTCTGCCTGGGTTTTATGTATGAAAACAAAACAAAATAAGAAAGCTGTTGAAATTAATTAAGTACATGCACATATATTCTCCAAATCTGTTTGTTTGTTTGTTTCTGTATCATCGAAAATGGCAAAGCTAGCTGTAATTTCTGAGCGTTTCCCCAATTTAGTTTATATTCCTGTTAGACTATAGGTATATTTGGGGATATAAGTGAATAGCCCTAACTTTGATTGTAATAATGACAAAAGTAATTACACAAGTTTCTAAAGATGAATTTGAGAAGGTTTTGCTTTGACATATTCAACAAATTTCTGAAACAAGTCATAAGAACTGCTTCTGAATGGAAGCAGATGTTGGTTTTTATAGACTTTGAGGAAGAGAACATTTATAGGCATGGCATTTTAGCATGGCAGACTTTCTGAGCCTAAATAAAATATACCCAGCAGTGCCTGGAGAGAGCTGTGCTTCCTGTACATACAGGTCTGCTTAGAGAACAAGAACAGAAAGCAAAAGTGAATTCACAACTTCATGTAATTCTTCATGTACCATTAGCATTATGCGATCTTACTGTAAGTATGAATGTTCTAATGTCCTCAAGGTCTGTGAGTTACCCACAGGACCAAAATGGAGGTGATACCCCAGTATGACCTGTCCAGACTGCCAGAAAACACAGCACTGAAGCAGCAAACATTGCCCACCCAGCAGCTAAATCTATCTGCCTCGGTGGTCCTCTCTATCTTTTTCACCACAGGAGGATTCTGCCTCTCTATGGGCATCATCCTTCTGATTTCTGCAAAGAGCACCAAGGAAATTGAGGTTTGTTCTGTGTTGTATGTTTAATTTCCAACAGTTTTCACGTTGGGACTATAAATAGGAGCAGTCACTTTAAGAACATAGCCCCTCAACAGGAAACTAGATATGACTGGATCCAACCAACTTTGAGCTGGCAGGGATACCGATGAGAGGGGCCCCCGGTGGTGACTTCACTCATTCCTACTGTCATGTTGGTCATCTCTGGCCACGTTTATGTATGAGAGACTGGCCAAGTCAGGTGACCTTAAAGAAGTGAGGATGCAGCAAACAAATGAAGGAAGAGGCGAATTCAAAAGACTGTCAGACCTCAGTAATCCTACAGATTACGTTATAGCACACAGAGCACAGAGCCAGCCAAAAATAAAGATCTTGGATTCTTAAAAGCATGTGCATTTTTAAATGTTATTCTTGTGAAATTAACATGTCATGATTGTAGTACTTTACTGGGCACAGTGATTTTTTTTAGTACACACACACACACACACACGAGCAGATCAAGGGAACTATGATTTTGCTCTCCTTGCCACTTCCTTATGACTACATTCTAGTTCCTCTCTCCTACACGTTCATGAAGTATATAGGAAGTTACTGTGAGCCAGACACATGCTCTGCTGTGCAGCACAAGGACTGATCTTTCTGTGTTCGGTTTGCATGGTCCAGCTACATTCCTCCTCCCACTGCCCTTCCTGGCCTTTGGCTTATGAACTATTCTGCCTGCGGATGAACCGTTTAAGATTTGTTATATAAGTAAGACCATGCAATATCTGTTGTCCTAATCTCTGTATCCATTCATCTTGATGCAAATGACAAGCTTTTGTCTTTATGACCAAATAATGTTCCACTGTAGACATATTACATCATTTTATTCATCTGTCAGTGGACAATGAGATTGATTCCATAATATTATGAATAGGACAGCAAAAAATATAGATATCTTTTTAATGTGCTCATTTCATTTTCTTCAGCTATATACTCAGTGAGATGGACAGACAGACCTACCTTTTTGAAGAGTTTCTATACTGTTTTCCATACTGGCTATATTAATTCACAGTGGTGAAGATATAAAAATCTCATTTTCATCCAACTAATTAACCCGCCTCTCAAACCCTTAATCACAAACCCTTAATCCTTGAACTTGGGATGCAGCTGCAGCTAGGTTTTCGTGAGTTCAAGGACAGCTTGTTCTGTATGGCGAGTTCCATTCGAATCTGTGAAACTTGCCTATGCTGAACGGGATGAGTGATTATCAAAGCAATGTGTTTGCAAGCAAGATTGATTTTCATTTTAAAAACAGCTCATTTTATTTGCTTCTCCATCTGTTTTTTTTCCATATCTTTCTTCCTCTGCAATCTTCACTAAGAAGCAGTCATTGCTGAATTATGTTACCTTGTGCATGAGACAACGACCCCATCCATCACTGGCTGTTGACTAAGGCCAGTCTTTAAAATGACTCTTAACAAAATGCTTTTATCCCATGACATTATAGGGTATTCCCCAGTAAGTCTGTTTGATCGTTTTGTGTGTGTGTTTCAGACAGGGTTGCCTCTAATACTTTATCAGGGAACCAACAACATCCAGAGGGTAAATCTCCATTTGCACATAGAAATTTTTTTGCTTTTGTTTTTTTTTTTTTTTAATTTCACCAAGAGATAAGATAAACTGAACACCTCAAACCAGGGTGACCAAGCCCTTACCTAGTAGAGAAGATGTCAAGGCTGGCCTTCCCTTTTCTCATTTAGCCCCAGATCACAAGGAATCACTCTTTACAAGTCACGTTAAGTACAAAGGACACCCGCCTCTAAAATTCTATAATAGCAGATTTCAGTCTTTGTTGTGTCTTTTTATCTATAGATTTACAAGTTCAGTTGAACACTGAATTGAAAATCCTGTGATTACATTCATGGTATATGAGGGGTATGCATTTCTCACCTATGTTCTTAAAGGTAGAAAGCAACAGAGATACCATCTAATCAAAACGTGTACGCTCATGAAACATTTCTTCTAGTTCTCTTTCCACAGCTCAAAATGGAATCTATGTTCTCACTTCCATCATCTATGTGCACTCATGTTCTCTCATGTATGTGCACTTCCAATGTGACATCACTTGTAGACAAACTGTTATGTGAAATATACTGGTGATCAAAATGTAGACACTGGAGGTCAAATATAATACTCCAGTCAAAAGAGGATTCTGGCCACACTGGCGCCTCAGTTCCCTTGGCTCGGTTCAGTATGCTGTCTGTGCTGGCTCTTGACTGGCATACTGTCCTGTTCCCCAATGCTCTTTATAAATTAAAGTATAGTCTACAGCCAGAAGAAGCATAAATATTATCAAAGTAATCATTCAAGCCATATATATATATATATATATATATATATATATATATATATATATATAAAATGGCGATTAGTGAATTTACACTTCACTTTCAGCTTCAACTCCTTCAGGGTCTCTGCAAGATTCAATATTTCTCCCCTTTCCTGTTAGTTTTCTCTTCAAAAGAATCCTTCATCCTATTGGCACCTTGCCAAAGAGAAAGCCACGCACTTGCTCCTCTGAGCTTCCATGCTCCCAGAATTCTCTCATTACTCTTCATCACAGGCAGGGAAGAAGAATCTGCCCACAGGATTGGGGAGCATGCATCCCCAGAGGCCCTTTTCTCTGAGCCTCCTTTCCCACTCTCTTCCGGCTGCATCCTCCCAGAACTGACTTCTGGCTGCTTTGCCAGAGCACACAGGAGTCACTCACTTGGGACACGTGACTCTTTTTTAAAAAAAAATTATTACACAGTTTTTCAGAGAAGTTAACTTTCAAAAAAGCAGAACACAGCACCTTCTCGAGCTGGGAACTTTTCCACATACATCAATAATATAGTTTGGAAATATTTGCTATCCCATGTGGTCACTTTTAGTAACTTCTTTCAGAGGACATGTAAAATAATTAATATGAATATTTTCCATACAATAAAATGGAAAAATAGAGAATGAGTTCCCTGTGAAGGTGATTAGACTCGGGCTGTGGGCACAGTTTTCACAAACCCTTGACTAATACCTTCCTAGTAGCCGTTCCTATGACTAAGGACAGCAACATTACCCCAGAAGATCACGTAAGTGTGCCACAGACACATGGAGTTCCAGGCCAGTGAAAAATGCCTTCAGGCAACCAAATGAGAGACTGTGAGAAGGCTTCCTTCCAAGTACCCCAGAAAAGCTCACCTTCGAAGCAGACTGGCCTTTATCTATGTCACATCTCCAAAAGAAAAAAGAAAAAAGAAAAGAAAAAGAAATTGGGGGGAGGCTTGGGCATTGAATTTTAAGATGTGGACTCATATAACCTTTAAGTGAACTATTGTTTTTCGATGCCTGACAGATAAATTACACGAACACATGTGCAAATTGCGCTCAGCTACGGGAAAATAGTTCTAATTTTGACAAAGCATGCAACTGTTCTCTTCCCTTTTATCTTCCGGAGAAAATGGAGGTGAGTTCAATCAGCGTCATGCTCATGTCATGTACCTCCGCATACATTCTTTCCAAAACCTGAAAAAACACAAGAAATAGAGAGGTAGAAAGGGTGAGTCTTGAACCCATGATGCTACATTCTCAGCATGCCTTTGTTGTCCTTGCTTTTTTTCTGTTTCTAAACTTGAGAATTCTTAACTTTCCAATATAATTTGTGTGATCAGCCACTCGGGTTCTATCATAAATATCTGCGTGGGCAGGGCTGTAGAACTTGTTCCACGAAGTGAAAATGTTACTGGACTGAGAAGCTTTGTGACTTGGGCAAGGTCACACGTTAAGTTAGTGTCACTCACCAGGCAGTTGGATTCACCAGCCCCAAGTCATCTTATAACAGCGTAGTCATTCAGTCCCAAAGAGGATCTCAGCCTGGCCCTCTGGTAGTGGGAGGAACGCCAAGAAATGTAAAGGGAAGTAGCCCCTGTTGTTGGGCTAGTTAAACTCCCAAGTTACTACCAGTCCTAGGAGATTCAGTGAAGAACCTTCCTGGAACTCCTCACAAGGAGAACTGCCCACTTGGACTTTTAGGAAAGAGGGATCCAGGGGAGAAGTATGTCGGTTTCAGAAGATGAAAATGACTTGGGTTTGGGACCAGCTGAGTTGTAAGCAGCCCTAAAGTGGGTTGCTCAGTGGGGACACGGAGAGAAGACCAGCCTGTACCTGGGTTCCTTCAGTAACATTCTGAAGGAAAGGAGGGGACCGGGTATGTGGCAAGGCGGGTAGGGGAAGGGGGAGGGGGAGGGGGTCTGAGGACGAAGTGAAGAGGTTCAGACTGCAGAGCCCAGGATATGCCTTTGAAATATCTTTGGGAAGCAGAATAAGATACATTTCTCATTTAAGTCTTGATGGCTAGGTAAGATCATGGAGCCATAAAAAAAAAAAATCCCTTCTCAGTAATTATTGCTGAGATCGAAGCTGAAGGTGACCCTAGTTCTGCGCTCTGAAGCCATTCTGCACAAAGGCCAGGGCTCCAGGGGTTCTTATGAGACAGGGACTGATCTCATGAGGGGTTACTAAGGTAGGCTCTCCTCAGGAGAGTCCTGTGAGATACTGCACATGTCATAAGCTTTCCTGTCAGCCTACTGACCAGTCTTCCGAAATACTGCGCCCACGACCTTCCTCTCTCTAGTCCTTACCCAGAGTCTCTTAGCCCTTGCAATCCGTCCTAACTTCTGAATTCCTCTTTCCTTCTTGAAGACTCAGGATAATTAAATTTTCGAAGGAAGAAAAAAAAATTCCAAAGATAAAACCTAGTATCAATTCACATCTGTCTGTGTCTTTGGAAAAAGCACAGAACTTGCAGCTAAGCTTTCCCAGAGCCCGAGCTGCAGGGAGCTTCCACCGGCCAAACGTGCACACTCACCTGCGCATGCTCAGTGACTTCAGTTTCAAGTTACATCACCTAGATTTACTTTGAAACTGCAAGGCTTTGGGAGCTTACGGAAAGGCTATACACAAAATGTTGCTGTTATGTTTGTCCTCCCCAAAGGAAGGCATTAAAGCAGCTTCTGAAACGAAAAACAGAGCTCACCACCAAACCACTGCCTGCAGCTTTGGCGCGGTACAAGGATAAACACAGGTCCATCTACTCAGCAGTATACACAACCCACAGTCAACTCATCCAGGCAGCACCTCCTTCTGGTCACTCCCTGACAACGATCCCACAAACTCAGAACCACCCCCCATACAATCCTTCTAATGAGGTGGTTCAACTAAAACCAAGTTACTATTGAGACACTCAACACACCAGACCCCATCCATCCCTAAATAAGCACAATAATGCTATCTACCCGATGGCTCCCAGACTACCATTTAGTACAATGAGACTAGATTCCTCACAGGCTTTAACACATCATCACAGACAAGGGGTCCCAATCCTACAGTGGCGGCTACTGTGACTACTCCTGCATCCCATCATAGTATAAATATACTGCAAGACAACACAGTCTCCAGCAACATCTTACTACACAGCCCGTTCCTCACATACAAGGTCGTTAGCCTTTGCCTGCTGCCCCACTAAGAGCACTAGAAGATATTGGATGAGCAGCAGCTCGCTCTTAGGCAAGCCATACATACACCCCACTCTTATTGGGAAAATCACCGGGATGTTGTTGGACTTTTCGTTTCTCAAATCCTGTCAGCCACTCAAGTCTCCAGCTTCCTAATGCTGCGACCCTTTAATACAGTTTCTCATGTGACCCCCAACCATAAAACTATTTCCCTTGCTATTGTGATTTTGCAATCTGAACGTCTTAGGCGACCCCTGTGAAAGAATTGACCCTTGAAGGGGTCGGTGAGCCACAGGTTGAGAACCACTTCTGTGTCTGGAGTTACCACACCAAAGAAGCTGCTGGGAAAGCTTACACCCATGCTGCTGTTGTTTCGACTGTTTTAGATTGACCAGGGACCCAAAAAAGGAATTTGGGTTTCACCAGGGAAAAATATCTAGGCATTGAAATCTTGTGAATAGTATATTTAAAACTTTAGAAGGTGCGGTGCAAAGCATTTTTCCTGGTACTACCAAAAAGAAACGATATTTGTAAACCTGAAGTTAATGTATTGAAAACACACAGCCTAAGCTGGACATAGTGGTGCCTGCCTTTAAACCCAGCAAGCCAGAGGCTACACAGAGAGAACTCGTCTCACTTTTTGTTTTGTTTTTTACTTTGTTTTTTTTTTTCTTTTTGAGTTTGTAGTTTCTACTTTCTAAAAAGAAGCTTTCAGTTGCCGTCAGTGTTTTGTGTACTATTGTCTGCTTTGGAGGGGGAATGTTCATGTTGTTTATCAATATCCCAGTAAATTCATAGTAAATTTCCTTCTTCTATGCAGGGTGATGTTTATATGTACTACAAATTGTATGGTTTCTATCAGAATCTTTATCGATATATTTTATCAAGAAGCAATATCCAATTGGCCGGTAAGGATATTTGGGTAAGGCTCAGTTCCAATCGGTGTAATGTTCTCTTCTTTTGTTCTAACCCAGGTGGTTATTTCCTTCTAAAAGACAAGTGTGGGGCAGGCTTCGGTATCTAGGTTTTTAAAGATAGAAATGTTTGCTTCATTCTTACTTAAGGTGAAGGAACTGAGCACTTTAGGTAAATATATCAGGAGAGAGAGCACTGTCCCCCTTTAAACAGGTATGTGGTTGCTAGGCAACTGAGTAATTACCCTTTTATTAATTTTGAGCGACCTTGGTCTCTATTTGCTCACTTGCTAACCATGTTTGTCTGTCCTTTCTATAACTGAAGTCCTTGATTTATCCTACTTAAAGGAGAATTTCCTGAATAAAATCCTTTGGTTTGACTGGATATCTTTGTGGACCTAGAATTATAAGCTTTTATTGTCAGCAGTTTACATGTGTTAATGAGACTCTTCTGACAGTCTATGGAAGTGATAACCTAAACCTGTTTAGCAAAGCACTTCCCAGTGAAGTAACCTGACCCAAGGGATGATCCTCTGAGTATGGTACACTTTAACAGGAAGGTTTTAAAAGCTGTTTCCACATAGACAATGTGATATTCAGCATAGCAAGGTAAAAATCCTTCCTGCAAATAGTTTTGACACGCTCTGTATTGTTAACAAGAAAACATATCTAGAGACCCACAAGCACACGTATCTCCAAAGAATGAACATTTTGTGGTCTAAGTGAGCCAGAAAGCCTGGGGAACAGAGAGCAGTCCATCCACTAATGAGGGCTGACACACCTTGCCAGTGGCCTCTCTTTCAATAGTCTAAGAGTTTGCCAAAAGCCCTTCTAATTGATACATCACCTTGCATACAGGATACTACGTACTGTTCTCCATTCCAAGTGTCCTACAATGATACTCCCATCATTCCTTGTGGTGCAATTGCCAACAGCATATTCAATGGTAGGTGACTTTTTTCCTACCTCATTCATAACTATGTGACCCCCTGCTCATCTGGGATGTTACCCAGGCAGATGAGTGGCTGGTTTTATTTGCTTGCTTAGTGCCAAATATTTTATCCAGGATGAGCCAGAACATTGATGTCTGGCATTTGATTTCTTGCAAATAACTTCTCCCTTGCCAGCAATCTGAAGGAATAATCAGGGAACATGAATTAAATGGAGCCAAAGAACGTTTTTCAATAATTGGCCCAGTGTTGGTAAAGGAAAAAGTGATCTCATGAATCAGCATCCATGGCATGTAGACGTGTTGAGTGTCTGAAAAAAAAAAAAGCACTCTAATTTGTTTCTCATCTGGGTCTGGGTCTGCATTTTGAAAGGTGGCAAAATGGCTACCTAACATATCCACCATGATTTTAAATTTATTTCAGATACCATAACTCTTTCATACAGCGTGAATTCGTCTACACAGATAGAAGTCCCGATGCTAAAGAGTGGGCTTACATGGTGGACAGATAAGTATGTCAAATTTCGGAATCCGAGATCCAGTAACTTTACTAGTACATTTGCAGGTACGATCCAGAGAGATATCTCACCCTCATCTCTCTCTCTCTCTCTCTCTCTCTCTCTCTCTCTCTCTCTCTCTCTGTGTGTGTGTGTGTGTGTGTGTTTTGATGATACAGGGTATCTCTGCATAGCTGTCCTGAACTCACTGTGTAGACCAGGCTACCCTAAAACTCACAGGGTTCTGCCTACCTCTGCCTCTAGAGTGCTGAGTTTTATGGTATATGCCATCATGCTTAGTTCTCTCCCGTATGTTTTTATAATTGGTGCAGAGGCAGCGGCAGCGGCTTCTTCTTCTTCTTCTTCTTCTTCTTCTTCTTCTTCTTCTTCTTCTTCTTCTTCTTCTTCTTCTTCTTCTTCTTCCCCTTCTTCTCCTTCTCCTTCTTCTTCTCCTTCTTCTTCTCTTTCTTCTTCTTCCCCTTCTTCTTCTTCTTCTTCTTCTTCTTCTTCTTCTTCTTCTTCTTCTTCTTCTTCTTCTTCCTCTTCTCCTTCTTCTCCTTCTTCTCCTTCTCCTTCTTCTTCTCCTTCTTCTTCTCTTTCTTCTTCTTCCCCTTCTTCTTCCCCTTCTTTCCCTTCTTCTTCCCCTTCTTCTTCCCCTTCTTCTTCCCCTTCTTCTTCCCCTTCTTCTTCTTCTTCTTCTTCTTCTTCTTCTT
>NW_021621192.1:2958452-2992896 GCF_004785775.1 Grammomys surdaster
CTTCTTCTTCTTCTTCTTCTTCTTCTTCTTCTTCTTCTTCTTCTTCTTCTTCTTCTTCTTCTTCTTCTTCCCCTTCTTCTTCTCCTCTTCCTCCTCCTCCTCCTCCTCCTCCTTCTCCTTCTTCTTCCCCTCCTCCTCCTCCTCCTCCTCCTCCTTCTTCTTCTTTCCATTTCTTTGACTCCTATTGTTTTAACTTTCTTTGTCTTAGACACCACTATTGTCTCCCTATTAGAAGTGTGAAATAATGGGTTCTGTGCTTTGTTCTAATTAACTGTTAAGAAAAAGTAAATGTTTTAGGAAGTTTGAGTTTAAGCTGTAATTTATTATACAACTGGTTACATTTTTTGTCTGATGCTTTGTTTGTTTGTTTGTTTGTTTGTTTGTTTTCAAGACAGGGTTTCTCTGTGTATCTTTGACTATCCTGGAACTTACTATGTAGACCAAGCTGGCCTCAAACTCAGAGATCCATCTGCCTCTGACTTCAGAGTCCTGGGATTAAAGGCAAGCACCACCATGCCTGTCTTCAACTGGATACATTTTGTAGAATAAAAAAAAACCCTTTTATTTCTTATTTGAAATTTTCATCTATTGATTAATAAATTGATACAGTATTGATGGGCCTATTAAAAAACTCTACTCAAATCTACTTTAAAATTTTTAAATCGAATTTTAATAATACTGGCTTTCCAAAAATTTAAGTATAGAAATGCATATTAAATGTCTTTTAAAATATTTCCTTTGTTATTATCAAAATATTTGAAGATAATACATCAAATAATTTTTTGAATATCCATTCACATGCTAAATTGATTTCGTGGCCATAAGTGTTATGACCTTATTATTTTTAATTATTTCAAAAAACTGTCTGCAACTTTAAAAGATAAATTCTGTAGCTAATCAATTTAAAATGTCAGCACCTTTAAATGAGTCTTCTCTTTTGACTCAGTAAATACTGTCTCCATGCTCATAGCCAGTCTTGTTAAATGGAAGAAAAGGTCAGCTGTCCATCATTGTAGTGAAGTACGTGAGCATTTTAACCCAAATATTTTCATGGTCATGATTTACTTCATTGGTTTTTTTTCTCCCTATTTTTGAATTTCTCATTAATTTTAGATGTTAGCATATAAATCTTGGACTTTCTCAATATCATTTTATTCTGCACAGAAATTTTTTAATCAAAGGTACCAATAGTCTGTATAGAAACCAAAATAATCCAAGGCATGATTATCAAATTTAAAAACTGAGTCTTATTTTGAACTATCATTATGTAGCATGTTCAATTAGCCCTTTGCTGCCACATGAGTAAACTTTAATGTTTCCTTGTTTGGAAGTTTAGTTTTCAATAAGTATTGTTGACAAAGTCTTCACACAGTATCTTTCTGACATTACCTATTTTGCATACTTTAAGAAAAGATTTTCAATTATTTTGCGCAAAATGCAACCTGAAGTTAAAGGGCTAATTAGAAAAGAAAAGTCTGGGATCATTGAATTACACAAGAGTTGTTGATGTGCAGAAGCGTTCCTTAAGGTTTCAGGCCTTCTGAAAATTCTGTTTAATGAATGATATTGATGCTGAAGTATGTAATGTCTTGTATGTATGTGATTAATGTGATATATGTATGTACTGTATCTGCTTAAGCACATTTCCTCTGTGGCTTCCCTATTTACGGAGGGAATTAGCTTCACTCTGGGTTCTGCTCCACCAAATTTGCACTTCTTCTATTACTACAAAAGCAAATCATTTCAACTTTTCACTGAAGTTCTTAACTTGAGTTTACAGTAACATCTATAATAAATGTCAGATTTTTATCTTCATATTGACTTTCTAAGAGCTTCGCTTTGATTCTATGAGAAATTAAACCCAGGGGTTTATTATTGCTTGAATTTTCCTGTTTGAAGACATTCACATAAAACTGGCTTTGTTTAACAGTTCATAGTTCATTCTGTGCTAATGAAGGCAATACTTTAAGACCATTTCTTTGGCAATAAAAAACATTTTAAATAAAAACTCTGGGACTAGAGAGAGCTCAGTGGGTAATGTGCCTGCTCACAAGCCTGAGGACCAGGGTTCACATCCCAGCTACCCACATAAAAGCTGGGTGTGGCAGTACCTACTTGTGACCATAGTACTGGGAACAGGGAACAGGCAGAAACAGGTAAGTCCCAGGAGAGCCTAACCAGACAGTTTAGCTAATTGGTGCACTCTAGGTTCAGGAAAGACCCCGCCTCAAAAGATAAGGTGAAAGACAACCAGTGTTGGTTATGAGCACACACATGTTCATATGGATATACATGCTTGTGCACATATGCACAGGTATACCACACACACACATACACACACACACACACACACACACCCCACAGTGGGATAGTGTACGACCACATGAGGTCTGAGGAATCTGGAATAGGAGGACGATAAACTTCAGGCCAATCTGAGACATATAGTGAGACTTTGTCTCAAAAGATATGCAAAAAAAACAAAAAATAAATAAAAGGAAATCCATTTATTTCTTATTTTCTGGGAGCAAGCTCTCATAGTCTCACTCTGGCTGGCCTTGGATGCACAGAGATCCTCCTACCCTTGACTGCTGAGTACTAGGCCTAAAGGTGTGTGCCACCGCACACCCAGCTCCACCTGATTCCAATGAAGGCGTGCGTCCAGGAGGATATATAAGCGGACCTTCTGTAGGAGTTAAAACCATTGTCTGGACACAGCCCCCACTCACAGACTTTTCATAAGGTCAGATGTTCTTCTCATTTACATCTGCTGTTTTCACACGGTCCGTAACATCACTGTTGCAGCCATGTGGGATGACATCAACCAGATCATGTCATTCTCATCAACTGAAGAAAATGCACTTATTTTACACTGATCACGCCTCCTAGCTGTTACCTCTTTACAGTTAAAAGGGTTTATTAGCAAATAAAGATCTGATACCAAATAACACCTAGTGATCTGTTTAGAGCATATAGTAAAGTGGCTGTTCAGAGTGCATACACATCAGCAGGACCGCTCAGCATCTATTTCCTACATAGGCAACATGAACACAGAACTGGACCTATAGTTGCCTGGACTCCAGGCCCTAAACACTAACCCCTCTGAGTTACAACCTGGCAGCTTCTCACATCAAACAGACACAGTCAGAAACTTCTCAGTGCTGGCTGGAGTGTTAGGCAGCTGGTGGGGGGGTCACAGGAATCCCTTACATTGAGTTTTGACTAAATGGTCTCTGCTCATCTTTCTGACACAATCACAAGTTCAGGAGGTCACCCCATTCACCACACACGTACATCTCATCAACTTGCAGGCAAATCCATGACTGGAGGCTGAAAGAATAAAGTCACATGCATATAGACTGCCTGGAATAAATTCTAAATCGCATGGGCTCGTGCACACCAGCCATCAACTGGGGCTGTCCTGTGCTGACTAGCATATCTAGTCTCTGCACCTAACTTCAATCACTAGTCTTTCAACGGATGGGACAACATTTTGTTGTTTTGCCTCACCACAGTATCTTCAGGTCTGTAATATAGAGTCTTTGGCTTTCTCTTATCTCTTGTTGACCTCTGTTCCTGACTCAAAGACTTATCACGTTATTCTCTGCATAGCTGTCTATAAGTTACTTCAAGGATCTTATGCAGTTTTTTTTATTATCCTTGAACTTTGATACATAGCAAACAGTCAAAAATGTTATTAGATGGATGGATGGATGGATGGTTGGATGCATGGATGGATGAAGGATGGATGGATGGATGGATGGATGGTGGCAAATAGATGGATGAAAGAAAACAAATGACCCAAATTTTCTTGGAAAATAAGAAAGCAGATGTCGCAGACCAGACCATGCTTGTGACACCATCCAGACACGTGGGAAGTGATGGGATTAGGTTATAGAGAGGCCTTGAAACCAACATTTCTTCGGTTTTTTTTTAAAGATTGATTTATTTTATATACACTGTCACTCTCTTCAGACACACCGGAAGAGGGCATCGAAATCTGCATTTCTAACAAAGCTGCATCTGGCACCAGCTATCCCTGGCATACACTGTCTTGGGTCATGGGTATAAGACAAACTAGAAAATAGCTGGGGACTGTACACATACGGAGCCCCGAACACCTATTTCTGTTAACTAGAGTCAACGACTGCTGTCTTGGAAAAGGCCAAAATAGGTGGGTTCCAAGATGTTTGCAGAGGAGGATTCTCTAGCTCAGGACTCTTGCCAGGGGAAATGGGTGTGGCTGAAGACATACTCCAGCAGATGAGTGTACTCCACCACACTTAATGTGGCCTTTACAAACACCTCTAAAAAAATCATAAAATGAGCTTATAAAAATTGTAAGCTCATGTCTGGGGGTTTCTGTGTGAATCAAACAGTCCCAGTTGAGAAAGAGTTGTGTTTTAGTTTTGAGCTTTTGTTTGTTGTTGTTCTCTTTGAGACAAGGTATCAACCATGTAGTCTTGGCTGATTGAGAACTCACTGAGTCACCTGTCTCTACCTCCTAAGAATTAGGATTAAAAGCATGTGATGCCACAGCAATCCAAGAGGCTTCTTATTTATCTTTTGACTCTCCTGCGGTAGAGGAACTAGCCTTGTAGTAGCAAAACAGTTCCTCTCACAATTAGCCATTGTTGGTTAGCTATCTGAAATTCAGCATGGAGTCTATCCACTCTGGCAGATCAAATAAGCCTCTTTGGTCCCTTCATCCAGCATTAACTGAATACCTGTTGTGTCCCAGGCACTGAGGTAGTAAATGCTAGTGGACGTTTGAGGGTGGTTCTTTCTCAAGAGTACTTTGTAGAGTGGGGACAACCATGCTCTCTGTAGGAAATAGATCTGTAAGAGTTGGGGCAAAGTCAACAGATGTGTCTAGATGTATCTCCCAGCTTCCAGTACTAGGCCTGTGATTCCTATGCTGGCCACTTCTTTCTTCCCTCCCTCCCTCTCTCCCTCCCTCCCTCTTTCCCTCCCTTCTTTCTTCCTTTCCTTCTACATTTATTTATCAAGGGGTGAATATGAGTGTGTACACGGGGCAGGGAATGAGTGTGCTGCATGCATCTGGAAGAAGTCAGAAGCTGGTTCTCTTCTCCCACTATGTGGGTTTCAGGGATTGAATTCAGGTCTGCAGTCGTGACAGCACTCACACTGACCACTGAGATATCCTACAGGCCCTGATATCATCTCTCATTAGCCCTACAGAATTATCTTATACTCTTTTTTAGAATGTTTAAAACCAATATAATTAATGTAAACCTGTATGCACACTCGTTTTTTAAAGTCAAATTTCTATTTCTCTTTCATTGGGAATGCAGTTCTTTCTCATCAGGAAAACTGAAGGGCGAGCTGACTCTTCTCTTGTTATATTCCTCATTCCCCGCTCGCCACAGGAAGCACAAAGCCTCTGCACTGGGCCAAACCTATCTACGAACTGGATCTAGATGACCCAGGAAACAATGGCTTCATCAATGAGGACTTCATTGTATGGATGCGGACGGCTGCCTTTCCCACTTTCAAAAAACTGTACCGCCGACTCAACCGCGTGGACTCCTTCGCTGAAGGCTTACCTGCTGGTAACTACAGTTTGAGCGTCTCCTACAGTATCCTCCTGTACCACATCTCTTCCTCTGAGTGAAGGCCAAACCTGGCTACTTGTAGAATTCTTTTATTCTGAGTGTGTCCTCCAGGCAGCTATGTGGAGCACCGAGAAACAGAGAGCTTATCTTGTAGGAATGCCCACGGGAGGAAAGAACTGCCCCTTCTATCCAGGGGGCCTGGCGGGCTCTCGACCTTGGATCTGAGAGGTCAGGGGAAAATGGGCAAATTTTGATTACATTATTGTATTTTTGAGCCCTCCCAAGAAAAAGAGACCCAAAGAAGTGATGACTGAGTGGATTTACACACTGGTTTTAAAAGGAGTTATCAATTATGGAAAAACACCTGAGGCAAATTTGTTTGTGCAGATATCTGATGACAACACTAGTTATTCCTTCCTTTTGTTCATTTCTTCCTTCTGTCCTTCCTTCCCTTTCTTTTTTTCTCTCTTTCTTATTTTTATGACATGGTCTCACTATGTAGCCCTGGCTATCCTAGAAATCCCTCTGTAGACCATAAGTTCACAAAGATCCACTTACCTCTTTCTTCCAAGTGCTGAGATGAAAGATGTTTATCCCCACACTTGACTGAAAGTATGTCTTCACGTGCCTGAGGGCATCTATCACCTCCCTCTATGGTTTCAGGAGAGAATGGAAGGTCAGCGTGCCCTCCTTGCCCTTAATGACTTTCAAGTACCTTCAGCCAAAACAGTGTGCAGAAGTGGCACATTCAGGGGTCCTCTGCTTATTTCCACTAACAATTATCATCACATAACTATGTCCGAATTATAGTCTTAATATGTCTTTTAAAAAAAAACAAGAAAGAAAGAAAGAAAGAAAGAAAGAAAGAAAGAAAGAAAGAAAGAAACCAACAGCCAGTAACACTACCAGGTATGGATAAATAGAGGAGTATTTTGTCCCTAAGAAAGACCAATAAATGGTAGAGCCTAGACATCTAAAGCATTGGGGTGGGGCACTGCCATAGAGAGTGGGGTGAGATGGAGGAGTCACGAAAGTAAAGGGGAGAGGAAAATAAGAGTGCATTTGGAGGGTAAACTGGAATGGTAGAAACTGACAGACTATAGAACTTTTAGATAGAAGTGTGTTAGAGCAAAGGAAGCCCATCTTCCCAGATAACCACCCCAGGAAGAGTGAGGCTTCTGTCCTTGGCCAAACCTCCCTATGAACTAGACCCAGATGAACCAGCAGACAATGGCTTGCTCAATGAAGACTTCACTGTGTGGATACGGACAGCTTGACTCAGTCCATGCAGGAATGCTGTGAGCTGTGCACTGCACATGTGTATTCTTTCTCTCTTAGGTCCAGAGCCAGCCAGTGGGAGTTGATGTCTTAGTAACAGACATATGGGCCAAGTTAGGAGACATATGTTCCAATAACAGATTGTGATTTTTTCCTACAAATTTAAAAATACAAATGTGACTCTTGATTCAAAACACACACACACACACACAAAGAAGATTTAACTATAAAATGTAAGTAAGTCTTATCTTTAAGAAGTTCTAAACTTACACATAATTTATGCTAACCCTGTTCTTCGGAGCTCCTTTCCCTGAAGCAGGTAGATTTCTTAGGCAGGCTCTCACCCAGCTTTGAAACTGCCACCCAACTAAGCACCCACGCCTCTTATAGTATGCCAGGGATTGTTCGAGAGGACACCCAGCAGGCCAGAGCTGCTCCATATTGAACCGCCCACTTCAGCAGTCTCTCTAGCTACCAGGGAGGTTGAATGAGAAATTTCTTTTTTCCCCCAGGACTGAGAAAATGTTCTTCCCCTGGAGTACTCCACTGAGCTCTATCCCTAGTCCTAGGATAGAAAATGCAATGTGAAATTTCTTCTCTCTCCTAGATTTCTCCTCCTAGATTTCTTCTTTCTCCTAGAGCAGCTGTGTAGAACTCTCTAATGGAAGAGTAGAAGTGCTCCTCTGTGAGGTCCCTGCTGAGTGACATCCCTGTCTTATCAACCTTTGTTTTCTGTTACAGTAGTTGCTTTAAAACAGGCATAGCCTGGTAAGTGTCTCTCACACTGAATCTCCTGATCCCATAGACCATGTGTCTATCCTAACAGTAAAGTATAGGAGAGACTGCAGAGCAAACAACAACACAGACAGAACAACGCTGGGAGTGAGGAAGCTATGTCCTAAAAGGGAGACAGTGTTTCTATTCTCCTCTTCGAACACGCTCTCCTCCATGACTTTCCTAACAGCCACATTTGAACACTGATCTCTAGATTGTCCACACGTGGCTTCAATGCTGCATGTCAGCTCTCTGCTTGCACTACCCCTATGTGATGGCTAAAGAAGTAAGCCTGGACTGCAGCACTCCCTCTTACTGAAGGGGAAAAGGATGGTCTGTAGGTGAGGATAGGATTTGCTCTTTCAACTAAACTGAGAGAGAGAGGAACCAGGCAGCAGCTAGGTAAGGCAGCATCCAAGGACCAAGGACCAAGTGATAATGAAGAATTCCAGTGTGTGTGTGTGTGTATGTGTGTGTGTGTGTGTGTGTGTGTGTGTGTGTGAGAGAGAGAGAGAGAGAGAGATAGAGAGAGAGAGAGAGAGAGAGAGAGAGAGAGAGAGAGAGAGAGAGAGAGACTTGTTCCTAACATGTTTCCTTGTGCCTTTAAATAGCTCATTGCTGAGAGACTGGAAGCCCTTTAAGGACTTTGCTGGGAAATGCCTCTGTCCTCTGTGTTGCTATGAGAAGGCTTTGTTTGTTTATTAGTTTCATTTACAAAAGGCACCAGATGTTAAAAAACCCCCAGGCCGCAAGCATCATGAAGATGATATCATTAAAATGCTTCATAGCAAACCCACTTCAAACACTTTCTCACAGGCAACGGGGACACTGACTTTCCAAAGCCCTGACAAGCACACACTTATAGATTTAGAGTTCTCACCAAAAGTGTTTCTCTGTTCATCCTGATGCTTTATTTATTGTTCTTACTCCTCTGAAAGAATTTGCTCTGCTTAAGGGATTCAAGCCTTAGCCAGTTAAGGACCTTGGCCTTTTCTGAGTCTTCTGAGTCATGAATAAAAGCTCAGGTTTGCTGTGAATGCTGTCTATATCCATTGTGCTACCTTGGACTCATCAAAGAAAATTAGATTATCTGTTCACTAGCTAGCTATTGGCAAATCATTCAGATCTATTTGTATCGGCATCTTCTTTCTTCACTGTAGCTATGTTGAGGAGAACCTTGTTTTCACTAACTTTATTCTAGCAAGACAGAGTTTTATTTGACTGTGTAGAAACGCATGAAACAGAATAATCACCTGGATTTTTTTTGTCTATTAAAAGATCAATTTTATATAACTTAATCTAGTGTATTTGCATACATCACAGTACAGATGATAAATACTGAGCCAGGTCCTTAACAGATCTTCTTAGATTTTCCAGTAACCATGTTCAAAGGAAAAAAGTCTGTTGTTCTTTCTACCCTGACATGGATCGGGGGAGGAGGCCTTTTCTTGGGGCTTACTTATACAGTGACGGGGGCATTGACGCTATTGGCCTCTTTTATCATCTTGACGATTCACTTGACAATGAAAAGGAGTAAATTGTGTTTCCAGTAGAGGTGAAGTCCAGATTTAAAGAGAAGAAGAGCAGAAGGCAGCAGCAAACAATGGAATAATAGAACCAAAGATCTCTGGCAAAGCTTGAAACGTCTCTGAGCTATCTCAAGGAGGGGCACTGGATTGAAGGAATCCAATATAGTCCTAAGTCCACAGATAAATGATAAGGTTCCCAGAGTGGGGTGAAGAGGAGGAGCAAAATAAAAAATATGCACAGTAAAATGTTCTTGAAATAAAGATAATAAATGTTTTTTTAACTCTAGACCAAGTGTTAAGAGTTTGAAGTCCTTGTACCTCAGAGGGGGTGAGTTCTCTAGGGGTCTGCCCTTAAGATAAGAGCAAGCAAGTCAAAACTGAGTCCTTTCAGCTATTCAGTCAGGCTCAGTCTCCTGGCTGGATGAAGACTTCCAAAGACCAGCTGTTGAACTGAGCAACAGAACTGAGTCACAATCAGGTTTTTCTGTTTAGATCAAGCAATGCTTAGCCATGTCGAGAGTATCCAAAATAAAATACACCAAAAAAAAAAAAGCAAGCTTCTTCAATGTTTCCCAAGAAACATTGTTTCCCAATAAACATTCGGAGTAAGACTTCTGCCATCATGCATGCTCCCAGGAAGGGCCTGTTCCAGTGGGCACTGCCCTACCGACATAGTGTCCCCATGTGGCTAAAGTGAACGGACTGATTTACAAACTGGCCAGGAAGGCCTGACTGCCTCCCAGATATGTGTGATCCGGAGGAACCCTCATGGTGTGGCACAGGTCCGTTCTGTGACTGGTAATAAAATCTTGAGAATCCTTAAGACCAAAGGCCTTGCCCCTGATCCTCTGATGATCTCTGCCATTTGATTAAGAAAGCAGTTACTGTCCAAAAGCATCTTGAGAAGAACAGAGATGATAAGAATGCTAAGTGGCGCCTGATTCTGATAGCAGAGTTCACCGGTTTGTTGCTACAGGACTAAAGCAGGTGCTCCCTCTCAGTTGGAAATGAGTTGTCCACAGTCTCTGCTTTAGTGGCATAAATTCTCTAGGGTACACAACAAAATAATTTTCAGTTTAAAAAAAAAGCATTAGGAGTAACTTATTCTTAAAACTGTGTTGAGCCTGTTGAAGACACTGCAATCCTGGGACTGATATGATGCTATCTGGAATAACAAATGATGGCTGGCTGCAAACTCGCTGTTAGTCCAGGATGGCCTTGAACTCATAATCCTCCTGCTTTAGCATCCCTTGTGCTAAGATGATAAGCATGTGCTACCACACTAGTTACATTAGTTATTCACTCCCTCACTATGACAGAACACCTGAAAAGAAGCAATTTAGAAAACAGTCCTGATGGTGCACCATCTTTAAATCCAGCAGTCAGGAGGCAGAGTCAAGTGGATCACTGTGAGTTTGAGGCCAACTTGGTCTACATAGTTCTAGGTCAGCCAGACTTAAAAAGAAGGAAAGAAAAAAAAAAAGATGTAGAAGAAGCATCAGCTTTTAAGGGAGAGGGGCTATAGTTTGGTTTATAGTTCCATCATGGCAAGGAAGACATGACTGTAGCAGCAGGAGGCACCTGGCCATATCACTTAGGAATCAGAAATCAGAGGGAAAGATGAATGCTGGTACTCAGCTGGCTTTAGTCTGGGACTCCAGCCCATGGAATGGTGTTTCCTACATTTATTTTGGGTCTTCCACCTCAATTTAAAGTAGATAATCCCTCGCAGCTATTCCCAGAAGTTTGTCTCTTAAGCAAGTCTTAAGTCTCATGATGTTAATTGTTGGTATTAACCATCACACCAGGCTTAACATGGATTTTTACTACTTGAATTCTACCCATAAATATAAAAGATGTGAAAGAATAAACGAGTTATTTTAAGCATAGAACAAGCTGCACCTCATGGCAGCGGTAATAGAGAATCAATACAACAGCGTTTGGCAAGGCTGCAGTCATTCCCATGCTTGCCTGACCTGTCCAGAAGACAGCAAAAGGAAGCACACGGCTTAAGTCACACCCACTAACTTCTGATCTTGTGTTCCTGGTCCTTTGGCTCACAACCCTTCTTTACAGTGCTAATTAGGAAAAGCAAATACAGCTGTGGTATCTCAAACTAATAAGGATACAGGGTATAAAGATGCTGTATCTATCAGTCAAGGATTTAGAGATATAACAGGAAAAAAATTGCCTCTGTGTGTGTGTGTGTGTGTGTGTGTGTGTGTGTGTGTTAGGTTGGTAAATAAACGTTTACTTTTTAAATTTGGCTTGTGTGATTGTTGGGAACTCTACATTATAATGAATGAGTCCTGCTCAAAAAAGGGGTTGCAGTTAAAGTCCAAAAAGTATTCTTCTGGGACTAGTTATTCTAAGGGGCCCTGCTGAGCACCCCATCTTGCTCAAGGCTTCACCCACTATGCAGGACAATCTGCTTTATGAAGCGTTCACTAGCCTTCTGTCAATCTGATGCATAGTCTGGAGTCATCTGAATGGAGGGCACCTCAGTTGAGGAAATGTCTTCATAAGATCCAGCTGTAAGACAGTTTCTTAATTAGTGATCGATGGGGAAGGCCTAACCCATTGTAGGTAGTTCCAACCCTAGGCTGGTGCTCCTGGGTTCTATTAAAAAAAAAAACAAAAAAAAAAAAAACAGGCTGAGCAAGCTGTGGAGAGTAAGTAGACCAGTAAGCAGCCCTCCTCTATGGTCTCTGCATCAACTCCTGGCTCCAGATTCTTACCCTGTTTAAGTTCCTGTCCTGAAATTCTTCAATGATGAATCGCTAACCCTAAGATACTATAGAAACCCTAAGATACAGTTTTATCCATGAGAAACTACTTTGAGAAAAACAAGTGGAAATGTGTATCTTTTTCTTGCTTCTCCAAAGCCAATACCCCAAAACAGTTTGTCCTCATAGGACTCTCACCCTGGGATGGTCTGGAAGTCCTTGTTTACATCAACAGTGGGAAACTCGAATTATCTGACTTCCGTTGTCTCCATTCCACGTTCCCAACCCCTATTCCTACCACATGACTCTCCTCTTTCTGGACGTTTCTAAATTCTTCATGTATGTATCTCACTATGTTGCCCAGGTTTGGTCTATGCTCAAAAAGATCCTCCTGCCTCAGCTTCCTCAGTGTTAGAACCACAGGCGTCTGCCACAGTGTCTAGCTTATCCTTAAATTACTGTGAAGCGTTTAGTGAAAGCTGGGGAACCTGTGCTGCCCTAACCCGTCTCCAATCCTAGCAACAGCGCTGAGAACAGGAGAAGCTCAGAAGAGACCGAGAGAAAAGGAACAAACTGAAAAATGAGAGAGCGTTTACCCGAGGGTGTGTATGTGTGTGTGTTGTGGGGAGGGCGGGGCTGCACAAGAGCACATGAAGATGATCTTGGGACTGTTTGGAAATGAAGATCTTTAAGGTGGTTCTATTTTGTGCGTATTTCACATGCAGGGACAGCGATGTTGGAAATAGAACTGAATGGGATGGAGTTACGAGTGAATGACAATGTAGAATTGGGCTGAGGAAGTGGCGGAGCTGTTGCTGGTGCTTGGGTGACCTGTCCTGGTAGGTCTAAGAAGGTCTGATTGAAATTAAACCCACCGACTTCAGATCCCCGGCCCTTGTCCTTCTAGACCTTATTCCTCCATCATGGAGCTAATTGGGAAAGGCATAACTACAACTGTTAAATCTGAGCTTCATTGGTCTAAATGTAATGATGCTGTACCAGCATGCATGAGGCCTTGGGTTCTCTCAAAGCACTGCATAACCCGCATATGTGGTGGCATATGTATGGCTGCAACCCTCAAGAGGTAAAGGCACAGGGTCCCCAGTCCAAGGTCATTGTCAGCTACACTGTGAATTTAATGCCAGCCTGGGATATATGGTACCCTGTGGTGATTCTTATGATGATGATGTAGAGTTGACCTTTATTCAAACTTAGACCCTTACCTTGTGTGCCAAGCTTACAATGCTGAGTGTATCAAAAAGAGGCAGCAGCTGGGAAGCCTGCTGGGAAGGGTTTATCTTACATTAATCCTTTCCATTCAACTCAACCCATGCCCCTTCCCCCCTCACCTTCAAACTGAGAGCCTCTGTTCCTTTGTTATTGACACACACACACACACACACACACACACACGTATGCACAAATATATAAATACAACCTGCTGTGCCCATTTTTGTGTGTGTACATGTGTCAGGGCTGAGCACTTAGTTTTGGATAACCAATTAGGGGGCTCATCCCCAGGAGAGGCTAATTCACCCTCTCTCCGAAGTCATTAGTGAGATTTTTCTCCACTCCTCATCAGTACTAAATCAACCTCTGTAGCCGTTCACAGATGTTCACATTCACCCCACGGTTGACCATGATCTCCTTCTGTTCTAGATTTTTCTCAGTTCCCTTACGCTATGGACTAAGGGAATATTCCCCCAGAACAACACCAATCTCTCAACTCCTTCCACACAATCCCCGGCCACTTACACTAGAAAACCCACTGACTTGGACTAGCCGTCATTTTCCCAGACAGCATTCCAGCCATCCCTGTGAGAGCAGCCTAAGGAAGGTTGGGGTTCTCATCTGCTGTGTGACTCGGCGCTGGCTTTATTAATGAAATAGTCATAAAAGGAAACAGCTTCAAATCGCTGCTGCTGGTTTTGCTTTGCAATGTGTCCAGCAATCCCACAGCACCGTGGTCTGTGGTTATCAACATTTTTTGGTCTCTGAATATCCATAACTGGTTGTACCACAGGGCAGATCCTTGCTGGCTTCTCCACAGGAAAGCCCTTTTCCAGTCCTCAGAGCCAAGGGAGCTACTCAAAGGTTCAACCCAAAGTCTCTTTCACGAGAATTGGCTCAGAATCCCATTGCTAAGTAGAATTGTCCTTAGAAGACCAAGTATGGTTGAGTATACCTGTAATCCTAGTATTAGGGAGGTTGAGACAGGAGGATGGATAATATGAGACCAGCTTAGACTATGCAGCAAAACCCTGTCTCAAAAATAAATCTTAACTTTCTCTAAAGTCTTTATTAAGTAGATTTCCTAAAAACTATGGTTTTTGTTTTTTCTTCCTAGTTAACAGGTCAGTGCTTGACTGAGTCTGCATTATAGGGTGAGGCCTTAAAAAATCCTCCTTCTTCTTTTTCCCCTAAAAAAAATGATTATGTGGTAAGATGATTGGGAAAGAAGGAAGTGAAATAAAAAGGTTTGGATTACAGTGACTCACACAGAGTGGAAGCTGTTCATTCAGAAGCAGGGAACACAACTTCGCAGAACCTAGTGGTCCTAAATCGCCATTCTGCCCTGCAGTCTCCACTAGATGATTCAGAACAACTCTGACAAACGTAGGAAGTCTTCAAAATCTGGAGTGTGAGATATTGCCTAGCAATGGCTCTCCCTCCTGTGAGTCTGGAGCCTATGTCCCACCTCCAGCACTAGGCTCTGATTGTCTTACTCATTCTCACCACAGTTGGAAGGGAAAACCTGACGTCATTGCTCAGACGGTAAAAAGGATCGTGTGATGCGCAAGGCCAGCAGCAGCAGAGGCAGACAAGGGAGGGCAGGCCTCGTATTTCTCAAGCGTTTCACTGCAGGCTGACTCTGGAAAATCGCCCTTGATCTGTTTGTTTTATTTATAAACATTTTTGGTTCTTGTTCATAGTTGGCATCTGCGTGTTAGGCAGTGAAAAAAAATGTATTTTCCATTCTAAGGCCAGCAATTCTCCTGAGAAGTCATGAAGCCTCCAAATGGCTTTTGGAAATGGGTGCTATCCAAAGATACAAAGAGACTGAAATGGATGAGCAGGGCTTTTGTATATGGAGGGTGAGCAACTGGACTTTATGTTTCTTCTAAAGGGATCAATGAGGAGGAGGAGGAGGAGGAGGAGGAGGAGGAGGAGGAGGAGGAGGAGGAGGAGGAGGAGGGAACATTGAAGGGAAGGGGACAAAGGGAGAAGTGAAACAAAGAAAGCCAAGAAGGAGCCTGCTCTTTCCATACAGTTGGAAGTGCTACCCAAACTGCAGTGGCTAGTCCTCATGGCAGCTATGGGTGGAGGGGCTGTTTGAGGGACGGTTTCCTCACCGTCTTCCCTTCTGCCAGAGCTCACATCAAAGTACAATAAACATGGAGATGTTTGGGACATACTTTACCAACAGTTCTCTGTGAAGTCTATTGGATTGATTCAGGAAGCATCTTTCTCTAAATCAGATACACATGGAAAAACTCTCTTGTAGAGACTGGGAAGTTGGTTCAGTGGGGAAGAGTGTGTAGCTCTAGCACCTCTATAAAAAGCCAGGCATGGTTGGGTGTGTCTGTAACCCCAGGGTTGTGCTGAGGGAAACAAACAGAAAGATCCTGGGAGCTCACTGGTTCAATGAGAGACACTGTCTCTGTGGAGAGCAATAGAGAAAAACAATGTCATGTGTGCACATACTACAATGCATGTGTGTGTGTGTGACACACACACACACCATCCTTAAAAGCCCCCTGCTTCCTACATATGAATGTAACTGTATGATGATGTTATGCCTGGACCTGCTCCAACCATCTTACAAGCAAGAACTTGCCCCAGTCCCACGGGGCATTGAACTGGGATCAGAAGACCTGGAAGAGAGAACTGGAGAACAGGGGTATGCAAAGAATGATGGCTTGTGTATAGTCTGATCAAGCCATAATTTTAATTTTTTTCACACAGGGGTTATATGCGCATAGAGACAGGATGTGGGGAAGGGGATGACGAGGAAGCATAGGTGTTCTCAGGGGGAGTACAGATGTCTTCCAGAACAGGGTTTTGGCTGGGTGAAGAAGCAGGGAACAGGTCACTATGACTCTGTCTATGATTCATTTGTTCTTATCCAAGCTGGTAATTTCCACCAAGTCTACCTATCCACAAGACCTATGACTACTTGTTCTTATCTACATTGGTAGTTTTCCACCAAGGCTTCCAGTCCACAAGGTCTATAGCTATCTGTTCTAGGGTCAGTATTTTCCCACAGAGACCAGGTCTTTGTGTTAGCAGGCATATATGGCTGATTTAGGCCTATGGCTGATTTAGGCCTTCAGTGTATAAGCAAAGTTGCTCTCAACATCTCCTCCCTTCTCTCATTATAGGGAGACCATGGCGATTTTAATCTTGTAAAGGTGGGGATAGAGGCCTGACCTCCAGTAATTAAAGGGGACCTTGTAATGGCTCCAGTCCTCCTGTCATTGTCCAGTGAGGCATGGGGGCCATACCCATTCCAATGTCTTTTTCCTAGAGAGGGGATACTTTCAGCATCAACCTCTATGCAGTCAGGCTTGTCCCTCAGGGAACCCAGAAAGATATTTTTAAGTTTTATTTATATACCCTTGCAGTGCTTAGCCTCACAGCCTAAGCAAGAATTTAGATTGCCAGTCAGAGGGGGTTCTGGGTGGCACCTCTCTGTTTGGTCTAGGGGCAGAAGTTCCCTCTTTTAGGTTGGGTGGAGATGGGTTTTGGGAATACCCTGGATGGAATAACAACCTCGTCTTGAATCTCATGGTCCTCCATGGCTAACTTTTGGTAATGTATCTGAATAGGTTTTGTTGCCAAATTATCTATCTGCTGTTTCACAAAGTTAGTCAGCCTATTTAAGGCCCAGGGACTAAAAGAAGTAAGCAGAGATAACCCAATTAATGGTCCCAAGATGGAAGGAAGTAGGATTGACAACCATGGAGAGGTTGAAAACCAATTCTTGTACTACCTCTGATCTTTCTCCCTTATGCTCTCTTTAACCATCCCTGTAAAAGCAACATTCTTCTTTAAGGGCTGTACACAGTCTAGAGCTGTACACAGTCTTTTCTATTGTAAAAGAGTAAATCAAGTCCAATAAAGTCCTTTGCAATTTTTGGAGGACCATTTCAGACAGCAAAATGAGGGATTTTTCCAGATTAGTGATGTCAATCTCTAGCTGTTCAATGTCCTTGTCAATGGTCCATTGAAGGTTTGAGTAGTGTAAGTCCGGAGGCCAGCATCAGGATTAGCACTTCCAACAGCAAACACCATGAGTGATTCATTTTTACCTGGAAAGGAAAAAGAAGGGAATTCTCAGGGAGACGCAATGTGCATCCTTGATGTTTTCATATTGAGGCTAGAGGCACGGACAATGGGGAGAGCTGGGCACTTCACAACATTGTGGAGACCACTGACTCAACCCTAGGACCACCTGCCTCTAGAGAGCAAAAATAATCCCTCATGTCAGGTATACTTTTACATGGCTGTTCTGTTAACTTGAAGTCAAAAACATTCTAACAGATGCAGTATAACTACTTCATTTTACTCTACTAAATTTATTTCATTAAGTAAGTCAGAAAAACCAATCCACTGGTTATTGCAGAAAAAAAAAGCATAGTTACTTGTACTCTATCTAAAATAATCTTTTTTTTTGCAAGTCCTTCAGTTTCTAACTTACTCATTTCTTCTTCAGTGTTCTTCACGTGTCGATGACAAACATTACGACTCAGGAAATGATTGTGCACCCCACATGGTGACATCACTAGCTGTTGCATGTCTTACAGCCAGGACTAAGTCTGAGGGTAGTCCTCAAGCACTAACCTTATAGTTTGGCCAACACCCTTTCTTAACAGAAGACAAAGACTGCTGGGAGTTCAGAGGCTGGATCCCCGAAACCAATGGAACACATCACGCTTATGGTCATCTACCATGATGATGATACTGGTTTACACTTTGGGTTGATTCTCCTCAAGATGGTTCCTAGCTATCAGTCACCTGTAAGGGTCTAGTCACAGAGATGTTATACACTGTATGAACTTCTCAAAGCAAGAAAACTAGAGTTGAAGGTAGAAGGTGGTGATAGAATTGCTCTAATCTTGATTGTAGTAGAGGTTTCCTTCATCTACGCATGTGTTTATTATGCAGCAAAGAAGTCAATTTTACTACAAGATAGTTTTTTAGTAATGAAAGTGACATTATTCCATTAAAAATGGCTCCTAGTCAGCTGTCAGCATCAATTAGTCCAAATTGATTTTCTTTCCCCTCCAATTCCTATTAAGAAAGGAAGCTGACTTCAGCTGTTACCAAACTTAGAAAAGCAGTGGGCAGATGAGGGAAGGCACATACATTGATCTCACTGCTGCTTCCGATTACAGTAAGGGATCTCACAAAGAAGTATAAGAAAAAACAGTTTTATAAAACAATTATCATTTTTCATCTGCTAAGGCCTCTCTCAGTATCTTTACAGCCAATGAATCAAAGTCATGATAGAAGATCATTTCTGTTCATATAGAAAGATTTTAACAAATTTCACTTACTTTCATGAGAAAAAGGCCTCAAAACAATTAGGCATGGAAGGACACTGTCTTCATGTTATAAAGGCCATATATGGAAAATGTACAGATAACATGTCTTGGTTACTTTTCTCTTGCTGTGATCGAACACCATGACCAACTTATAGAAGTGTAAACTTATTCCATTAAATAAAGGAATGGTTTATAGAAAGAATGGTTTATTTGGGGCTTATGATTCAGAGGGATAATAGTTCCTCACCCTCATAGCAGGGACCGAGGTGGCAGGCAGGCAGGCAGGCAGGCAGGCAGGCAGGCATGGAGATGGAACAGCAGTTCAGAGCTCACATCTCTATCCGCAAACAGGGAACAGAGAGCACACTAGAACTGGCACAAGACTTTTGAATTTTCAAAGCTTATCCTCAGTGATGCACTTGCCCCAGCAAGGCCAACACCTCCTAATCTTTCCCAAACAGTTTCTGCAACAGGCTCCTGTATGCAAAAAAGCATAAAGATTTCACATGCCCTTGCACTCACACCAAAACTATGAAATTCAGCAAAGTTGCAAAATGCAACATACACACACACAAAAAAAAACCAGCTGTGTTTTCTAAACTTTGGCAGTAAATATTCCAAAAAAAGGAAATTACAAAGATTTCAATTCACAGCATCACAAATAGGAGGCTAAAGCAAGGAAATAAAAATCATTTTTACACCAGAAACTTTAAAATGCTGGATAAAGACAGCAAAAAGTGGAAACATCCCATGTTTATTGAGTAAAATGCTTAATCTTTATTAAAAGATCCATAATATTCAAGGTCCTAGTGGCATTTTGTGCAGAAATAGCAAAATCTAGCCTAAATTTGTATGGAATATCAAGGAGCATTAAATAGCCAATACAATCTGGAAATTGAAGGGGAAAAAAAGTCACACAAAACACAGAGGTCTTACATTCCTGATTTCAGATAACTACAAAACCATGGCAACTCCTAAAGACACAGATCATCAGCTCGATCATAGAACACATAAACTCTCACATATATGACGGGAAGACTTGCAACAAAAGCTCAAACTTTTTTGGAAAGAAAAAGAGCCATTTCAACAAAAGGTGTTGGGAAAATATCTGCATTAAAAACCAAAACAACAAAACAAAAACAAAAACCTCTTCCTGCCATTTAATGTTGAACAAACTACTTCTTACTAAGTCATTTTCAAAAGAAAGCACAATCCGTGTGTGATAGTTAGGCCAACTTGACATACTTAGGAGACAAGCCTTCACTGATACCTATGAGGGACTGAAGTTTATGTTTGCCTCTAGAAATGCCTGCAAAGGCTTTCTTAGGTTAATTGAGATAGATAAACTTGGCCACAGAGAGTGGCAGTATTCTGTACAAAATGCAGAAAGTGAACTGAGGACACCATTCTGTCTCCTGAGTATGGTACAATGTGACCAGCTTCTACAGTTGGCTTTCCCATCAGCACAGACGGTGTACTTGAACTGTGAGGCAATAAAGTTTTTATACCTTAAGTAGATTTTGACAGAATATTTTATCACAGTGTGATAGTTTGTATAGACTTGGCCTAGGGATTGGAAGTGTGGCCTTGTTGACTCCAACAAGGTGTCTCACTATGGGCCTGGGCTCTAAGACCCTACTCCTAGCTGCCTGGAAGCCAGTATATCCTGTTAGCAGCCTTCAGATGAAGATGTAGAACTCTCAGCTCCTCCTGTACCATGCCTGCCTGGATGCTGCCATGTTCCCACCTTGATGACAATGGACTAAACCTCTGAACCTGTAAGCCAGCCCCAATTAAATGTTAATTAATGTTGTCCTTGCAAGAGTTGCCTTGGTCATGGTGTCTGTTCACAGCAGTAAAACCCTAAGACACACAGCAACAGGAAAAGTAACCAAGACAACTTGTCTCACAAGACTGGTGAAAAAGCAAGTATTTAATGTCAGAATAAATGACATCTAAGATGGGCCCAATATGTACTATCAGTTTTCACCTGGGTGATTTTCTATGGCCTTTCAAAAACAGTTTTGCTTACAAATTGCAAACCATCTATACACATACATTTTAAAAATTTATTAGAAAGCAAGATCTCAAAAACATCTTTGTGTGAATACTTATAGGAGTAGCCAAAAGGTTAGAAGCAGCCTGGTGTCTGTGCACAGAGGAAAGGATACCAGGAAGAAGCTTACAGACAATGGAATGCCTGTCAGCCTTTACGGGATGGAAATTCTAAAACAGGGATGGGAAATGAGGACACTGTCACAACGGACATAAATCAGTTACAGAAACAAGACACTCACTGTGTGATCTCCCTAATGTGAGGTAGCTAAAATAGTCAGATTCACTAAGACAGAATCGTGGTAATCTGGGGCTGGGTAGTGAGAAGGATGGGTAGCTACTGTTAATGGGCGGAAGGGATCACACACAAGACTACACATTTGTGGAGGTCAGAAGATAATTTGTGGGAGAAGACTTGCAGGAGGTGATCTGATCCTTAGCTTCAAGGGATGGATGGGGCTTGGGTCATTAGGTCTGGTGGCAATCTCCTTTATCTCCTGATCCACATTGCCAGCACCCTGAATGGAATTTCACATGCATTATACAAGTGCAGGCACAAGTATACATGGACACACACTCCTCAGGATTGACATGCTGTATTTGCAATTTGGAAGTACAGATACCAAAGGCCATTTCTGAGTGGATGACTGTGCACATCCTAAGTACTATTACAGCCCAATTATCAAGAAAAAAGATTCAGTTGCAGGCCTGGGAAGGCAGCTCAGTGGGTCAAATGCTTGCTGTGGGCGAGGACCCAAGTTTGGATTTTTGGTACCTACGTAAAAGGCAGGTATAACAGCCCATACCTGTATCCACAGTGCAGAGACAGGCAGAGTCCCAAGGCCTGTATGACCATTTTAGCCAAAATGATGAAATCCAAGTTCAGTGACAGAGAGATTCTGTCTCAAAACAGTAAGGGACAGAGTGATAGAGGGACAATTCAACAGGCACAATCATGAGCAATGCATCCCTATCCACACAGAAATGCATGTGTGCATCACACACAGAGAAAGACACACACACACACACACACACAAACACACACACACACCCCACAACTTTCACTCAACACTTCATCCCAAACCACACATACATACACACCACACAACCCACACTCAACACCCTACATCTCACACTCCACCAAACACACACACATACCATACTACCCACCCTCCACACCCCTCCACACACACACACACAAAGGCAGGTGGAGAATGACGATGAATGTAGCTTTCAGCTGTATAGCCTAACAAGTTAAAGCAGCATACATTTTTTTAAGACTTCTCTCTTACTAGTTTCATTGGAAATAAGCAGTCTTCATATCAATGGCAAGTATCATTAATTAGGGTTTATTGGGTTCACTGAAACAGTTCTGGTCTTTAAGTGCTTAGAGCATCTTTTAGACACAGATGTGTCTCTATATCACTAGATAGAGCTCTCTGTAGATAAAGTCTCAGCACAAGGATTGCATTCTCCTGAGAACATGCTCAAGTGTCCACATGGCTCTTAAGAAGACACTGACCTCTTTGAAACCAGAACTGAAAGCCCCTGTGAACTGGGGGGGTGACTCGTGGTTGCACAAATTCTTTTCAACTCTGGGTCTCAGAAAGGCTAAGTGAAAAGAGTCGTTGGAAGATTCAAAATAGAAGCTGTCACATTCCGATCCTGTGAGATAATGCATGGTCTTGCAGAAGCATTAAAAAGGAAGACAGATAATCTAGGGCTCTGTTTAATGTGATTTATTAGCTTCTAAAGACTCAAAGACTATGAAAATAATTCATATCTAAGAATTTATTAATGTATGTATCTACCCTGTTGGATTCTGTTAAATTGAAAAGAACGGTTAAATCCTAGGATACAGGAGTGCCAGAGGGAGGAGAGCCTTCCTTCCAACCAGAATGGAGCAGAGATTTTATTTAACGACTGTTGTCTTTCAACTCCTTTTGTCTAAAAGGTAAAGTAGCATAGCATTGTCAGGAGCTTTCAGATGGCCCATAGCTTCCTACAGACTTCTTTGGTACACACCAGTGAAAATTTCCCATAAGAATCAAAGTCATTTCTTGACCTCTAGAATTCTCAATGTGTTTTCTTCAAGGCAGCTGCCTTCTTCCGAGCATCTTACAAATTAGCTGTGTATTTTCTGGGATCAACCACATCCTCAGAAAAGTGACTGCAGCTCATCCAAGAAACCTGACCCCCATCTCTCCCTCTACATGGACAGCTGTGTGGAAGTTTCAGGAGCAATAACTCAAACAGAGACTCCTCTGTGGCTCCAAATTTGGACACGTTTTTGCGCAGATATTCACTGGCTTCAGCAATTTGGCAAATATAAGAAAGGACTCCTAATTCCATGGGGTCAAATATCTCTCCCAAACTAAAACTGAAAAGTTAACTGACTCAAGGAAAGGACTTTGTGATATACTTAATGTCCTGGGGCCACTCTCATAATGGTGCCTCCTCTTCTCGTCACCCATCTCCCTTGTGTGACCCAGTAATAAAGTCGTTTTCAAGGATCTAATAAGAAGTGTGTCGGTAGCCCAAATTAAAGACTCTAGGGAAAACAGAAAACTCTTGCCCTGCCTCCCTGTGCAAATGAAATGTAAGAACAAATAGGATGTAAGGGACAGCATGTATATTGAGGACAGCCACAAAACAATGGCACTTTGGTGAAAATGGGGATGTTTAAACAGACTGTAGGCCAGCAGCTGGAGAGATGGCTCAGCAGTTAAGCTGTCCTTTCAGAGGATCCTCATGGTAGCTCATAACTGTCTATAACTCCAGTCCTGGGGATCCAATGCCTTCTTCTGGTTTCTGTGGGCACCAGGCACACACATGGTGCACAGACATACATGCAGGCAAAATATCCATACACATAAAAAAAGAACTAAAAATGTAAATAATAAATTATAGACTGAAGGAGATGAGAGTACTAATTGATTTCAATAAAAGAATTGACATTATGGTTATGTTTTGCTTTTTTACTCAAGACACTAGTGTATTTATGGCTGAAATCACAATGTCTAGAATTTGCTTTTAAGAAGTCTAGCGTTAAATCCAATGAAATGGCTCAGTGAATCAAGGCTATTGCTGCCAAGACTGAGTGCAATCCCTGGGTCCCACATGATAAGAAAAGATTGTTATCCCCTGACCCTCACCTATGTGCACACACACAAAAATAAATAACATATTTTTTAAAAATTCTATCATAAAAAATAAATAATGGTAAGATTACAGATGATATACAATGAGTACAGTGTTCATACCCAAAATAGGATGAATTTGTTCCTGGTGTTTGGATGACTTTAGACAATTAGATTTATATACAAATGATTCCATTTGTTGGCTGCTAAATTTCCCAGCCCTGGCTTATATAGCTAAAGTTCTCCAGGTTCTACAAATGGGAAGGAATTTGTTTGTTGTCTCTAGGTCTAAAGAACAAAGTAGCTTTTCTGGGAAACATCAAGGGAAATTAGGAAACTTAAATTCAATCCTCTTTTACTTACTTTTAAATGTTACTTTTATTTGCCAGATGTAATTGTCATATCTAAGGCTTACTACTGAATTAACTCACCCTTTCTAGCTCTTTCTGAACTCTGGCTGGCTGGTTCAACTCAGGTGTTGTTTCTAAAACTCCTCTCCAAGCTGATTGATTCAAGCTGGCTTCTCTTGGCTTCTCACTGAATTGTTCTGCTTGGCCTCAACTAAGTTTGGCAATATGTTCTAATCTTCTGGCTCCTTCTCTTTCTCTGGCTTGGTTTGTCTTCACCTTTGTTTAGCTTGTTCTCTCTGTTAGCATCAGGTACGTCTGTGTACAGCCAGAAGCTCTTTAAGCCAGCTCCCGTTGTCATGGCTATGAGATATCTCATATCTAGGCGACAGCACTGCTCCGCTTGTGCATGCACCATGAGTCACTACCCGAATAAAAGACACATCCCCCAACCCACCTCTTTCCTCTTCTTCTCTTTCATCCCCTCAGAGGCCACCTCTACCAATAAAACCTCTCACCAGAGTGAGCTGTCCAGGACTGCTTTATATATTCTATTCTATCACTCTCTGCAACCTGTCTCTGTAAAACTGTCCCAACAAAACTACCACCCCCAGCCCCCTGCACTGCTTTCTTAAGTCACCTCTCTTTCCTGTTCTGTTCTCATGAGAGTTGGGCATATTCTATCTCTGACTCATTCAGTCAGATCTTTCTCTGATTTGTCACTTTGCCTTCAGTTAGATGTCGCCTTCAAATATGGCTGTTTCCTTCTACAAAATAACTTTACTTTCATTGTTTGGGATTAAAGGTGTGTAGTAAGGGCACCTCTGTACTCCAGTCAGAGGTATTAAAGGTATGCTATTCCAGCCAGATCATACAGACCTAGGTCTTTGGATGTGATCCAGAGCAGCCATGTTGCTGGATTAAAATTCCTCTACACTTACTCTTACAAAGGCAGAGCCTAATAACAGCCTACCTGAGAGTAGTGACTGTCTAAAGACAAGCTGCAAGAAGGGAAGCTGCATGGACAGTTTTTCCAGAGAACCCCAAATTCCTCTATAAGACAGTGGAAGAATGAAACCGAAAACTTCTCAAAGTTTAAAATACATGGATTATGAAGCTATCTTTTATGTTTTTATTACATTAATTTATATATATATATATAGAGAGAGGGGTGGTATGTATGCTGTTGTATGAGTGTAGAGGTCAGAGGACAATTCTGTGGGAGTGTGGTTCTTTCTCTACAATGTGGGGCCCTAGGATTGAACTCAGGTAATAATGTCTGCTTGTAGGAGGCACAAAGGTCTTTGTGCTCACAGACATGCACTTAGAGAACCTGGTATGTTAAATACACAGGATTCTTTCTCCAAAGGAAGAAATGTGTAAACTGTTATCCGAAGCTCAGAAGGCTGGGAGCAGACATGTTTAATAGGCTGATGACTCTTGCTCTATTGGTGTGTCTAGAGACTTTTCTAGCATCAGACCCTTGCAATAACCTTGTTTTTCTCAGTTAGTCTATAAAACCTATTTTTATGGACTTTACAAGGAGTTTTGATATAGTCTCTTCCAATCAGTATTTAGTTTACTTTGTTCCTCAAAGAGATTTATGTATGCTTTGTTGTGCATGCAGGATTGAGTTCATTGTCACCAGTATACGTTTTCAACAAATTTGTTGTGTTTAAAACTAAAATAAACTACTCGGAGTCAGACTCCTGAAGGTTGAACAAATACCTACTACTTAGTCATGCTGTACTGAACTATATACCATCTTACCATTTTCAGATCATCTCTCTGCAAGCTATGGATAACTGCACATACTGTGCAGACAAGAGTCTTTGCTCACTGAGCTACTCACTGGCCTGAAATTATTTAATGTACCAAATCTCAACAGAGAAAGCATTATGTATTGTTAAGAACATACCACAAGCAGATGTTCTTAAACTTTAGTCTTGAAAGGTGAATTAGATCAACTATTTTGAACAGTCATTTGACAATAGCAAATCAAAGCCAAACAAACATTAAAAGCCACAACTGAGCAATTCCATTTATTTGTACATACCTACATATATTTTGTTCTCTAGTTCAAAACAATAAGAGAAAACTATCCACTTGTATGCTAACAGAGAAAATTGATAAGCCAATTAAAATGTATTTCCTAACACTGGTTACTAGACAATAAGGAAAATAAATAATCCATATTGCCCACAATAATATGAATGTATCACACGAATAATGTTTTCTGAGAGAACTAAGACATGAGCAAAGTACAGCTTGTAAGATACCAGTCATTCCTCTCTGAGGATGTAGAAATCAGGACTCAGTTGTAATGGAACAAAATACTTTGTAATAAATCAAGAGATGTTGTCAGTCATGGCGATGTATGCCTGTAACCCCACCACTTGGGAAGTAGAGGCAGGAAGATCAGAAATCTAAGGCCTATCTGCAAAGAAACACAACCAAAACAAGGGGTTTGAGAGATGGTTCTGCTGGCAACACAGACATGAGGACTGGATTTTAGATCCCTAGCACCCATGTAAAATGCCAGGTGGCTGTGGTGAGCTACCCATCATCCCAAGGCAGAGACAGGGAACCCAAAGAGCAAGCTGGGTAGCTGGATTAGCTCAAACAGAGTGCTCTGGGTTTAGGAAGGGACACTGGCCCAACATATAAAGTAGAGAACAATTGAGGAAGACACTTAATATCAACCTTAGGTCTGGACACATACACACATGAATATGCAAATATGCAGTCTGATGTACAAATATGTACACACACACACATATACAAACGAATACATGCATTTGCAGGTGTACCTTCAATATGTAAATAAGCACACATACACACATGAATGCATGCATGTGCAGGTATACCTTCAATATGTAAATAAGCACACATACACACATGAATGCATGCATGTGCAGGTGTATCTCCAATATGCAAAGACACACACACACATTCAAAAACAAACTCAGACAATGACTTGTGTAACCAGGGTAGGTAGGTACCATGGAAGAGATAAGAGCCGTGACTGGATTTAGAGTTCAGAGGATATTTTTTCTCTTGATCATCCTTCCTAGATCTTAATGCAGCCAGCCTTTCTCCTTGTGGCTAACAAGGACACCATGATCATTTTGTAGTTCTAACCTTAAAAGCAAAAGGTTTTCCCTGGCAAAATTCTAAAAACAACATCTCAGTAAAGGATGTGTATTGCTCCTTTTCTACACAAGCTACTTTGACCAGTGAAGAAAGTGCCAATGCAACCTTTGAGTTGCATTAAGTTTCGGAGCTGAGATATCATCAGAACTCCTAGGCCCGGGGTAGGGTGTGAAGTGTGTTAGGGTTTCTGTAGAGGGCTTGAAGCACACATGTCTGCCTGCAGGTGAAAGGCCACAGCCACCGAAAGCCCACTTATGAGCATCAGCGGCATTCTGGCTGACATTTGGGACGTTCTCATTTGGTTGAGCAGGACTGAATTCCTGAGATGGACTAGAGGGAAAAGCTCCCCTGGGAACTTCAGATGCCCGGGCAAACAAATATTTAGGGACGAGGCTTTGAACAAGGATCATGTCAAGCTGACCCTGCATAGTGACAGGCAACTCATTGCATGAAAGAGTAATCAGATTTCTCTAAACAAATGGGTCTAAAGTCTACTGCTGGTACAGTGGATCTCTCTCAAAAGTTACTGATGGTAATTAAAATGGTATAAAAGCAGACTGGGAAAAAATTAAAAAAATAGGACATAAGACTAAAAAATAAAAGTTACTGATAAGTGGTGTGCTACTGGGAAAGCTTAGTTATTGCTAAAATAATGCTGTATACTCTTATGTCACACACAAAATTACAAATGTAAACTAGATGGGCTATTTAAGTACTTGGGTGGCTAAGACAAGATTTCAAATATGAGGCCAGCTTAAGCTACATAGCGAGACCAGGACCGAACACCAAACATAAAAAACAACATAATAAATGTGGCTCAGCCTGAGAAACAGTTTCTATTCAACGTTTAAAAACCATCCAGAGACTGCCCTACCTGGGGAGCCATCCCATATGCAGACACCAAACCCAGACATTATTGCTGATGCCAAGAAGCACTTGCTGACAGGAGCATGGTATAGCTGTCTCCTGAGAGGCCCTGCCAGAGCCTGACAAATACAGATGCAGATGCTTGCAGTCAACCATTGGACTGAGCATGGGGACCCCAATGGAGCAGTTAGAGAAAGAACTGAAGGAGCTAAGAGGTTTGCAACTCCATAGGAAGAACAACAATATCAACCAATCAGATCCCTCAGAGCTCCCAGGGACTAAACCATCAACCAAAGAGTACACATGGAGGGTTCCATGGCTCCAGATCCATATGTAGCAGAAGATGGCCTTGTCTGGCATCAATGGGAAGAGAGGCCCTTGGTCCTGTGAAGGCTTGATGCTTCAGTGTAGGGGAATGCTAGGGCGGTGAGGCAGGAGTGGATGGGTGGGTGGGGCACCCTCATAGAAGCAGGGGGAGGGGGCAGGGTAGGGATTTGAGGAGGGGAAACTGGGAAGGGGGATAACATCTGAATTGTAAATAAATAAAATAACCAATAAAAAATAAAAATTAAAAACTTCAGATGGCAAGAGGAGAGGACTGTGAAAGCAGGGTGTAACTAATAAAAGAATCTGGTAAAAATCCTACAGGCTATCACAGACCCCAAAGTTCCCAATAACTTTCAGGTCCTCCTGAAACTGGGTTATTTCCCAAATTGTCCCTGACAGATCCCTGGGTCTTTTAAAGAAATGAAGGATCCTGGCAGCCAACTAGCTCCAACTGCTCCCCACTAAAGTTCTATGAGTGCCACCTAGTGTCACTTGTTAGAACTGAAGTGGATCATAGGACAGTGAGGTGGGAGCAGAGGTGATTTAAATAAGGCCACAGATGAGTCTGGTTTTGTAACCATCCTAGATCTAGGGATCAGGTGGCCTGATTTGGAGTCTTCTCACCTGGCAATAGGTTCAATACTTGCGAAATCAGGATTCCTAACAGCTGAACAGTTCTAAAAACAAAGCCCAAATCTCCCAGACCCTCAGGAAACCCCATCCCTTAACATACTGAAATAATATTTGCATGCTATTAAAGTCTTTAAGTCATGTGAAAGACAGAGAAGGGACTGTCTGGATTCTCACAGGCACTGTGTCTGCTCCTATTTATGACAACTGTCCCCAAACCAGCTGCACATGTAATCAGATTAGTCCTACAACCAGCTGCTCTGATTCACAGTCATCAGCCTTAACTCAGAGGCAGCCTCCGCCAGAGTTTCCTGCCTTCAGCCTCTGTTAGAAGATGTGGGTCCGACACCATCTGGTGATGGGTTGCAAGGAAGCATTCAATGGAACCAGTTAAGTGGTCTTCAGTCTTCCAGATAGAGTTGCAGCTTCAAGATTACTTTCTGCCAGTGTTCTCCATATGGTCTACACATTAGAAATTGCCCGAGGAAGTTTTAAACCACACTTGGGTAGTAGGCTTCTTCCTGTTGTTTTGACTCTCTCCGTTATTCAGATGTACAGAGGACTGGAACGGAGGCTAACAATCTACAGATGATTTCAAGATTCTCTTACAGCCCATGTGAAAACCATTCACAAAGAATGACAAATAGACTTAGAAGTCAAAGGAATAAGGCCAGGTGTGGTGGCTCACGCTTATAATTCAACCCTTGGGAGGCAGAGGCAGGTGGATCTCTGTGAATTCGAGACCTGCTTGGTCTACATAGTGAGTTCCAGGACAGTCTGGGTTATAAAGCAAGTTTCAAAAACAAACAAAAAAGAGAAAGAAAGAAGCAGGTAGAAAATAAAATAAGAGAAGGAATGTTGTAAGACGTAATTCGTGTGTAGTAGCACTCATGTGAACTGCTCTCGTTTTCTCTTTCCCAGTTTTAGTTTCCTGACTCCTCTATTCAAATCATATGTGATGGATAGAGAGACACAAAATAGTAGGCAGGCCTTCTAGTTCCAAAAGGAGTCCGTGACACTTCTCTGAGGAAGTTGAGGTCTGGAGAATAGTAACTAAACACTCTGTGTACTCATGTTGAGGCCTGTGGAGTAGGGGGAGTCTCTGAAGGAAGAGGACAGGAAGGTCAGGTATAAAGGTCCCGTGTTGGGAGGTGGAACTTACTCAAAAGGGACAGAAAGGAGCCAATGTGAGAAGGAACAAAAATGGGTTAGAACGCTTTGGAGGTGCCCAGCCAAAGAGGGCTGCTCCCGTTGGCTTGTATATACTCAGATTCTACACACCAGTGTCTCTCACAGGTAAGTTTGCCTGCCTTGCTCCAGCAAGGTATCTCATCTTTAATATCAGTGACTTACTGATAGCTGGTTTTCCAAACATTCCAGTTTTTTTTTCTTAAAGGAGCTTTCTAATATTTTATCCTCATTACAAATCCAATACATGTCTATTGGGGAAATATTTTAATCAATTTATAAATGTGTAAAATGAATGTTCTTCTAAATCAGTCTCATCAAAGTTAATAATGTTGAATATATTCTTTTGTTGTTGTTGTTTTGAGACAGGGTCTCATTGCATAATTCAGAGATCTGCCTGCCTCCGCTTCTGCCTCCCAAGTGCTATGATTAAAGGCATGCACCACCATGTCCAGCAAACAAATATATTCTTTCAGACCTTTCTATGTGCATGTGCAATATGAGGTGAACATGGGGTTGTAGTAGATATGCTATTTTATTTTTCCTGTATTTCAAACAGCTTTCCGCATCATCTTGCACAGCTCGGACTTACTTTGTTTTAGCGATAGCTTGGCATTTCATCGAATGGATGAAACAGTCAGTGATACACAATTAGACTGACCAGCTTTGTTGTTTTGTTTTTGCCCATTGCAAGCAAAGCACAATCATCTTTGTATATACTCTTGACTGTTGTTCAACTATTTCAGTTATTCCATAAGGTAGACTATTAGAATAGAACAGAACGGATCAAGATGGGACGGGACAGCACAGCACAGCACAGCACAGCACAGCACAGCACAGCACAGCACAGCACAGCACAGCACACCACAGCACAGCACACCACAGCACAACACAGCATAGATAGCATAGCAAGATACTCCTGAAGCCAGGAGTACGTATTTGAAGTTTTGAATTTCCATATGTCTGCTCCCCAAAGGTTGACAAACTTGTGCCATTTTTGTTCCTTGACTGGCTAACAGTAGATTTCAGGACTTGCATCTTTGGATGTTATCCCTGTTCTGACCCGCATAGCCTGCTTGCAATTGCCTCATATACTCCTTTCCTATCACACCTCCATTACGAAGCAAATCTGAGGACCGTTATCTGCGTCACCCTTGCTATCCCTCTCCTGGGTCTCATAACTGACTGGGAATTCTATCTTTCATCTTCTTTCTCTGTTTACAGCTTTTTTTTACTTTCTTTACTCTTCTATCTGCTCTGTAACCATCACCCTAGTTTAGGATTTTAATTAAAATAAAACCAACTGTGTATGTGTTTGTGTGCCATTGTGTGTGTTTGTACTTTTGTGTGTGTGTGTGTGTGTGTGTGTGTGTGTGTGTGTGTGTGTGTGTATCATGGGTGGCTGCAGAGGCTGGAAGAAAGCATCATATCCCCTGGAACTGGAGTTACAGACAGTTTTGAACCACCACTGGGTACTGGAAATTGAACCTGGGTCCTGTGGATGACCTTAATTTCTGAGCCGTCTTTCCAGCTTCACAGATTAGAATCTTATTATTTTCTACCTAACATCTTTGGTTCTGTTGACTTCCACATTCATATCTGTAAGAATCCCCTTTAGGTCACGTGGCTCCATCTTATTTAAGAACCTCAGCCATTCATCATTCTATCCTAAATCTCGACTGAGCTGTATCTTGCCATCACCTCTATAGAGAAGCCCTTCTCTCTAGGGAAGAGAGACTTCTATCCCCTGCACCAGAATACCTGGCCCTGAAATGCACATGATTATGTCATTCTATATCTGACGTTCTTTCCTTTCCCCTAGCTTTGGCTATCTGAACAATGTTTACAAGTAGACATGAAGGTAAGAAACATTAGGAGAAAATGTTATGGTTACAGGCTAACAAGGGCCTCACAGGCCACTCAAAAGACTGTAGCGGGGGAAAGTTTAATCGTTATGTTATATACAAATAGAGCCTTTATCTTGGCTGATAGACAGTCACTCAGTGTTGTACAAATACATTTGAAAATAATATTGTCATGGCAGAAGAAATGATTTTGCTGCGGTTAACAAATACGGCACTAGATTTTGCTTTTGCCAGTAAGAATTTCATCATGTAGAACAGGAAGCAAGCTGGATTTCTGAGAAATTGTTCTTACTTCTTATGATTAAAGGACTCAGAACTCATGCCCCCTCTTTCTCATTATTTTATATCTTGAGTCTCCTTTATCACTTAATACAAACACAATACAAACACTTTTTCTAAAGAGATTCTTCTTAAAGCACTAGGAAAGAAAATGAGTTGGCTATTTTATTTACTTGAAGTTGGACTACATATTCATCCGTTGCTGTTATAAGTTTGTTGACAAGATTTTGTAAGTTAGTAGTGCTTTGAACAGCATTTAACATACAGTAATTGCTCTGCGAGTGTTTACAGAATGTATCTTACATCCCTTTATTCATATGGCAAATTATAATTATGCATCAGGCACTATGCTAGGCTTTAGCAATGTAAAAACTAGTCCCAAAGATATCACATGTAAAGATAGCACATGTGTAAGATTGATAAATAAAATAAATAATCAATGTGTGTTAACGAACAGGGGTAGCAAATTGATTAGCCTAGGCAAAGAGTAGCAGAGGAAATGCTGGCCAAGTCTTACAGTTAGGAGAAGCTGATGAGTGAGGCAGGTAGGTAGACTGCAACATGGCAGAAGGTTGAGGCTATGGCAAACGGAAAGTCATGGTGTGCCAGGGTATAGCTGGGGCATTTGGTGCACAGTGGCTTGTGTGATGGTTTAAAGGGAAGCTGGGAAAGTACTTGAGGCAGATTGCAAGTGCACTGGTATCAATGGTGAGGAATTTGAAACCCTTTCCTAGAGAATGTCACATCACTGAAGGATTTTAAGTCGACTATCATTCCAGAAAATGTGCAGCAAGAGGCACAAATTCATATGGTTCCTCTGGACAAAGCAAGGAACAGATGTGTAACCTGGAGTCTGCTCTAAGGTGATGGGGGAATGTCAGAGGAAGAACACTGACTGACACATGCATGGAGAGGGTCAGGGGATGGCAAGCAACAAAATAAAAACTGCTGTGGAAACTGATCCTGAGGGCTGCCTGTTTCAAATCCCAGAGAAGAGGTCTTGTTCACTACACAGAATGTGGAAGAGGGTAGAGGCAAATTAAAGAATTCATGTAAACCGTGATGAGACAGGGAAAAAAAACCCAACATGGGTGCATAGAAAGGACCCAACATAATGAAATTTAGGGGGCAGACATTCATAGTCCCTGATTATTTATGTGAAGAAGAAAGAAGGAAGGAAGGCAGAATAGTACCTAAGCCTCTGATTCATGAGTTGACATACAATGCAAATTCCTTAACATTGTAGACCCAGCAGGAAGAGCCTCAGGTAAGTAGGCAATGAACTTTGTGTTAGAAATGTTAGTCCAGAGCCTTCGTGAGTCATCCAAGCTCACATATCAAGTAGACAGCTAGGTATATAGATAACGAACACAAAAGAAAGGCACAATTGGAAATGCAAATTCAGGGGTTGTCAGTTTTTAGGAGAGAAATGGCAGTTAAAAATGAGTTATTGATTATCAGAAAAATTTTAGAGATTTATTTATTATTTTATTTTTGTCTTAGGTAGGGTTTCCATTGCTGTGGAGAGACACCATGACCAAGGCAACTCTTATAAAGGACAACATTTAAAAGAAATTTTTTTTATTAGTAACTTTTTAAAAAATGTTACTCAAAGGCTTTATAAGTTTGGTAATGCTCAATAACAAGATGCCTATATAATCAGAAGTGTAACCCAATACCCAGCCTAGATATACCAACTATCTTTGACTGGTGGAGACACTCAAACATCTGCCTCCATGTCTCTCTGTCTCTGTCTCTCTCTGTCTCTGTCTCTCTGTCTCTCTGCCTCTGTCTCTCTCCCTCCCTCCCTCCTTCCCTCCCTCCCTCCCTCCCTTGTCTCCTAGCTTCTCCTCTCCTTCTCTTCTCCTTACTCCTCCCACCTTAGCTCCTCCTACATATGACCCTTCCTGTTAAAATAAAACTTTTCTCTCAAAATACAATTAGAGCATAACTATACCAATTTCTATCAGTAAGGTACAAGATAGACCTAATACCCAGTCCATCATTTTGTTGACTAACCAGAACCTCTGTCATCTCTCCTAACTAAAAGACTTAGTTCTGAACTTGGCTTTTTTCTTGGCTTTAGAATGAATGTCAGCTGAAAATCACCCTCTCAAATCTTTTCTCTCAAAGTAAATAGCTGGGATTGGCTATGAGACTTTAAG
>NW_021621192.1:2992996-3019142 GCF_004785775.1 Grammomys surdaster
CAGTAAGGTACAAGATAGACCTAATACCCAGTCCATCATTTTGTTGACTAACCAGAACCTCTGTCATCTCTCCTAACTAAAAGACTTAGTTCTGAACTTGGCTTTTTTCTTGGCTTTAGAATGAATGTCAGCTGAAAATCACCCTCTCAAATCTTTTCTCTCAAAGTAAATAGCTGGGATTGGCTATGAGACTATAAGTCTTCAACCCCATCAGAAATCCAGAATGACTGGATTAACTGAAATTAAGGAAAGCACAAAGCATAGCTTCTAGAACTTAGCCAATTTATAGAGACCACTGAACAACTGGACAGTCCCTATACTACAAAACATTGGAGCATCCGATCTTCAGCCTTCTGGCCCAGGGTCATCTGACAGACCTAGTGATCAGAATTATTAAGGGCTGATTACTCTGTCTTGGCAGATACAATCAGTATACTATTCCACAAGTGTGAAAGGACAACATTTAATTGGGGCTGGCTTACAGTTACAAAACTTTAGACCATCATCATCATCATAAGAAGCATGTTGGTGTCCAGGCAGACATTGTACTGGAGGAGCAGAGAGTTCTACATCTTGATCCAAAGGCAGCCAGATGGGGACTGTTTCTTGATGGTGGAGCTTGAGCATAGGACCCTAAAGCCTACCCCCACTGTGACACTTCCTCCAACAAGATCACACCTATTCCAACAAGGACATACCTTCTAATAGTGCCACTCCCTGTGGGCCAAGCATTCAAACACATGAATTTATGGAGGGCAAACTTATTCAAAGCATTAAAATGTATATAAGTATTTTGTCCATGTGTTTGCCTAGATTCTGAGGAGATCAGAAGAAGAGGGTAGTGGATCCTCTGGAACCGAGTTCTGGATGGTTGGGTGCTACCATGTGAGTGCTGAAAACCAAACCCAGATCCTCTGCAAGAGTAAGTGCTGTGTCAGGTCCAGAAGAAACCTGGGACAAGGCTCACTCAGCACCTGTGGCTTCTCCCAGCACATCCCACCCTTCACTCTACCCTAAACTTCTCCAACCCAGGGACCAGCTTTGTTTCTCTTCCCACAGCTTCTCATTCCTATATAAACTCACCATTTCACCCGTGTGCTTTCTTGGTCCTCAGCTCCTCTCGTGGTCCTCTTAATCTCTCTCCTCTTTTCCTTCTTTCTTTTTTTCCCTTTTCTCATCCCCCACATCCCTGCATCCCTCCTCTCATGGCCATGTTCAGTCTGGACCCTTCCAGATGTCACTGGCTGGCCTCTCCTTCATATCTACAATAAAATCCTTCTCCTCAACCACATCTTGGAGCTGTCATGTCCTCATTTTCATTCACTCATAATCTTTGAGCCATTGCTCCAGCCCAGAGAAAAAAATTCTTCATGGAAACCAGAGGTGTTCAACCATTTGACATTGCAACATGAAGTTGTCATATACAGACGTGTTGGCCCACATTTGTAGCTATCTTGGACCAATACACATTTTGCTCCTGTTGTCATTTTTATATTTATGATATCCTAGGATTTTTCTTTAAAGTCTTTACTATTTTCAAGTAAACATGGGATGTAGACATGATGATGATAAACTGTTCAGTTTGCATGAGCATTAAAGAAATTAGCTTATAAATAAGCATATTTGTGGAAACTAGGGTATACACATTTTAAAAGCATATATCATGTAACTTTCTCCAACCACCTTTGGTTACTCATTGATAGCTTTTCTATTTTTAGGGTATACACCTAAAAGAAAGGGTATCTGGGGTTAATGTAGACATTTTTAATTCATGTACATAAAAATAATACTGTCATGTTCTAAAGGACATTATTCACATATTGTGTGTCTTTAGAGGTATTCACAAAAAAAATCAGAATTTAACTCTTAGAAACAAGTCTAGTTTCACTTGCTATACGGTTTACTACCCCTGTTTCCAACCAGGAATGGCTCAAACCCATGAACAGGAACATTTTGCTGGGAACATTTTGGAACACACTTGGGATAAAGAAAGAGTAAAACAGATTCACACATTAGACAACCCAAACTCAAGAATGGATCTGTCTTTTTCCAAATGCATACTTTGCTTTCATCTACATAGTCTATTAAAGAGTCAATTTTAATTGGAAAAGCCAACTACTAGAAACATAATGGAGAAATACTGTGGTTTTCAGCTAGCTGTTTTAACCACTGTTTGCTTGATACTGTTAGACTGATTAAAAACAGACATTGAAATTGCTGCCAACTTGTTACTTCTTGTCTGTGAATGGGAATTAACTTGGTTTTGGTCATTGTTAAAATTAAGTGGTAATCGTCAATAGTTTAAAGTGTCTTGGAATGTGACTCCTTGATGGGATTTCAAAGTTACAAATGCTTGAAATTCTTTTGATAACTGTGAAAATATTTGTCCTTATTAGATAAAAAGGAAAATTCTTAGACATGTTTAAATTCTTGAAACTCTCACACGATGTCTTCCCAAACGAAAATAAAAATTTTGGTATGTGGCCAGAATGTTGAGTGACATGTATACTTTCAGCTTTGTGTTACTGGAGTCTAGGAACTTAGAAATGGTTGTCAAAGAATTCAAGATGCTATCTTACAAAAGAAAACAAACAACAAAGAACCCAGAATGCCCTGTATGCCCAGATGAAAGGGCTTGCTAGTAATCTTTCACAAGTTTGGGGGAGGCAGAACATAACAAGCAGGCTGAGATGATATGAGACAGGACCTCAGCAACAAACCTGATAGGACAGTGTCAACTTACAGAATTTAGCTTGCAGCCAGCCTCACATATGGGGATTCTTGTCTTTAGCATCTAAGCACCATGTAGGTAGTTTCCCTCCACACAAGACAGCTGATAAATAGGATATTGTGGAGAATAACTAGGATATAACAGAACTCTGACATCTAAGGTGAAATCATAAAAAAAATTGTGATTTGATCTTGGTTTCTGTTCGATTCTTTTCCTTTTTTATTCAATTTATTTATTCACTATACAACCCTTCCTCTCTTCCCAGTACTCCCTCATGCAAGGCCTTTCCCCTTCCCCATTAGAAGGGGAAGCTCCCTCTGGTTGTCAACCATCCCAACCCTCTCCTCAGTTCTTTTCTTTACATGGTGTGTGCGTATGTGTGTTTGTGTATGTCTATGTGTAGGTATAGATCAGAGAACAATGTGAGGGAGCTTGTTCCCTCTTTCTCAGCTCAAACTCAGGTTTTAGGATTGGTGCTGAGCCCCTTTAGCCTCAGAGCTATGTGGCCAGAATTATTCTTGGGAGACAGCAGTCCACATGTTAAGATGACATTCAAGCAGGCCATGGAGCTCATATAGTGTGGGCCTAAGACTTGGCCGCTGTGTGAGTGACCCATCATGGAAGGGAGTGACCACTTATGCCCAGTGAAGCCTTTCTTTGACTTCAAGACTGCCACCTTGTGGGATCTTGACCATGACTTCAAAAGACAATGTAATCCTAGCACTCAGGAGATAGAGGCAGATGGATCTTTGTGAGTTTGAGGACAGTCTGGTTTATGTAGCCAGTTATAGGACAGCCAGGGCTATACAGTGAGACTGTGTCTTAAAACAAAACAAAAATCCAAGACTTAACATGTAGCTAAACTATATCTAAATTTCTGATGCACAGAAATTGAGAAATAGTAAGTGCTTCTTCTTTCAAGCATTTGAGTCCTGAGGTAATTTGTTATGCAGAGGTAGACTACTATATCTTATTATTTCATCATTACCTGAGAATGTTCATGAGTCACAAAAGCACTCTATGATTATGGGATAAGTGATCAAGAGTTGTAATTTACACACACACACACACACACACACACACTATAATACTATAGTGAAAAGCAAAGAACCCAAGTGAGGTAGAACACACTTATCTATATACCCAAACAGACTATAACACAGTCACTAATTTGATTACAATAAAAATGAACTTCAACTGAAGGCTAGAATCACTTTGACTGGTGAACGATTGTTTGCATGTCACTGAGTAGTTTTTGAGCCATTTTTCTGAAAACCTTCCAGAACAACTGAAGGGATCCATCAGAGGACATGTATTAGAATGATGATTTGACCTAGATTTACACCTTTTATTTTTTATAATGGTCATCTATAGCCATGTGCTATGTAAAAATGAATTTTCACCATGAAGAACTGAACTTTCCACATCTACTGCAGGCTTGGAATTGACTGCAACAATGTTCAGCTTCTTATTGTCTCTTTTTGGAGGGAGAGTCATCCTGTTTTGGTTTATGACTGAGACAGCTGTACCACACTGTTTAGTTTTCAAAATCATGGAGCCTTTTAGGCACCAAAGTATATTTTATAAGATATGATAGATAACCCTGAAGGTGCCTCTCAGCTCCAAATAATAAAATATTAAATATTAGAACCAATACAGTGGCAAAACATGCATCATACTACCTATTTGAGGGGCTGAGGTGGGACGAATGCTTGAACTTAGGAGCTCACAGACACCAGCCCAGAGTCAAGACAAACCTGGATAACACAGGAAAAACCCATCTTTAAAACAGGTCTCCACGAGTCTTGCCTGGTCTTCAAAGCAAATTCCAAGCTTCTTAAGGCTAGTGAGAACCCTATCTCAAAAAACAAAACAAAACAAAACAAAACAAAAGCAACCAACCAATGAAGCAGGAACTTACTTTACTTAAAGCGATTTCTGGACATTTCTGCCTCATCTAAAAGTTAACTGTTTTCAATTTTTCTACACATCACCCCTACATTTTTCAGTGTGTATTCATCTATTGCTAATGAATTGATATTAAACATAAACAATGCCATTCGTTTGTAATGTTTTGTTTATCTCACAATGACATTTTCAGATTTATTCATATATTTCATGTCGTTAACTGCATCGTTGTTCCTAGGCTTAAAAGTGTTTCTTCAGGTCCATCCTGAATCTGTAGTAGTAGTCAAATGTAGCCCAGAGGCTAGTGTTTTGGTAACTCTGGTGCTGTGGATGAAACCTGGGTGCGGAACAAGGAGGCTCATTTAGAAGGGACAAATGGGACAGAAGAAAGGAAGGGAAGGATCTTGGCAGCTTTCTTAAACTGATTTTTTAAACTGGAATTTCAGTTTCAGAACTAGAGTTGACTCTCCTGGCTGTTAGAAGACATTTTTAAAGTAGAAGGCTAGAGTATATATTTTTTTAACTGAATAGCTTGACATAGCCCTTCGTGTATTTTTATTTTTCTCGTAGCTCTGGTGATTGAACTGAGACCGCTGGGCAAGCGCTGTATGGTTGCACTAAGTACCCGGCCTCTTTTTTTTGAATGGTCCTTACAAATGAGGTTGTCTATCCTTTCCTTACTTTCCATTCAGCCTACCTTCTCTGTGTGAACTCATACTTACCTCCCTCTCTCCACTAGCTGGGATTCTCAGTTCTGGCTCACACCCGACAGCCAAACAGAAACCCAGACATTAGGAAGACTCCAAGCCAAGATGCTTCACTTTCACAGAGCCGCCCCCGAGAGACAACTGCCCGCCGCGCCCCGCCCAGCCTCTGAGAACCCCGCCCACTCCTCAGGGCCGGCCCACCTGAGGCTCCGCCCGCAAACCTTGTGCCCCTCCCACTACGCTCGCGGCCCCTTGGCATCCTGGGATTTGTGGTTTTCCATAAGCTTCTCCCTCTCGCAAGCTCCGGGCTCCGCCTTTCGCCCTGGGGACGCGGTGACGTTGCATCCTTCCAGTTCCTCACCTCCTCCCTCTTTTGCTCTGGTGAGTCTCAAGTCTCAGACTTCATAACTACTTTTACGACACTGAGTCTCTGAGACACTCTCGGCGCCAGGTCCACTTTTCGGCAAAGTGACGTGGACGTCAACAGCAATGGCGGAAGGAGAAGAGCTTCTGCCACTGTCAACGTCGGGCGGGGACAGCTGGTGAGTGCGAGCCCAGTTTAATTCCCACTGGCCCCCTCTCTTCCTGTTCTCCATCCTGCCTGTCCCCGAGGTGCTGGCTGGCGGGGCGTGGAGCCAGAGGCACCTGTCCTCCCTGGCCCCTTGCCCCGCCCCCTCTGCTTCAGGGTCCCCTCTGCCCTCGGGCTTCTGCGGCTGGGGCTGAATCCCAGGGACTCGGGTCGTCCTGGATCTGCGCTTAAGTCAGGTCCTCCAGCTTGGTCTAGTGGAGACAGTGGCTTCCACACTGAGTTTGCTGAGTCCCTAGCCAGGGAGTTGGAATGGGAGCACTAAGGAGGAAGTTCTTGGATGGAGATCTCAGACCATAAGAAATAAGATCTTTTGAAATAACCACCGCGACCTTTGATAGTGCAGAGGTTGTGAGATACACCCAGCAGGATTCCTCCTACCTAGCTCAGGTTTTTTTTTTTTTTTTTAATTATTATTAGTTTCCAATGTTTGTTACTTTTCTTTCCCACCACTTTCCTCACAACTTAATTTCATGGCTTTGGATGGCGTGTTAAACTTCGTTACTGTTTCTCAAGCATTTGCATGTCTCTCTGGGGCTGTGGGAAAATTTGGTTTTTAAAGGAACTCATGTAGCCCAAGGCTGGCCTCGAACTTTCTGTGTGGCTCAGGATGACTGAACTTCTGATGCTCTTGCTTTCTCCTTCTGCGTGCTGGGTTATAGTCGAGCTCCATCCTGCGTGGTTTGTCTCGTGCTGGAGGTTGTACTCGGGGCTTCATGCTTGCTAGGACAAGCACTCTACCAATTGTGATACATCCCCAGCCCTCCCAATGCCTTTTTGGTAGGCATTTTTTTTTCCATCCAGGGTCATTAATTTTTGGTGAACCGTTCCACTTTTGAAGGTGTGTGTGTGTGTGTGTGTGTATCTTACAGTTGATCTAAGTGTATTGATTAGGTGTAATACTCATGGATTTTGTTGTTGGTCACAGTGTTTGTATGTCACTGTCTCTGCTTACCTACACACATTGCAAGCCTTTGGTAAACTTGTACTTTATTAATTGAGGACAATGAAAATAGCAGAAAGGGGCATATAATATAGTAATTGAACTTGTGGGGACTGTGACAGGTACACATGTAACAAGATAAAGTTAATTTTGTTCTCTGAGATTGTAAATAAAAGTGTTATGAGAGTTCAGAAGAGGCAGAAACCACTTCAGCATGCATTACAAAAGCTTCATGGAGGCACTATTGTGTGAGTCAGACTCTGAAGAATTAGTAAGATTTACCTTAACATTGTTCAAAATAATCACTATAATGTGAGCTCCAGAAGTAATTAATTTTTTTCCCTTTGCCTCATTGAAAACTAAAAAAAAAAAAAACCAATAAAAAAACCAGATAGAACTTTTACTGTGTTCAAAAATATATATCCAACACCACTATGTTATTTGAACATGTACTTATGATTTAAAAACAATTCTTCATTTATTTACTTATTTTGAGGCAGAGTCTCACAGTGTACTCCTAGCTGGCCTAGAGCTTGCTATATAGCCTTGTCTGACCTCTGTCTCCTAAACTCTAGGATTAGAAGTGTACACTACCACAAGCAGATTTAGTTTTTAATTTTTACCCATATGAAAAAGTTTATGTACACTTAACATTTATCGTGAATTTCAGTTGTTCTTGCCATATTTCAAATATTAAATACCATACATGGCTAGGGGCTAAATACAGGATAGTTCTGTGCCTTTAAGAGAATAGAGAAATGGCAGAAATGGAAGCAAAGACAAGAAAACTAAGGATTTATTTGAAGAATACTAACTAGAATTGCTTGACTTAAGAGAAAGATAGGTCTGGAAAATTAGCTCAACGTTCTGAGGAATGGGGTGGTTATAGGGGATGCAACTTAAGGCCTTGTACGTGGTAAATGTGCTCTTCTCTGAGCTTTATTGTCAGCTTAGTAAATAGATTTCAACCCACTAATGGAAACCTTTTAAAAATCAATAAGAACTTTCTAGAAAGTGACCTAGCTAGTTATAACATGAAGTCTGGAGCTTGGGAAGATTGAATTGTATTATCAACTGCCTTTAGTCAGTTGATTGAGAACCATAGGGGTACTAATTTTTCTGAGTTAAAACATTGTAAGAAAGTTCTTAGGTTGGGATTCTCGTGTGTGTGTGTGTGTGTGTGTGTGTGTGTGTGTGTGTGTGTGTGTGTTTATGAGCAAGGTCACTCTAGTGGATGGTTGCTAGTAGCAGCATTTGTTCTCTTAAATGTACCCTGAAGGTCTATGTCTTGTTGATCTGTTTGTTTGTTTTTCATGATAGAGTTTCTCTGTGTATCCCTGGTTGTCCTGGAAATCTCTCTGTAGACCAGGCCGGCCTCGAACTCACAGAGATCCTCTTGCCAATGCTTTCCAAGTACCAGGATTAAAGGAGTGCTCCACCTCTGTGAGGCCAGGTCTAAGGGTTACTGTTGCTATGATGAAACACTCTGATCAAATAAACTTGGGGAGGAAAAGGTTTATTTGGCTTACACTTCCACGTCGTTGTCATTGCTGGAGGAAGTCTGGACAGGAACTTACATAGGGCAGAAACCTAGATTCAGAAACTGATGTAGAGGGCATGGAGAGGTGCTGCCTACTGGCTTGCTCCTCATGAGTTGCTCAGCCTGCTTTCTTATAGAACTCAGGACCACCAGCCCAAGGATAACTTTTTCTACAATGGGCTGGGATCTCTTAACAATCACTAATTAAGAAAATGCCCTAAAGATCTTGCCTACAGCTGGATCTTATGAAGGTATTAGATCTCACCTCTCAGATGGCTTACGCATGTATCAAGTTGACAGAAAACTACCCAGCACAGTGTGCATGTTTGGTGTGGGTTCCCTTTTTTACTTGTTTTATTTTCAGGAGTAGAGGAGCACTGAGCTGTTTCTTGCGATTTCCCTCCATCCTCTTCTACCCTTTCTTCTCTCAGTCTCACTCTTCCCCTGACCAGTTTCCACAGAGTATGGAAAGACTTTGGGATTGGGAGCCATAGATTAGTAAACCCACTTTTCTTTGAGTGCTTGGTAAATGGGATCATTACAGAATGGTGTCATGTTTTAATTTTGACTTTGTCACTTGTAAAGTTTTCCGTAGTGTATTTTGCATGTTACCACCAAACTCATCTTAATGGCTAAGGATCATTCAGTTTACAAATGGAAGTGTGTAAGAATAAAACTAGGCTGGATATGGTGACTCCTAATCCCAGAGTTATTCACTCAGGAGACCAAATTGGAATTGCAGCAGAATTGGTGCAAGTTCAAAGGTAACCAGAGCTACCTTGTGAATTTTAGGGCAGACTGGGCTGCAGAGTGAGACCCTGTCTCAGAAAATACAGAGCATGCAATAGCTAAAGTGAGAGGAAGAAAGGGGTCAAGGGGAGGGAAGGTGGAGAAAGGAGGAAAGAAGGAAGGGGGAAGGAGGAGAGGGAAGAGAGAAAAACCTAGGCTCCTGTCCTCCAGGAATTTATGATCTAGATCAGAAGCCTCATTTAAGAACATCAACTGAAATGGGCTTGATTGGGCATATCGTTAATCCCAGGACTCAGGAGGCAGAGGCAGGGTTTGACACCTCCCTGATCTACATAGTGAGCTCCAGGCCAGCCACGATACATGGTGGGGCCCTGTCTCAAAAAGCTAAACAACAAAAGGAACTTCAACATAGTGTAACACAATGACACATTTAGGTCTTTTTTGTTTTGCTTTTTTTTTTTTTTTTGTAGCTGATTAGTGTTATTTTAACTAGGCAAGCACTGCCAAACCTGTTTGAAACTGCTTTTCACTACTTTTTTCCTGTCTTTTTTTCTTTGTGGATAGTGAGTAGTATTTTTCAGTTTCTTTCCTGATAAGTGGAATTAGGTAGTAGAACTAGTTAAGAATATTTATACACTCTTTAAAGAGTTCAGAAAGGGGCTTAAAGTATTTTTTTAGGGGTTGGAAAGATGGTTTAGTGTGGTTAAGAGCACTTGCCACTCTTGAGGCTGGGTTCAGTTGGTAGCATCCAAAAATAACACTCTGTAACTCCAGCTCCAGGAGATCCAACACCCTCTTCTGGCCTCTGCTGGCTCTAGGCTCCACATGGTTCACATGTATGCAGGCAAACATTTGTCCACATAAAAGTAAAAATAAATAAATAAATCCTTGAATACTTAGATTCTTTGACATCACTTCTACCTATATACTGTTTTTTAGCTATGTTTTAAGTCACCAGCTCTTCCTAAAATTTAAATATGTGTTACAATTACCTTGCAGCTTGTTAAAAATGTAAACTGATTCAGTACGTGTTAGGTGGGATCTGAGATTCTTTATTTCTGAGTAGTTCCTATGTGATATCAGTTCTGGGTTTTTAGCTAACAAGGTATGAATAATATGTATCTCAGAATGGGAAATCAGAAGAATTTATCTTTTTATATTCTGTTATATTGTATAGCTTAATATGCTATAATTTATATAATCACAAAGCTCTTTATTTATGTACCATTTTGTTGTGTGTATATGTATGTATCATTTTGTTGCGTGTATATGTATGTACCATTTTGTTGCGTGTATATGTATGTATCATTTTGTTGTGTGTATATGCGTGCTCATGTGCTTAATGTATAGGGGGAGCATGTGGAGGTCTGTCAAGAGTCTTTCCACCATGTGTGTTCCAGTTATTGAACGCAGGAAGTGAGGCTTGGCAGAAAACCCATTAAGTGCTGAGCTGTCTCACTTATTACTTTATAGATAGTGAACTTCTCAAGGGGGAGTGACTGATAGGCAGCTCAGTAAATATTTGTTGGATGAATGTATATGTGAACGAATGCCAACATTTGTGTAACCATATACAGTACCTAACATTAGTGTTCCCACGAGCTAGTTGCTGGCTGGTATAATGCTTATTCCCTTTGGAAAGGTGATCGGAAACTGTCTCAGCTCCCACCTCTTTAGAAGTTTAGCCATGTGAGCTCAAAAAGTGTGGTAAAAAAAAACTAGTCTAGAATTTAGATTGATAAAGTTAAGTGTTTTTTTTTGTTGTTGTTTTTAATGATAAAGGTTTGTTTTTGCTTTTTTTGGGGTGAGGGGAGTGTAGCCCTAGCTGACCTGGAACTCCAAGATCTGCCTGCCCATGCAAGGATTAAAGATGTCCTGTGCCACCACCACAAAGATAAAGTTAAATTTTTAAAATTCAAAACTTGATAATGCGTTCTTAACTAGTCCTTAGAGATCCAAAGCCATAGTCAACCTTTTTCTTTTAATTATATAAATGCTGACATTATGAACTTATTTAAATTTATTAATTTTACTCAAAATGCACTTTAATTTGTAATTCTAATGTTTTGCTCAATTCTTCTTAACTTCTCTTAGTGGTAAAAGGATCAGTTCTCTATGAAACATCTATATATGCTGTAGTATACAGCTAGTTATGAAGAGCAGTTTTGAATAGAGTTGATAAACTATAGTCGGCAAAGCATTTCTGCTACATAATGCTGAAATGTGGCTTCTGTTTGGTGTCAACCAAAGACAATAGCTGCCCTTATGTATCAGAAAGCAAAATCGTTTAGCAAAGCATTCATGGCTCAGCAAACTGAGTACGGTTTATCCACTCAGTACGGTTTATATTCAGGCTGCTGGGTAATGTTTAGGGGGAAAATGGAAGCAGTATTAAAGCCAGAGCTGTGCACTGTAGTGCTTTGTTTTAGTTGCTTTAATTCATCATTTTGTCAGGGGGAATAATACAGAATAGTGCCACAGTTTGAGGACCAAGTGTTCAAATGTGAGCCTGTGTGAGAGCATTTCAGAGTCAAGCCATACCAGATGATATTTAAGAATTTTAGCAAGGAAATATAAGAAATGCTGTTAAGCATATACATAGAGCTTTTCCAGCTACACACACATGTGCACATACACATGTGCATCTTACAGCAACTCTTTGAGACATGAATTACTCAGAATTACTGTAAATGCCTTCTTGGAGGTGAGAGGATGGACTTAGAGCGGTCATTCCACAAATCCTGTTCATAAAAGAGCTGTACTTAATCATCAACTCCTTTCTGTAAGCCCTGCATTCCTTCTAATACTGATTGCATTTATGTTATAGATGTCACATTTCCCTTAAGACTCCTAAAAGAAGTCCTCAAAAAAATGAAGATCAAATGTTGAATCAGCTATGTATCTTGGCAAGCACAGTATTCAGAGATGTGTGTTGTTGAGCATACATGTGCATATGTGTTGAGCGTATATTGACTATTTGTGGACCCTGTGTAGATATGAGGATATGTATGAGATGTGTACATTACTACCTCTTATATCCATGAGAAGAGCTAAGATTGATATGATAGGATAATAAGGAGAAATTATATATATGTATACTATTTATATCTTTATAGACCTTTTATTTTCATACTACTGTGTCCTCATATGCCTACCCCAAATCATTGTTGTTGTTCTTTTTAACTTTAACGTATGGTTACCTACATCATCTAAGTAGAAAGTAAATTATTTAATGTTATATATATGTGTTATAATATATATGTGATTAAATGCATGTAGTGTATTTATATTATACTGCATGCTAATATGGTAATTAGTCTATTGTATTTTGTGAGATTAGTGTATTTTCATTTGTGGTAATGTATAGGACATGTAAGCTAGCACACTGTTTTGATAGTCTTAACAACTCAGCAGTTTTTCTGTTGCTTTAATTCAGTGATAGAGAAGTAAGTAACTCTGTATTATTTTTCTGTCTGTCTCTCTGTCTCTCTGTCTCTCTGTCTCTCTGTCTCTCTGTCTCTCTCTCTCTGTGTGTGTGTGTGTGTGTGTGTGTGTGTGTGTGTGTATGTGTGTGTACAATTTTGTGGAGTTGGTTCTCTCTTTCCACTTTCATGTGGGTTCTGAGGTTGAGCTCAGGTCATCGGGTGTAGTCAGCATCTTTACCTGCTGAGTCATCTCCCTGACCCTTTTTCTTTGTTTTGAAGGATAAAAGTTATAAAAATGCACCCTCTCATGAATATGCAGTTGAATACAGGAATCTTCTTTTGTTTGAGAGAAGGTATAGATTGGTTTAGAACCCATAAGTAGGCCAGGCTGACCTTGAGTATGGCTGTCCTCCTGCCCCAGTTCTAGGAAAATGTGGGCACCATCATATTCAATGAACCAGACCTTCTTGAGGTTTGTTTTGTGAATTCCATATGATTTAACAGCCATGTCGAGGATAAGTGAGAGTGTCTTTTATCAAGTAAGTCTCTGTCAGTGCTTGGAATCCAGTTTTGAATATGAATCTGCCATATACTTCTCTTGTCAAAGTATGTTTTTTTTAAGTCAATAAAGTATCTTTGTGAATAATTGCCCAGACGTAGCATAATGATATCACTTTTTATTTTTCATGCAGACTGTTGTTTTCTAAGACAGTGTTTTCAGCAAAAATAATACTTTTTAAAAAACATCATTGTATTTTGGGTAAAGTAGAAATTTGTAATAAAGCCGAGTATGGTGGTTCATGCCTTTAATCCCAGTGCTTAGGAGGTAGAGGCAGTCAGATCTCTGAGTTCGAGAGCAGCTTTGTCTACAAAGAGAGTTCCTGGATATCCAGAGTTGTTACACAGAGAAACCCTGTCTCCAAAACCAACCAACCAACCAACCAAACAAACAAAAAACCAAAAAAAACCAGCAAAAACAAAAAAACACAACAACAAACAACAAAAAAACAAAGAAAGAAAGAAAAAGGAAAGAGAAATTTATAACAGATGTACATAATGTCTCTGCAGACGTCTGCCATTTTCATTCTATTCCTATTTTAGGCAAAGCGTGTGCTCTGTTTTTAAGTTTTCAAGTACATGGCTTTGGTTGAAAACACCTCCACGGAGAAGTGAGCTAGTGAAGTGGCTGATCAGGTAAAGGGTAAAGACGCTTGCTGCCAAGCCTGACTGCCTGAGTTCGATCCCCAGGACCTATGTGGTGGATCAGAAAACTGAAAGTTGCCCCGTTGCCTCCACACACATGCTGTGTGCATACACAGGTGCACCAGTAAGTAAAAGAGCAGGTAAACAGGAGGATGCTGGGGACTTTTATCTTGAGAAAGCCTGGGGCACAGGAGCTAGAGCAGTCCGAGGTTACCATTCATCAGTGGAGAAACTCTTCTGTAGTTTAGTATGGAAAAATCTTACAGCTGAAATGAACACATTTCAGCATTACACATGCAACTAAGTAGTAATCCCTGGAAGTGTTTTCTTAGAAGAGGAAGAGCTACCATGGGTACCAGTTCGTAAAACATGATCTTCATGGCTTATGGATTAAAAAATTTTTTTAAAAAAATTAAAATTTAAAGTTTTTTTAAAAAAAGACCTAATGGCATTTATTCTATTTATAGTTAATTTCTAATTTTACAGAACTAAACTACTGTGACCTCCATATCCTTTTCCTGTTGCATAGTGATGAAATCTTGTAGCTGTCACATTTGTAAGGGATGTCTGACCAAAAGAACTATATTTAGCATCTTCTTTACTTGATACAGATTCCAGGAGAAATGAGACACGAGTGTGATTAGGGTACACTGTATGAAATTGTCAAATAATCAATAAAAATATTTTATTGGGGACAAAAGAGAAAAGAAAAAAAGAAGTTTGGGGCCGATGTCTCATGAGCTGTGCACTAGGAAAAACTCAACAGCACAGGGTACAAATTAAACCATGGAACAGTTTGAAACAAGTGCTGGCTGCTTGTCATACTGTTTGCTGGTGCTTACAAGTGATTAGTTAGCTATTTTAGAAGTAGGAACAGTTGATCAGGCGTAAAGCTGTCTGTGATGAAGACATATATTGAGCTGTCGTGGCTTAATCTGTGCACAGGGGGCCTTACCTTTAAACAAATCTGAATGAACTGTAAACAGTAGGAGAGCCACTCCCATCCATTTAATAGGTTTAATTCTTAGTCTTCCACAGCTCTTTAAGGATAAAGTGTACCTTTAACCAGCTGGATTCTTGCTGTTTATTTTTAAGTTTAACAAGTAATCATAATATCCAACTTGAAATAACTATCAGATGGTAAACAAAATATGATATATTCATGCAGTAGAAGACTATCTGGCAATAAAAGCATGTGCTGATACATAGACTATAATCCAGGCAGAGCTGGAAACATAATGCTAACAGAAGAAGCCAGGCATTAAAGGTCATGAGTCATGATTGCACTTATGTGAACTATTCCAAATAGGTAAATGTGGAGAGGCAGGGCATAAATGAATTGTTTTTACAGGCTGGGAACAAAGTGAGAAAGGGGCTGGTCAAAGGAAATAATAGTGAATTCTAATGGATGTGATACTTTTTAAAAAATTTTTTATTTATTTGTCACTCATAGATTACAACCAGTGGTGGTTTCAATAGGTATGTCCCCCCCCCACACACACACGTTTGATTGCTTGACTCACATGTTTGATTGCTTGGACCATAGGGAGTGGCAATATTAGTAGGTGTGGCCTTGGTGGAGGAAGTGTGTCCCTGTGCAAGCAGGCCTTGAGGTCTTACATATGTTCAAGCTATGTCCAGTGGAGTAAAGTCTTCTGCTGCTGCCTTTGGATCAAGATGTAGAACCGTCAGCTTCTCCAGCACCATGTCTGCCTGTATTCTGCCATGGTCCCCGCCTCAGTTGATAGTGGACTAAACTGCAATGAAACCTAACTAAGATGCAAACCAACCACAGTTTCTCCTCCCTCCTCTCCCTCCAGTCCCTCCCTAACACCTACCCCTCTCCCCTAGAACCACTCCTTCAGCCTTCTAGGGTTATCAACCAAACATGGCATATCAATAAGATATAGAATACAGTAAGACTAGTCACCTCCCTTCATATTAAGGATGGACAGGGGAACCCAGCAGGAGGAAAGAGATCCCCAAAGCAGACAAAAATGCATACTAAGTTTGGAAGTGGCTGGAGTTTATGCTTTTGTCTCTTGTACAATTATGCACCAGTTTCAAATGTTCCAGCTCCTGTCTGATGGAAGAGGCTCAACCTCAGCTAATAGCTGGAGAATAAGCCTGTGTCTGCCTAGCTGCAATTCTAAAGCAGCTGGGCTTAGAGTGCTCTCAGGATTTTGCCACAAAATATCTGATGAGGGAAAATGTTATTACATTTTATTTTGAACGTAGTTATTTCTTTCTGATTTTAGTGGTTTGCTGTTTTTGTGTTTTGTTTGTTTGTTTTTGAGACAGGGTTTCACTCTATAGTTCCGAGACTGACCTTGAACTCTCACAGTCCTCCTGCCTTTTAGCCTCATGAACCTGAGATCACCCATTGCTGAATTTTTACTTCTATGTTGTAAGCATGTTATTATTGGTAGCTCATTGAAACATGCTGCTGTGTTCTAACATATGTTATCGTTTCAGAGTTACAGAGCCAAGAGGGAGGTGGTTTTCAGTTTCCAGTCACAAATTTCAGCCTTGTATTTGCTGTGTCTTGAACTTGCCGATCAAAGGGTGTCATTGTTTTTATGAATAAAGCCTGTAGTTTTCTATTTGGGGACCTTGTCTGTCTGACTAGGACGTTTGTCCAGCCTTTAGCTTGTAAGGTCAGTTCAGAGTTTCTTAGAGCCAAAGAAGACTAAAAAAAACTACAGCCCGCTCACTCACCAGTTAGACTTGTAGATACTGCATGCTCAAAGGCTGAGATGTGAGCTGATTTGAGGGCTGAATGCTGTATAGCCTTCTCATCTCTGCCCATCCTTCTGTGCAGTCTTTAACTGCAGCGTTTGCAGCAGTTGCAAATGGTTGTGTATAAAGTCTGAAATTGAGCCTTCGCCTCCCTCAGAAGACACTGTTATTTTTAATTATTTAGGTGGGAAGTGTCTTTTACTACTTGAAGTATAGTATTTACTGGTCTCTACAGTACTTGTTTACAGTTGAAGTGCCACCACCGACAGTGGTCCCCTAGGCACAGCATCACAGAGTCCAGGCAGCAGCTCCATCAAAAGGTGTGCTTGTACATTATTATGAGGCAACACGTACTTGAAGTGCTTGCTATGTTGAATGGAGTAGTAAGGTATTTGGCAGAGCTACTTCGAAAAGAACATAAGGTTTTGCACTAAAAAAATTAGAACAATTCTAGTTCATTTATGATATAAAATTCCATCTTAATTAAATGATAATTTCCTCATTTCATTTACACAGTTGACAAACATATGGCATTTATTCACCAGGCATATATTGTATTTTCTTAATTATATAGTTACATATTTTAAATTCTAATCATCTGTCTTATGGAGCTTAGTTAGCACAGACTAGACAGACTCTTATCTTCATGAGGCAGGCCTGCACTTCAACTCTAAACCTGAAATTTCTCATTCTTTTTACTTGTCCTCCAACTTTTTTAGTGATTATTTGGAAAAGACCAAAATACGTCTTGTGTGGTCACCGGTGTGCTCACATGAATTTGGACTTTGTTGAGGGACACTTAGCCAGTGCTTTACTGTTGATTGTACCCAAGTGATTACATTTTCATTTGAGTCCTTTCTTTTAAGAGAACAATCTAGGCCGGGCAGTGGTGGTGCACACCTTTAATCCCAGCACTTGGGAGGCAGAGGCAGTCAGATTTCTGAGCTCAAGGCCAGCTTGGTCTACAGAGTGAGTTCCAGGACAGCCAGAGATACACAGAGAAACCTTGTCTTGAAAAAAACCAAAACAAACAAACAAAAAAAGAGAACAGTCTAATGAAGTGTGCACACTTAAAGGGCAGTCTTAGGGTCACATAAGTATAGGGAGGCTTACATTAGAATAATTGATTTTTCTTTAAAACTGCAGAAGAGTGACAAGATCCTGATTTCCTGATTCTAGCCACTCTACCTGTCTCCTTCAGTTGCTTTAAGCATGTTAGAAATCATCTGTCTGTAGTACCTTTTTGTTTTTTATATCTTTATAGATTTTAATGTATGTAAAATAATAACGTTTTGGAACCTCAACCTTTGAAATACATAGGGAATTGATTTAACGGGCATTTCGAGCTACAGAATGGTTCATGCCTCATGAAGGTTCTTAACTGACCATCTTAATCATGCACAATGGGAAGAAAATTAACATTCTGCTTTTCTCCTCAGACGTGGTAGATTAAGCGTAATTGCCCTCTAGATTGTTAATGATGTGTCCTTATAATTTTGCTTTAGCATAACAGTGGAGGCTTCTTTGTTCCACTGACATTTATCAAACACTTTGTACGTCAGGCTGTGCTCTGGGCATAACATTGATATAATTACGTACTAAATAGTCTCCAACTGCCAGGCTTGGAATTCTTGCTTGAATTTTAGCATTTCTCATTTTGTTGCTGTTTAGCATAATATTATGGGCATAAATTTGGGATCCAGACTGCTAAAATATTGGCTCCTGGGTTTGCTATTAATTGTAGCCATGTGATGGTAACACATAAATAGCAAGTATAAGGATTTTTAATACCGTAGGATGGTTATTTCGTGTGTCTCATAAGTGTCCATGATGCCTCATCTTGCATCATAGCTTTAGCCAGTGATGTGTTCACCGTAGTGAGGATTAAGAAGAGCACATGCAGATTGGGGTGCAGATTGGGGTGCTAATGCTCTGCCATCCCAGCTTGTGGAAGATGGAGGGAGAAGGAACAGGAGTTTAAGTTTGGGGCCAGCCTTGGTGTCTGGAACTCTGCTTTTAAATAGACAAACAATAAATGAACATCTGTAAAATCTTTAGACCAATACCTGGCACAGGGTGAGTGCTGCCCCAAGCTGTCCCTATCGCCATGAACATGTTACTGTGATTTGTTTCCATGATTCACAGTGCTATCAACATGCTCGTGCCATCTCCTATTGAATTATTCTGATCAATAATTTCTGATAAATAATTTATGCCAAGGAGAATTGTATCCCTGAAGCAGAATGTATGGAGGCTGCCGGTGCCTTGTACCATTGCATTCTGACTGTGGAGGACCTTGTCTTCTGAGATGTTGCCTTTAGCTGGCCATGCTTCGTACAAGGGGAAAGACATGAGTTGAGTAATTTTAACAAATTTTAATTTTTCTTTTTTGTTCCTTTTTTTTTTTTTTTTTTTTTTTTAGGGACAAAGATCTTGAAGAGGCCCTTGAAGCAGGAGGTTGTGATCTTGAAACTTTGAGAAATATAATTCAAGGAAGACCCCTGCCTGCTGAACTGAGGGCCAAGGTTTGGAAGGTAACTAGAAGCTAATTTAGCCATTTAAAAGAATTGTTAATAATTGTTTTTCAGCTCTTTGAAAAGACTGTTTATAAATATATTGCATCAAGAAAATTCATCTGAGCCGGGCGGTGGTGGCTCACACCTTTAATCCCAGCACTTGGGAGGCAGAGGCAGGTGGATCTCTGAGTTCGAGTCCAGCCTGGTCTACAGAGTGAGTTCCAGGACAGCCACGGCTACACAGAGAAACCCTGTCTCGAAAAACCTTAAAAAAAAAAAAAAAAGAATTGTTTAAAAAAGAAAAAAAAGAAAATTGATCTGAGTAGCTTTAACTAAAAGTACGTTTCTGAGCCAGGAGTCGTTGCACATGCCTTTAATGAGTGTCTGCACTAGTAGCCGCTGACAGGCAAATCTCTGTATATTCGAGGCCACGCTAGTCTATATGGTGAATTCCAGGCCTGCCAGGAAGAAGTAATGAGACTGTCTCAAAAATAAATGTTCCTGGAAGGTTTTCTATACTTAACAATAATGCTTACAGTGGTACTATCTTATAGCCACTAGAAGTGGCTGTGATGCTTATGAATACTGTTTAGTGAATGGTAGCAAGTGAGTCAATGAAAGCAGTTGGCAAAATAGAATAGACACAGACTCACATGGAGTGATCTTAGATATGCTAAAGGAAATGTGTCTGTGGGTGCTGGTTACAGTTTTTCTTTATTTTGCTTCCCAACTGTTCTCTAATGTTTGTGCGGGTTTTGTTTGTTGGTCTGTTTTTATTCTACTTTATTTTAATTTTGGGGGGAACAGGATCTTGCTAAGCCTAGCCTTTTGATCCTCATTCTTCAATCTCTGTTCCATAGTCCTGAGATGATGGGTGGGCAGCACCACACTTCACATACATGTGTGATTTTTTTCACAAATGCTCAGCCACTGTGCTATCCACTGAGCCTGCTTAAGAGCAGCCTCATCAGCCAGCCAGAAATGGAGGACTTAGAGCCCTACCTGTCTCTACTGAACTACATCTCAGGAAAAGCTGAGTAATGGCAGGGTAAAAGCCATCAGTTATGTGTCCACTGGTGAGTCCACCAAGGCTCCAATGATCAGTTCACATAGATGGCCCCGAGTATACCAGATGGACCCTCCAACAAACCAAAAGTCATGAACCGGGGGAAGGTACAGGTAGGGAGGATGAAGGGTTGATAGGGGTGGGAGATTGAAAAAAAAAGAAGACAGAGAAAATTTGAATGAAGAAGTTACGTATTTGTAGCTAGGTGGTGGTAGTGCACACCTGAGTTTGAGGCCAGCTTTTTTAACAGAGCAAGTTACAGGACAGGCAAGGCTACACACAGAGACCCTGTCTTGGAAAAAAAAAAAGTTACATATTTGTGAAAATTATAAGCACAAAAGAGTGAAATAAAAATCGTGTTACTACTGACAAGTAAAGCATGTAACAGTGTGTAGATGTATGTTCTGGCCTTTTTCCCCGTGCATATATATTTAACAGAAATGGAATTATTACTGCACATAGCGTTCTAAATGCTTTATTTCAGGAATTTGAACACAAATTGAACAGAATAGTGTGTGGCACACATAAAATTATTCTCAGTGTTTACATTTCAGAAATGGGCATTTGACATTCCTATTGCTTTGGATAAGTGTTTTCACAATTTCACAGTGCAATCAACTTGCTTGGGCCATCTTCTCTTTAATAGTTCCTCTAATCTGATAATGTCCCTGAAGGCAGAATATTTATCTCCTGAAGCAGAATTTACAGATGCTACATATGCCTTCCATCAAAAAGTGTGGAGACTTATAGAATGAACTCTCATGTATCTGTAACCCAGCTTTATTTAACTTTACCAGCATCTGACCAGTCTTGTTTGACTGACCAGTCTTGTTTGACTGACTAGTCTTGTTTGACTGACTAGTCTTGTTTGACTAGTATGCTCATCTGACAGGAGTCTCCTGACTCCTTCATGCTCAATTATTTTTAAAACAATTCCTTAGTAGCATACTAAAATATTTGAATAAAAAATTCCCGAAAAATAGTTTCAAAGTAACTCTGAGACCGTGAGACAGCAGAACAGCAGTTCTCACCTCTTATCAGTGCACGCTGACTATGCACTATAATGCCTTCATTGTGATAGTTTCACACGTACATATTATACATCTTGATCACGCTCACCTCCCCTATCCTCTCTCGTCACTTCCTGTTCCTGCTGACCCTGTTCCTCCTTACAGTTGGTCCGCTTCTACTCTCATGTCTTTTTCCTTTCGGTGGGGATGACACAGGGTTTCCTGAGAGTTACTCACAGGAGTTTGAAGTCTTAACCAATGACTCTCCCACTAACCAATAGCTAAAAACACTAATTCCGTAGTATTGAAATAATTTCTTCAGTTGTCTTATAAATATATTTTGATAGGTGACTTAAATTCAAACACTGGAAGGAAGGACCACTTGTTGCACTTGGTTGAGTTGTCACTTGAGTCTGTTAATTGCACACCTTTAATCCTAGCACTCAGGAGCTAGAGGCAGGTGAATCTCTGAGCTCAAAGCCAGCCTGGTCTACATAGCGAGTTCCAAGAAGAGAGCCAAGGCTATACAGAGAAACCCTGTCTCAAAAACAAAACAAAACCACAGTAATATTCTCGGTTGGGTGTCATTGCCATATCCAGTGGGCACAGTGGAAGTCATGAAGCCAGCACAGCGGCTGCCACAGTTCCGACAGAGTGGAGCCGAATGCTGCCGTGGCTCTCATCCACCTCTCACTTTTAGGTTTCAGTCTCTGCATGTTGCATTCTTAGAGACTTTCTGCATTATGATCCATTTTCCATTTTCTTTTCCAAAAAAAAAATTATGTCTGAGTCTTTTTAGGAATCTCCTAAATTTAGTATTCCTTCTGCTCTCAGGGAAATAACTTTATCTGGCTCTATTTGCAAGTCTTCCTTATGCCCTGGAGATCAGGATGAGCACAGAGAAGCACAAAGATGCTTGGAATTTCTAAATGAGGCCATGACTCCAGGAATCTTCTTGGGGTATCCGCCCCTAAGCAAACTCAGACATATAATTGGAACAGGATAAACTCAGAAATAGCTGACACACTTGACCGGCCAGGGGAACTGGTGACAGATTCAAGGCCTCTTCTTATAGTATGCTTAGAGCTCTCTACAAATGCTGTTTAAAGATCAGGGATCATGCAGGGTACACTCCTGGAGGAACAGAACTCAGGAAACAAGATCCATTGACTAAAATAACCTTCTCCTTAATAGCTTGGATGATCAAAGGCTATAAATATTAGGAGTTAGGTATTAGTATTTGCTATACATCAAGAACAGTTCAAATAACGTCAAATACTGGCAATCTGAAAGCAGGCTGTCATATAATGAATGTGTCTGCTTTGGCAGAGACATTCTTTAGATTTTTTGAATTGGAGTTATAGGGTAATAATAAAATTAAAATCTTCTGTATTTGTATTTTCTAATTGTAGCTACACTTGTAATTCAAGACATGTAATAAACAATCAAACACATGTCCTGAGACAAAATGATATAATCTGTACTTCTTAGATAATCATTAGTCTCTCTCTTTGTTCTGTGAAACTGTATAAGTAAAGGAGCAACCTGATTGCTAGTCAGAGTTGCAAGATTCCCTGGACCACTGTGTCTGACTCAACAGAGTAATTTCTATGATATACAGGGCTACACAGAGAGACACTGTCTCAAACAAACAAACAGACAAATGAATAATTAAGTGAATAATAAAATACTTTTTATACATACTTGAAAAAATTTACAAAATAATATTTTCTCAGTTCATTAAATATTCTTTACATTTTTAAAATTGTATATGGTATAGGTATATTTTTATCTGACAGTATCATATTCTTAGTTTTTACATTTCAGAAAATTTGGTTTTAAATAAAGCCATGTTTGTAAATACACAAATATTTTGTAATTCATTCTACCCACTGAATCAACAGGAAGTAGGAAAATCTCACATAGGAACATTTTCTTACATGGTGGTTGGTGGCACTTGATGGTGTGCAGATATGTAAGCTTGTAATATTATTATTATTCCTAAAGTCTGGCTTTCCTTAACACAGCATATTTTCAATATTTGTAATATTTTAATATTTTTCTTCCAGATTGCTCTGAATGTTGCAGGAAAAGGTGATAGTTTGGCATCATGGGATGGTATTTTAGACTTACCCGAGCAGAACACTATTCATAAAGATTGCCTTGAGTTTATTGGTAAGTTTGATAACGGTAAAAAAATGTTATCTAGTTATAATTTGAGATATCTTAAATTTGTAAATGTCTCGTAATTAGTTTTGCCCTTTAATAAACAAAATCTTGAGATACGTAATTTTGAGAAAGAGCCAATTTTTACTATTCATTTTATATTATTGATTTTTCTTATGCACTTATAGTTTTGTTATGCTCTATACCTTGTTTCTCATAGAATGTAAGTCCACATGATTATTTGCAGCCTTTAATTAGACGAGATTGTATTCTGAAAGTTTATCTAGAAACAACAGATCATGATCTACTGTTTTCAGTTGTTACAAATCATAGATGAGTAGTTTTCCAATCACTCTACAAAATCTGTGTTAATTCATGGTACAGATTAAGTTAATTCAGTTTATACCTGTCTTTTCTAATTCATTTATAATATCCTGGACTCTTCGTTTTTCTGTTACATCTTAGTTAACATTGGATAAATAGGCTTCAGGGTGCTAGCTATTCAGAAACTATAGTTTCTAGAATGTAGTTCAGTGATGGAGTGCTTGCCTGGAATGAATGAATGCACACACACACACACACACATTTATATACATACATACATACATACATACATACATACATACATACATGCAAGAGCCTGGGTTCTGTCACCAGCTCTATTGACAGACAGGCAGACAGACATACTGACAGACTTTATTGCTAGTGTGGACAAAAGAAAGGGAATTTGGACCAGAGATTTGAAGACTTTACATGATATGTATCCTATATTTCTGAGATCACCTTAATAATGGTATAGTTATATTCATATTTAATTTGTATTTTATCTGTTTATTTTGTATAAGAGCCACCAGTATGAAAAGTCAGAGGTAGTTTTACATGTCGATATTTGGTTAGATATATTATAAAATAAAAACTAAGATTTAAAATGAAGAAAGGGAAGGAATAAAATACTGGATTTAATGGTAGAAAATGAATTCCCCTTCTACTTGCCAAAGCAGCATATTGTGGAGCAATTGGCAGTCTTGTTAGGAAGCATCCTTTGGCTTGCCTGTCAATCCCTACTGTCCTGCTTCATACTGGTCACTCCTATGTTTAGCATGCATATGGTCAATACTGCTGAGTACCATTTGTTAGTAACTGTCTTCTGTCTTCCCTTTCTCTCAGGGCTAGGTAAGAAAACACATACGTGAAACTGATAGTTGTTCTGTAACATCTATCTTGCTTTAAGTTAAAAAGAAGATTGGGGAGAATATATTCAACATACAGTATTTCACTGTAGGACGATGTCCTTATGTAACAGTACCACGTACAATGAATATACACAATGACAGCTTTAAAGATTAAAACTAGAATGTTACAAAGAACTTTGACTATGTTTTCTCTTAAGTTTCGCACTTGTGAGCCAGTGTTTGTTAAATATGAAAAGGCTAGATATAGCTCAGTGATGAAGCATTTACCTAGCAAATGTAAAGCCAGGTTTGATCTCACTACTACAAAAAATAAAAATAAAACAATCACGAGACAAAGTGCTCAGGCTGTGTTCCTGCTTTTTCATAGTTGAATACACTCACATGATGAGCGTGTGGCATAGTGTGCCCAGTCGCTAAGCTCTGTAGTTCCCTGATAACTTTAGTTTGATGCTTTATTCTAGAGCAGCTCTCAGTGCCAGAGGAGAAGGCAGCAGAATTACTCCTGGATATTGAATCTGTAATTACTTTTTACTGTAAATCACGCAGCGTTAAATACAGCACATCCCTGAGCTGGACTCATCTACTGAAACCACTGGTCTGTCTCCAGCTGCCTCGCAGCGACCTATACAACTGCTTCTATGCCGTCATGAATAAGTACATTCCCAGGTAAAACATGATTCGGTTGCAGTTATAAAAGTCCATTTCACTTTGAAATAAAGTTTGTTAGGTTTCTATTGATGGTAAGGTAAAGTGGTCAAGTAATTTTTGAGGTTGCTTGAGATATATTTGCTTCTTGACTTTTTTCTTTTGACAAATACTTAAATTTTGTATTTATTATATGTATGGGTGTTTTGCCGCAAGTATGTATATCACATGAGTGCCTGGTGCCTGAGGAGGCCAGAAACGGGTGTCAGATTCCTGGGAGTAAATTATGCTGTAAAAATACGCTCATAGTGAGCTTACTCCAATCTCCTGTTGAGGTTTTTTATTGGATTGATTTTATTTTATTGGATTGATGGTAAGCATCTATTCATATGTTTATTGATAAGTCCTTTATTGTCTTTGGCCACAAAATAGATCTATAGACAAAAAAAAATCTAGAGTGGAAAAAAAATGTTGATTTGGCTAAAAGTCCCAGGAGTTTAAATCTCAGTACACTAGACCTATGCATATATGTTTTTGAAAGCTCCCTAGAGATTATCATTAGACCAGAGCAGTGAACTTCTATGCTTCCTTGAACCAAACTCCTCTGTAGAAAGCAAACAGACCCAAAGATACTAAAGAAGAAGGCCACAGTCACGACAAAGTTGAAATTGGGATTCCCAGTTAGGAATAATTCTGTCATATAATCCTTGTTGTCTGCTTGTGTTTGATTACTTTTTATGGCCTTCTCTCATTGTATCAGGTGGTGATGGTGCACACCTTTAATCTCAGTACTCAGAAGGCAGAGGCAGGAGTCTACAAAGTGAGTTCCAGGACAGCCAAGGCTACTCAGAGAAACCCTGTCACAAAAAAAACAACCAACTAACAACCACCACCACCACCACCACCACCAATACCACCAGAGAGAGACAGAGACAGAGAGACAGGGACAGAGAGCAGAGACAGAAACAGAGGAGAGAGAGAGAGAGAGAGAGAGAGAGAGAGAGAGAGAGAGAGAGAG
>NW_021621192.1:3019152-3080250 GCF_004785775.1 Grammomys surdaster
GAGAGAGAGAGAGAGAGAGAGAGAGAGAGAGAGAGAGAGAGAGAGAGAGAGAGAGAATATCAGTCCTAGCCTTGTGAGTGTGACAGTTATGTTGAGCTGTGTCACACTCCGCCTTGTCACATTCTTCCAGTTCCTTTTTCTGTGAGTTCTGCATTTAACATGACACTCTAGCCATTGCTGGTAGGGAGAACATCGAATATAGAATATAGAATGCTTATAGAAGAATCCCATTTTAATATATCATCTTACTACTGACTGGGATAGAAGATGGGTAGAATTGTATCCAGCACAAGTCCTTGTAGTTAGAGTAACATTGCAGAATACAGCCCTTAAATGAATGCTGTTTCAGTGGCTCACTCCCAGGGATGTTCACTGGTCCATAAGATGAGACCATTTACCCCATGTTCCCTGTATTCTTCCTGCTTCTGTGTTCTACCTTAGCATTCGATTGCTGTGCAGTTACCCAATTGGCAAAGTATTCAGACTTAGAATGACTCTCACCAGGATAAATCAGTTCTGTCTCTGGCCTTCTGTGTACTGCCATTTGTAATATCAAAGTAGGAAGATTTGAAAGCTGGTCCAGGGGCTGGAGAGATGGGTCAGCAGTTAAGAGCACTGGCAGCTCACGCAGAGAACCCAGGTTCTACTCCCAGCACTCCCATGGCAGCTCACAGCTGTCTATAACCCTAGTTCCAGGGGATCTGACACCCTCTTCTGACCCATGTGTGCTACATGGTACAGTACGCAGACATACATTCAGGCAACATACCCAAACACATAAAGTAAAAAAATAAATAAATAAATGAGCAAGCAAGCTGTGCATGGTGACCCTCCTGAGTGCTAATGGCAGCACTCAGTGGTGGTGGTGTGGGGTGGGAGGTGCTAACAGGAGGATTGCTGTGAATTCAAGCAGAGCCTGGACTGCATGGTGAGTCTACTCTAGCCAGGACTGCAGAGTGAGACACTGTCCCCCCAAAACAAAAATAACAAGATAGTGATAGCTGAGAGTCACAACAAACCATGGCAGTCATATAAAATATTATATTTATATGAATAATTTTCATTTATTCCCTTTGAATAGCATTTTTACTTAGTTTTGTAGTGCTGAGAATTGAACCTGTGTCCTCACACATGGCTAGTATATGTATTGTCACTGAACTGGACTCGCATCTCTAAATAATATTTAAAATATTCATCATGATGCTTTTAAAAGTATTTTGTCATATTTATTTATTGTGTATGTATACATGCACATGTGCTGCTACAGTGTGTGTGTGTGGAGGTCCGAGGACAGCATGTGGGAGTTGGTTCTCTCTTTACATCACGTGGATTCCAAGGATTGAATTTAGGTCATGAGGCTTAGTGGCCAGCAGTGTTACCCACTGAGCTATCGTGCTGGCCTTAGTGATGCTTCCATGGTAAGGTTGTGATAATCACTTACTTGTGATTGTAGTTGTGTTGTAAGCACAACTTTTTACTTTGCTTCATTTTCTTTATAGTTTGCTTTTAAAGACAGTACCCCTGCAAAAAACAGCTTGTTGAATTATGCACAAAGCTTTGCATGTGGAAAGATGGAAGTGTGGTATAATGAACTAAGGCCCTGTTTCTGTGTTCAAGTCATAGTTCTCTAATTTGTTATTGCTGGTTTGTGGCCTTCAGTGACAGGCTTGACCTCAACTGAACCTCAGTTGTAATGAGTATGGGGATCAATAAGGTTTTTTGTGAAGATAAAATGAAGTAAGTCTGTGAAATGCTTATTACAGTATTTGATAATGTTTCTTCAATAAGTAATTGGCTTTTATTATGATCTCCTGGGCTTTAAATATTTCACTGATACATCAGAGAACAGTCTTACCTCATGCCTTTGTATGAGTTGGATGCATCTCAGTACAATAGCTGAAGTAGTTAATGGAGACTGACTCTTAGGTGGAGCCTCCAGGCCTAAGTGAAGAGTGAGTCAGTCACCACTGTCCATGGCAACACCTGACTCTAACAAACCACCAGGCAAAGTAACCATGTGTCACTGTTGTTTGTTGTTGCTTCTTGTTGTTGTTTTTAAGATGTAGTGAATAAAAAGTAATGCTGTCCCTTGAGTCACTAAGGTCAAGGTACTGAAAATCAGATATCCTGTGATACATTGTTTTACCATGAAGTAACTCTGTTCAGTTTTGAGGTTTAAGAACACAAATACACTAAGTAAAATGTAACAACCAGAGTATCACCAAATCTTCAGTGCACAAATGATTTCAGTGATGCTACCCAGGTCAGACTTAAAGATGTGGCTTCTGCGGTCCTGTCAGAGACAGCATGTAGTCAGGAAGAAGCACCCTGTCTCCTGAATACTGAGCTAGCATATTGAGCAGTCTGGACCTGCTCCAGATGGAGCAGATGTGTGGGTACATTTTGAGGTCAGGGTTTGGGTGGCTCCCATGTCCACTCGAGGCAGATGAGCCTTCTTAAAGCTGAATAGATGAGAAGTTTCTCAGAAGCCTCAGGGAAATCAAGATGAGAGCACGTTTCTGACCTTTTACAATTACTCTTCTTTGGAAGTATCTGCATAGGGATATGATATTTCTTTGGGAAAAGGCCTTATAATAATAAAAATGGCAGAGTATATACTTAATGACTTTAACTTTGAAACATTATATAAATTAAACTCTTTCACCTTATTTGCATAACAACCATTTGAAGCTAGGCATTTTTCTGGAGTTTATTCTGGGCACCTGATATCAAGGCCACTTTGACAATGTCTCAGGTATCTCAGGTTCATTATTCTGAAATGTCATCTGTAGTCTTCAGACTTATACATTTGCTGAAAGACATTCCTCTCTGAATATATAAACTGTGGTACAAACTTGAAGTAGTCCAAGGAGTTTTTCCTTACTTGGCAAGGTGGAAGGAGGCTGGACTCATTCAGGGCCCTCTAGATGTTTGGTGATCTTAACTGTATCCCAGTAACCTAAATGCTATTTTTAGTTACCTCTGAAGTCCTCTTACTTGAGTGTTCCTGAGTTTGCCTGGAAAACCTTCCTCAAGTGACTGTGTTGGCTGTAAATCAGGTCTTTTGGATGGTGTTAGAAGAGAGCTCTGCCTGGCTCTCAGGTGGGCTTGCTGTGGATGCTGGCATGTCCTGCAGGCGCAGAGAGGAAATGGGTCTTTCAGGACGACGGAATATCAGTGTAGTCCTTTCTGATCTAGTAATGAGAAACTTTGCTTCTCTTTCTCGTAGGGATTGTTCCCTGAAGGGGAGGCCATTTCATCTCTTCCGACTGCTCATCCAGTACCATGAACCTGAGCTTTGTTCTTTTCTTGATACAAAGAAAATCACTCCAGACTCCTATGCACTCAACTGGGTAATAAAGTGAAAGTAGGAACATTTAATGAAAAATAGTTTATATAAAACTGTAGTTGGTTAGAGGCTAGGCTGGGCTAGTAAAACCTGAATCCCCAAAAGACCACAACATTAGTCTTTTGTTATTTTATACATACGTGGAAATAATAATGTATTTCATATATATTAGTGAATATTATATATAGATACTTAAGTATGATATATCAAAATTAATAGTTATATTGTATAGTTTACAATATTTGTAAGCATGTATATATGAGCGCTGCTTAAAAGTTTCTGTGTTCAGACTGTTGGTAGTGTCTCTTAGAATTGGCAGATAATCATGAGGAAAGCTACAGTTACCACATGGTTAATGTAAAAGAATATAAAGTAGAACTGAATGCTTGTCCTTCTGAACTTAATATTTTCAGTGGATGTCTCAGTCTGGCTCTCACGGTCCTCTGAAATCTGAGTCTCCAAACCCTGTGCTCTTACATTTTTTGAGATTCATCGTTCATAGGGATTATACAGGTTAGGAGCTGACACTAAAGAATTTTAATGATTTGTCTTTAGTTCATTTAAAAGTAATGCTAAATTTATTATGTACTTACCTTACAATGAAAAACGACTGCATTTCCCAAAAGTGAGTAGGGAGAAGAGTGCAGTTATTTTATATTTTTGTGTTTCGTGCTGTTGCTGAAATCAAATGCACATGGGCTCATCTAACTGCTTCCAAATGTATTCAGTTTGTAATGTTATCTTATAGTCTTCTGGAAATTCTGCTCACTAATGAGGGAATGAATGTGAAATAGGCAAGTAAAAGTTTTAAGAATTATTTTGAAAATAGTGATGTGTCACAAATTTCCCAGTACGGAATCTTGGGGCATTCTGGATTTCTCAGATCCCACTCAGGAATGCTCTACTGTGCTGACGAAAGACCTTTCTACAGAATTGGTCGGAGTGCTTGAAGGCCATTAAGGAGTTAAACATATCCTCTGGTCATGTTTTACCTACCATTTCTTAAGCAAGCATTCGGCTTAAAAGGTAACTGTGATGACCGGGAGAGCAGTTTAAGGGTGCTAGTCAAACCTCAACTCAGTACCAATGGCTGCTCCCAAAGCTTGCTTAGAAATCAGTCACTGAACCATCAGACAAAATTCAGATTTTTCAATTTTTTGGATTTTAGGGGCTTTCTCCATGGAAGGGGGAAAAGCTCCTGAGGCCTCAACTTAAAACAAAAAAAGTGATAGTGTGCTAACTGACCTTATGAAATTCTAAATACCGCTTATAATTCATGGCAGAGACATTATCTTGATCACTTGAGATGTCCTGAGTTAGTCATCTCTCAGCACTGGGGACAATGAGTGCTCTCTCTTGTGCTGGTTTTTTTTTTTTTTTCCACAGAAGTAGAAAGGGAAGCTCTACTGAAGTTAAGTGACATGGCCTAAGTCACACAGCTAGTTAGTGACCCTAGTGTTCTGCCTTTGGATTTGATATGCCCAAGTGCAGATGATTTCATGTGCTGTCACCGACTCATTTGCTCACTAACTTGAAGTGGCAGCTCCAGTGGTTTCTCTCTCTCTCTCCTGACTGTAGCTCGGGAGCCTTTTTGCACATTACTGTTCCACTGAAGTCACCCAGGCGATATGGGACGGATATCTACAGCAAGCGGATCCATTTTTTATTTATTTCTTAATGTTAATTATCCTTGTTAATACAAAGTAAGTACCATGTTGGTTAGAATCTTTTTTCAACTTTTGATACAGATCTTTAATATTTAACTCAAATTTACTTGATTCCTTTTTACAGAGAAGTTATTTTAGCACAAGAGTCTGACAACAAAGAAGAAGTTATCCGTAAGTAGTATTAAATACTGTTTGAGGTCATTCGATCTCAGCTAGCTCATTCAGGTTGTTGCAAGGTTGGCGTAGAAGAGCTCTGAGCCTCCGTTCAGGTCTCATGTTCTTCAGCGGTCTAGTATAATCAAGGCCTTGGATGCAGTTCCCAGCACTGTGTAAGGAATGAAATCAGTCCATTGAAGAATCACTGCTGAGATTTTATTAATGGGTTGCTTGTGTTGGAGCTGTTTAACTTTAAACTTAAATAGTGCTTGTTACTATATTTTTCACAAGTAATTTGTTCATTGTTGTCGAATCTATGATCACATTGCAGACTTTCTGGAAAGCACTCCATCCAGCTTGAATCTGGAAGATATAGAAGACCTTTTCTCTTTGGCTCAGTATTACTGTAGTAAAACGCCAGCTTCCTTTAGGAAGGTAAAACACAAGAAATGGCCGATTGGTCTGGGTTGGATATTTTGTATCCTTTTCTTATTTATATTCATCGTATTTACTTTGGTTAAAATATTTCAATTATGATTCTCTTCTACTCTTTCAAAAATGTGATGGTTTGCTTTTGTGAACTTTTACTGTACATTCTCTCACTAGTAGAGAAATAGACTAAAAGTTGTATCAAACTGTTGACATGACTGCTGCTCCATAGTATGGTTAAAGGGAAAGCTTTTATTTTAGATATGAGAGAAAGAACAGCTAGAGACATCTGGAGAGTCTGGAGCAGAAAGAGAAAGTGGTAGATGAACACAGCCAGCAGACTGGACCTGGCCATGAGAGAAACAGAACAATGCAGACAGAGGGCACAGAGAAGGGAGTGTGGGAGAGCAGCAGGAGCAGGACACAGAGAGAGAGAGAGAGAGAGAGAGAGAGAGAGAGGGAGGGAGGGAGGGAGGGAGGGAGGGAGGGAAGGAGGGAGGGAGGGAACAGATGGAGAGAGTGTGGAAGGGAGACAACACAGGAATATGGAGACAGGGGAGACCAAATACAGGAGGGAAGTGCCTGGGCTGAAGGGAGTTTAGGTATGAAGATGAGAAGAGGAGTTAGGATGCTAGCAGGAACTTTGAAATGTGTAACAGATACTTGTGATACTGAGGGAGCCTGAAGGCCAGCACATGCTGTAGTATGCTAGTAGGTACCAACAGATAGCCATTTGTCCCATCTGGTAAGATGACTCCTTTTGGTAGAGGAGATTGGCCTCATAAGTTCCTGAGGAATGCTGCCTTTCGTTGAACTGCCAGAATTTGGGGAAGTGGAATTCCCCTTAGCGCTGACAAAAACAATAGCAGGAAGCATCTTGCCTTTGTTCTGATCCTTAGTCTCTAGTCATGTGGAGATTGTTTCCTCAGTTTGTGTGTTTGTAACTTCAGAACTTCTCTGACAGAGATCCAGTGGTGGGAATGTAGTTAGGTTTCTGTTATGTGGAGTTTAGCCTGGGTGACAGATCTGTGTGATATGTCTCATTAATGGTGGCAGGGTCACTTTACCGCTTGGAGGCATACATATGTATATAACTAAATATGTAAGTACAGCCTGGGCAGTCCATATCATGCTACTCGAATGTCTGTGTTTTCAGGGCTGACCACTTGGCATTAGATAGTGAATAGTTGTCCTCTTCCTTGGGGAAGGTTCTTTCTCCCACACTTGGCATGCCTTACTTGCTGGAGTGTTTTTTTTTTTTTTTTTTTTTTAAGTTGAGGCCTCAGAAGCTTTTCCTCTTCCATGTTAGTGTGTCTATTCGTGTCCTTGTTCGGGTCATGTTTTAGGCAGTCGTGTTGTTGAGGTTCATGGGTGTAACTTTGGACATTTCCAGGAAGCACACTCTCACAGTAAACTTTGTGTCCCTCTGGCTCTCACAGTCTTTCTGCCTCCTCTTAGTCTCTGCCTCAGGTGCTTGAGTTGTGTCACTCGTGTCCGCTGGGACTGGGCTCTACGACTCTGTCCTGATCAGCGGTGGTTTTCTGTGATGGTCTCTGTCACAACGTGACATTTCTTCGGAGAGTAGTGAGAGCCACACATATCTGCAGATGTTATGATTTATTTTCCCTTACAGCTGAACAGTATTCTGTTCAGTATTTTCATTCTCTGTCAGCTGGAGGACATTTAGTTAGTTTGCATTTTTTTTAGCTTTGTGAATGGAGCAGCAATGCCATCTTGAGCAAGCTTCTATAGAGTAGGTTGTCAGGTCCTCTGGGCATAAGCCAAGGAGTGCTATAGCTGAGTCGGATCACAGATTTATTTTTAGTTTTTGAGAATTCTCCTCACTGATTTCCAGAGTGGCCGCAGTAGTTTGCAGTCCTACCACAGTGAGGGAGGTTCCTTTTCCTCACGTCCTCTCCAGCATTTGTTGTCGGTTTGATCTTTGCCATTATGACTGGGGTAAGATGAGATCTCAGAGTTATTATGATCCACATTTCCTACTTGTTAGGATTGATTAAAAGTTTTTGAGATATTTCTTAGCCATTTTTATTTATTCTTTTGGAAACTCTGTTTAGAGTCCAAGCCTATTTTTGAATGTTTTTTTTTATTGTTTTTGAAATGTATTTTTTTTTAATTCTTTATATATTCTGATTATTAATCCTCTGTCAGATGTATAGCTGGCAAGTTCCCTCCCATTCTGTGGGGTCTCCACCACCCCCAACACACACATTTAAACCTGGTTGTTTTTTTAGCTGTGGAGAGCTTTTTAGTTTACTATGTCCCACTAGTCAATTATTGGCCTTAATTCTTGGGCAAATGGGTCCTATTTAGAAAGTCCTTTTCTACGTCTGTATCATGTATGGAACTGCCTTTGATTTCTTCTTACAGTTTTGATGTTTCAGGCTTCATGTTTAGGTCTTTGAACATTTGAAGCTAGTTTTTGTGCAAGGTAATAGATAAGAGTATAATTAAATTTGTCTGCATGTGGAGATCCAGTTCTCCCAGAATCATTTGTTTTTTTTTTTTTTTTTTTTTTTGGTTTTTCGAGACAGGGTTTCTCTGTATAGCCCGAGCTGTCCTGGAACTCACTCTGTAGACCAGGCTGGCCTCGAACTCAGAAATTCGCCTGCCTCTGCCTCCCAAGTGCTGGGATTAAAGGCGTGCGCCACCACCGCCCGGCCAGAATCATTTGTTAAACATGCTTTCTTTTCTCCAGCATATCCTTTTTAGCATTTTTGTCAGTGCTCAATGGCTGAAGCTATGTGCACTCATGTTTGGGTTTATTCCATTTGCCCGAATGTTTTTTTTTTTTTGGTGCCATTACCATATTGTTTTTATTACTACGGCTTTTTAGTATGTTTTGAGATCTAGGATGGTAGTCCCTTGAGCATTGTTCGTTTTGCTCAGGATCATTTTGGCTATCCAGGGTTTTTGGTGGTTCCTTATGAATTTTATAATAGGTTTCTTTTTTTTTTTTGATTCTATGAAGAATGGGGATTTTGATTGGGAATGTGTTCAATCTGTAAATAGCTTTTGGCAGAATAGTCACTATCATAATATTTCTACCAGTGCAGGAGCATGGGGAGTCTTTCCACTTTCTAGTGGCTTTATCTTTTTCTTCACAGGCTTTAAGTTTTTATTGTAGAGCTTTTCGTTTCCTTGGTTAGGTTTATTCCTAAGATATTTTATTTTCTTGATGCTGTTGTCAGTGGAAGTGTGTCCATGATCTCCTTTTCTGTATGTTTGTTCACAGGGGTCTCTGTGAAGAGACATTACCCACAGAGTAATGATCTGTGGGAGGCAAGATGGTAGCTCAGGTAACTACTACTCAGTAGCTGGTGTAGGTTCAAACTTTGTGAGTCTGACCCTGAGTAATTTATTTTGTACATAGTTAAACACAGCACAATTTTTCCTGGTGATAGGTAACTGAATGCTGTGTGCATAATCAACCTGAAGACATGACTACATTGAAACTCTTTGTAAATTACATGTGATACCCTCAGTAAAGATGGCCTCTATAGATTGACTGTATGTGACACCTTCCATAACAATAGGTTCCATAGACTGACAGTCCCACTCTTAAGGGTCTGCGGAAGGATCCAGTATGGGCTTGGCCACAGATACCCTAAAAGTCACCAGGCTGTTAACCATGTCCACTCCAAGCCTTCTGGGAAGAAAGAGACAGCCCATGTCTTTAACATTCCTGCTTCCTCTAGTGCTTATCTGTGAAAGTGAGAACCTCTGTTCTTCCTGCATCTGGTGTTGACATATAGAAAACTGTTGATTTGTGCAGGTTGTTCTTTACCCTTCCATGTTGTTGCATTGATCATTTTTAGAAGTTTTCTGGTAGAATTTTGGGGTTCTCTTATATATGCCATCTGGAAATAGGGCCGGTTTGACTTCTTTCTCTACCGGTATCCCTTTAATTTCCTTCTCTTATTGCACCAGCTAGTGCTTTGAGCACAAAAGTTTGGTTAACTGGCCAAGGATCTGTCCATCTTATTTATCTTCTTAAAGAACCAGCTCTAGATTCGATGATTCTTTGTATTGTTTTCTGTTCCTATTTTATTCATTTCTGCTCTGATTTTTATCATTTTTGCAAAGGATTTGGTTTGTATGTGGTCTGTTCTTGTTTTTCTAAATTTTTGTTTGTTTGTTTACTTGTTTTGTTTCTCTGTTAGCCCTGGCTGTCTTAGAATTTGCTTCTCAGACCAGACTGGCCTTGACTCAGATATCCACCTGTCTCTGCCTTCCAAGGGCTGGGATTAAAGGTCTGTGCTACCACTGCCTGAGTCCAGAATTTTTAATAGCATCATTAAGTCATCTCTTTGTGCTCTTTTGGTTTTTTAATAGTGCAGTCAGAACTGTAGGTTTCCCTGTAGGACTGCTTTCCCGCTGTCCCAGAGGCTTTGCTGAGTTGTGTTTTCATTTTCATTTAGTTCCAGGAAAGTTTTCATTTCTTTTTTTGACTTCTTCTTTGACCCATTCATCATTGCACTCTTCCCCCAGTGTTAGAGTTTAAACCTGCAACCTTTTAGATCCTCTTCTGGGAGAGATCTTACTATGTAGCCTTCCTAGCCTGACACTTACCATGTACCTAGGCTGGTCTCTAATTCACGCAATGCCCCTGCCTCACTTTCTCAATTAACAGTGTGCACCCGTATACTAGGCAGACCCAGCGTCTTGAGTATACTGGAGAGGGGATAGTTTGAACTCCAACAGTTATTATTTAATGTGGGTATCGATATAGAACTGTGTAGAATTATTTTTCTTAGTCTTTTATTTTGTGTGAATTCTGACAGACTTTGCAACACACACACACACACACATGCTATAAAATTTGAGATTATGTGATTCTAAATTTTAAAAGAGGTCAATTAAACTCAAGGTGGTAACAATTATTTCACATTTTATTATACATAATAAAATATTTTCAGGAAAAGGACTTTGATTTTTCTTTGTAAGGTTTACATTTTTCTCTTTGTGTAGGATAATCATCATCTCTTTGGTAGTACTCTGTTGGGAATCAAGGACGACGAGGCAGATCTGAGCCAGGCTTTGTGTCTGGCTGTTTCAGTATCAGAGATCCTTCAAGCAAATCAGCTGCAAGGGGTAAGCAAAACAACCCCATCTGTCAGAAGCTGGGCCCATTGAACGCAAGGAACAGGAGCAGAGTTATAGGTCAGGGTTAGAGCACATGCTTCGCATGCTTGAGGCCCTGGGTTCAATGTCTGCTACCAGGAACAAGTAACGAACATTCTCTCACTGTCATTGAGTCCTGCAAAAATCTGTTTGCCATTACATTGCCTTTGAGGATAAGTGTGTTGTATTTCATGTCCATGTGGCCATTTTCTTTTTTTTTTCAACATTTTTTATTGGATATTTTATTTACATTTCAGATATGATCCCCTTTCCCCATTTCCCTCCTACCCAGGAACCCCCCATCCCATCCCCTCTCCTCCTGCTTCTATGAGGATGTGCCCCCACCCAACTGCCCACTCCCACCTCCCCATCCTCTAATTCCCTCACACTGGGGCATCTAGCCTTCATGGGACCAAGGACTTCCTCTTTCACCTATGCCCGACAGGGCCATCCTCCCCTACATATACAGCTGGAGCCATGGGTCCCGTCCTATGTGCTCCCAGGCTGGTGGTTTAGACCCTGGGAGCTGTGGTTGGTTGGTATTGTTGCTCTCCTCATGGGGCCGCAAACCCTTCAGCTCCTTCAGTCGTCTCTCTTACTCCTCCATTGGGAACCCCATGATCAGTTCAATGGTTAGCTGTGAGCATCTGCCTCTGTATATGTCAGGTTCTGGCAGACCTCTGAGGAGACAGCTGTATCAGGCTTCTGTCAGCATGCACTTCCTGACTTCCACATCAGCATCTACCTTTGGTGACTGCACATGGGATGGATACCCAGGTGGAATGGTCTCCAGATGACCTCTCCTTCAGTTTCTGACCCACACTTTGTCTCCATATTTGCTCCCTTGAGTATTTTGTTACTCCTTCTAAGAAGGACCAAAGTACCCACACTTGGTCTTCATTCTTCTTGAGCTTCATATGGTCTGTGAATTGAATCTTGGGTATTTCAAGCTTCTGGGCTAATATCCAATTATCAGTAAGTGAATATCGTGTGTGTTCTTTTGTGATTGGGTTACCTCACTCAGGATGATATTTTCTAGTTCCATCCATTTGCCTGAGAATTTCTCGAATTCATTGTTTTTAATAGCTGAGTAATAGTCATTTGTGTAAATGTACCACATTTTCTGTATCCATTCCTCTGTTGAAGGACATCTGGGTTCTTTCCAGCTTCTGGCTATCATAAATAAGGCTGCTATGAACATAGTGGGGCATATTTTCTTGTTATATGTTGGAGCATCTTCTGGGTATATGCCCAGGAGTGGTATAGCTGGGTTCTCAGGTAATGCTATGTCCAATTTTCTGAGGAACTGCCAGACTGATTTCCAGAGTGGTTGCACCAGTTTGCAATCTCACCAACAATGGAGGAGTGTTCCTCTTTCTCCACATCCTCACCAGAATCTACTATCACCTGAGTTTTTGATCTTAGCCATTCTGACTGGTGTGAGGTGGAATCTCAGGGTTGTTTTGATTTGCATTTCCCTGATGACTAAGGATGTTGAACATTTTCTTTAGGTGCTTCTCCGCCATTTGAGTTTCCTCAGTTGAGAATTCTTTGATAAGCTCTATACCCCATTTTTTAATAGGGTTATTTGGTTGTCTGGAGTCTAATTTCTTGAGTTCTTTGTATATATTGGATATTAGCCCTCTGTTGGATGTGGGATTGGTAAAGATCTTTTTCCAATCTGTTGGTTGCCATTTTGTCTGATTGACAGTGTTCTTTGCCTTACAGAAGAAGCTTTGCAATTTTATGAGGTCCCATTTGTCAATTCTAGATCTTAGAGCATAAGCCTTTGGTGTTCTGTTCAGTAACAATTCTCCTGTGCCCAGATATCCAAGGCTCTTCCCCACCTTCTCTTCTATTAGTTTCAGTGTATCTGGTTTTATGTGAAGGTCCTTTATTTACTTGGACTTGATCCAAGTAAAGCTCCTTGAGCTTTGTACAAGGAGATAAGTATGGATGGATTTGCATGCTTCTACATGCTGACCTCCAGTTGAACATGCACCATTTGTTGAAAATGCTGTCCTTTTTCCACTGGACGGTTTTAGCTTCATATGGCCATTTTCAATATCCATCTTGTGTGCTACTTTGATTGCCAACAATTATTTTTGTCTTTCTAGACTCTCATTTTACAAATTGCCCTTTCTTCACAATGTCAGTAAAGCAACTGAACATGGCACTGTTGAAGAACTTAAAGGGGTGTACTTAGCCTCTGACAGTTAATCTGGGCAGATATACAGCTTGCTGAATAACATGGTTTCATGCCATAAAGAAAGTCATAGAAAAATTTGAAAATACACCGTAGCCAGGCAGTGGTGGCATATGCCTTTGATCCCAGCACTTGAAAGGCAGAGGCAGGCAGGTCTCTGGAAGTTTGAGGCCAGCCTGGTCTACAAAGCAAGTTTCAGGACTGCCAGGGCTAGACAGAGAAAATGTTTTTTGGGAAAAAAAAAGTCATAATTTTCTATTATGTTCTTCATCAAAGTATGAGTCACTTTTATTGGTGAGCATTCTCAGTATGTGCTGAAATATAGTGCCATATGTGTCCATGGTGCTTAGAAGAGGCTTAGACATGCAAAACTGCCTTTCATAGAACATCTCAGTTAAACTTCTTACTGGATGTTCATGTTTTGTCCAGGCTTTTAAACAAGCACATACATATGTCCCTTTTTATAAGTAACATTAAAAAAAAACCATAAAGTTCAAGTTAAAAAAAACATATACAAAGCCAGGTGTTGGTGGCACATGTCTTTAATCCCAGCACTCAGCAGAGGCAGATAGATCTCTGTGAGTTCAAAGCCACCCTGGTCTACAGATTGAGTTCCAGGACAGCCAAAGATACACAGAGAAACCCTGTCTTAAACAAACAAAGAAAACAAAACAAAAGAAGGAATATATGAACCTGGGTCCTCCATGTACAAGAAAAACAGTTAGTGCTTTGGATTGCCTGTCAGTTTGTGGACCTGAAAATAGCAGTTTGTCTAGCATTGTGTTTAAGGAAAGAAAGTGTCGATTTCCAATATATTTAGAATTTTTTTTCAGATTGCCAGACTCTTGCTACATATTGAGACTTTCAGGCTTAATACATAAGAAAAAAATGTATTTAGATCCTAAAGGTTACTTTCTTTTTATGTGTATATAAATTGGGTCCTCCTAATTCCCTGTGAGGTCCATTTAAAAACCACCTCTTCCCCCTCTTTTGGTTTCTTTTTTGCTATCCTGTCATGTGATGTGAACGCTATGTCTAATTCTAGAATGTCAAATGTTGTTTCCCTTTTAGGAAGGAGTCCGGTTCTTCGTGGTAGACTGCCGTCCTGCAGAGCAGTACAATGCTGGTCATTTGTCCACTGCGTTCCACTTAGACTCAGACTTGGTTAGTATAAGTGCACAGCGAATGTTTTGGGAGAGATTGTGGATTTCCCTTTGGCTAATGGCTAGATTTACAGGACCCAGTGGGGATGTTTCTTTTTGCTTCTGGCAGTCGCCTGGTGGGAGGGGCTTGAGTTCCCTTTTCTTCTAGGGTCAATTGTCATAAAGAGTCAGTGACATCTGTTAACTGTGGCTCCCTGTTCCTTCCATTATTATGTCAGTAAGTTCTACCACTCACTATGAGCTATCTCAAAGGTGGGTCATTTAGCATTGTGCCTTGCACCTAGTAAGTACTGTAGAAATATGAGCTCTTAGCATAAGTGAATAAGAATCCTAGAAGTTTTTGTTATAAGACATTTTTAAAGCTTATGAGTATTTTTATACCTACTATGCAGGCAGTGTTGTATCTGACATGTAAGTGCTCAGTTGATAAAGTCACCCTATTCTAGGGTGATTTACACTGTACAAGTGGGTAAACTAAGTATAGTCCTGAGAGATGCTTAGAGCTGCTGTAGCCCTGAGACTGGCACCATGTGAGCCACTCGAGGTTAAAGCCCCAGAAGTGGAGAGCAGATGTGGCATAGGGAGGTACCCTCCACCTGCACCCCGTCCCCTCCAGCTGAATACACAGCCTTCCATTCCCCTCCTCATCTTGTCTAGAAATGTTGGTCCTGGAGCCAGAAGGATGTGTTGAAGGGGTAGGAGGTATGGAGAGGAAACTAACAGAAAATGTAGGTAGCACTTAGAATTTTAACATTGGGTGAGAAAGGACATGCTAGCCTGTCTGCGTCCTCTGAGTGAAAGCTGTGCCTATCCCTTAAGGACATGCATGTTCTTAAACCTGTGATTCATGGATACCTTCATTTTCATCAATTGACATTTCAGAGAATATGCTGAATCAGCACTGTCATCAGCTTGCTCAAACTTCACCTTTAATACATGTTCTCCCTTTGCCAGTTTACCTTTGCTTAATGGTTTCTTGGGACCTTTTCTGAATGTTTCTTAGTGGGCCATGGTGCAGGAATGACCATAGTTTGTTGTTCAGTTAATGTATATTTTGATTACTTTCAGTTTTTGTTATGAAGCTGCTGATGGAAACTTTACATGTATTTTGTGTAGTTTTCCAAATAGCTCTGTAAAGTAGGCTCTTTAGAGTAGAATCCTTGGTTTGGCTGATATTGCATACAAATGTTATTGCCCTTTAGAAGTCCTTGTACCTCACACATACATATATACATACATACTGGATATGCTCTGTATCAATGCATTCTTGGGCATTATCAGTCTGGGTTTTTTTGTTTGTTTTCTAGAATAGACTGAAACATAGAGATAAGCAAGGTGCAAACACCTTTTTTCTCTCCTCTTAAAGTTGTTTTTCCCTTGGTGCTGGAGAGATGGCTAAGAGAATGCACACATGCTGGTCTTGAAGAGAACCTGAGTTTATTTTTCAGCTCCCCCATGACAGCTCATAACCACCTATAACTCCAGTTCCAAGGGCTCTGATCCCTCCTCTGGCCTCCGTAAACACCTGCACATATTGGTACATACACATACATGCAGTCACTCAGACATAACAATCTTCAAAATTAACAAACTGCTCTTCTCTCTGATCTGCCCATTTTTTTCCACTGGATTTTTGCTGTGCTTTGGATGGGATTTTAATAAGAATAACTTCGATTTTTTGTAGTTATTGGTATACTCACTTCATTGAAAATAAGAAATGAGTTTTTGTTTTTGTTTTACCAATACCTAAAGTAAATGATAAGTAAATGGTCTCTACTGTTTCTGGTGTCTTCTCAGAAATACATGGGCTGCCTTGAAAGAGGAAACTGAAAAACAGAACTGTTTGCATCTGAACTTGTTTCTTATTCTGTTCAGAGCTAAAATCTGTCTGTCATCATGACTCAGGACTACTGTAGCTGGGCATTGTTCTGGGTGAAACAGTTCTTCCCTCTGAGAAGTACTTTTCTCAGCCTTTGTTCCAATATATACATAAACTTTTGTCCCTGGAATTTTACTTATTTAAGCTTTTTCATTTTCCATTCCTTTAATGCTTGGTTTTTAATGTTGGTAATTTGTTGGAAGTATTTTTCTTATTTTACAAATACATGCTTGCCAAGTTTCTCCTTTTTAACAATTAATCCAGATGCTCCAGAATCCATCCGAGTTTGCACAGTCAGTAAAGTCCTTGCTAGAAGCACAGAAGCAGTCCATTGAGTCTGGATCCATAGCGGGTGGGGAGCACCTCTGTTTTATGGGCAGTGGCCGAGAGGAGGAAGACATGTATATGAACATGGTCCTCGCACACTTCCTGCAGGTATGCTCACCTTGAAGAAATCCACAGCTAATGTTCTTTTACTTTTATATCCATATATTTTATAAGCTTGATTTTATATCTTAAGATCTTTTTCTCAATATTTTTCTTACATGCTCATATGATACTATTTTAATTTTAAGTTATAAACCACATAGAACCTATTTTTGTGTAGAAAGTGAGGTAGGAAAATTACTGTGCCATCTATCCCTTTGTTGATGAGTTTTTATAATATATTGGATTTCTCTGTGCTCAGGGTATATTTGGAAAGTACTTTGTTGTATTAATCTTTGTTGCTTCATGTTCTAGAACTTTTAGTAACTGTATGATTTGTTTTGATTCCTTTACTTGTTTTGATTATATGTACATATACAGACATATGTACGTGTGTGTGTGTGTGTGTGTGTGTATATATATATATCCATTATCTATCTATCTATCTATCTATCTATCTATCTATCTATCTATCTATGCATATACATATCTGTTACCTGTGACATACTTTGCCATGGACCCCCTTGAGCTGGTTCTCTTTAGCACAGCTAACTTGGGTTGGAGATTTTATGCTGTCTGACCCTCTGCCTCAATGTATTAGCCACAGATGGTTCTTTATAAACTGCTGATTGTTCAGGACTTTTGGGGAGTTCCCACACTGCAGTCTGTGTGCCACATCCACAACTGTGGAATCAGGAAGACAGTGGCCTTGATCCTCGCAGCCACTCCATCTTGAACCTTTTCTAGTTCCGTTGTATTTTCCAAGGAATTTGGCTTGAGAAAATTCTTTTAATACTTAAGTCTTTGAAAGAAAAAGGCAGAGAAGCAGAAGGTATTTGGTGGAGCTATTTAAGCATTCTGAAAGGAAAGAACTACAAGTTTACAAGTTTACTCAGAGAGCAAAGACTCACTTTAGCCATTTAAAAATGTTCCAGTATTATAAACTATGCTGTAAAGGATGTCACATAGCAGGAGTTTGGGCTATTATGAACTTTGTTGTTTATTGTTATTTAAATTCCTGATGGAGTTTTAGAATTCCTTCCTCCCCAATTTTCATTACAAAATGCAAGAAAACACAACCAAACAGGTGAAGGAATTGAACAAAACCATCCAGGATCTAAAAATGGAAATAGAAACAATAAAGAAATCTCAAAGGGAGACTACCCTGGAGATAGAAAACGTAGGAAAAAGATCAGGAGTCATAGATGCAAGCATCATCAACAGAATACAAGAGATAGAAGAAAGAATCTCAGGGGTAGAAGATACCATGGAAAATATTGACCCAGTTGTCAAAGAAAATGCAAAATGTAAAAAGTTCCTAACCCAAAACATCCAGGAAATCCAGGACACAATGAGAAGAACAAACCTAAGGATAATAGGTATAGAAAAGAGTGAAGATTCCCAACTTAAAGGGCCAATAAATATCTTCAACAAAATTATTGAGGAAAACTTCCCTAACCTAAAGAACGAGATGCCCATAAACATACAAGAAGCCTACAGAACACCAAACAGACTTGACCAGAAGAGAAATAACTCCCGTCACATAATAATCAAAACATCAAATACACAAAACAAAGAAAAAATACTAAAAACAGTTAGGGAAAAAGGTCAAGTAACATATAAAGGCAGACCTATAAGAATTACACCAGACTTCTCACCAGAGACTATAAAAGCTAGAAGATTCTAGACTGACATCATACAGACCCTAAGAGAACACAATTGCCAGCCCAGACTACTACACCCAGCAAAACTCTCAATCACTATAGATGGTGAAACCAAGATATTCCATGACAAAATCAAATTTGCACAATATCTTCCCACAAACCCAGCACTTCAAAGGATAATTGATGGAAAACGCCAACACAAGGAAGGAAACTATAACCTAGAAAAAGCAAGGAAGTAATCTTCTAACAACCCCAAAAGAAGATAATTATACAAACATAGTTCCACCTCTAATAACAAATATAACAGGAAGCCACAATCATTTTTCCTTAATACCTCTTAACATCAATGGACTCAATTCTCCAATAAAAAGACGTAGACTATCAGACTGGATACATAGACAGGACCCAGAATTTTCCTGCATACAGGAAACGCACCTCAGTGACAAAGACAGACACTACCTCAGAGTAAAAAGATGGAAAACAATTTTCCAAGCAGATGGTCCCAAGAAAAAAATTTCAAAGAAATTGCCACTTAGAAGAATTGGGGCCTGGGGAGATGGCTTACAAAGTGCTGATAAAGAGTCTTGAGGACCTGAGAGTTCAACTCCCAACACTCAGATAAAAAGTTGGATGTGGTGGTATGTACCTGTAACCTCGGAGTGATGGGAGGGAAAGACAGAGATAGGAAGGTCCCTGAAGCACTCAGCTAGATCCAGGTTCAATAAAAGACCTTGACTCAAAAAGCATGGCAAGCAATTGAAGAAGACTTATCATTGACTTCTGGCTTCTACCTGCACATGTACGCAAGCTCTCGCAAGTGTGCGTTGAGGGCACTCACACGTGCTTGTATGTGTACATCTGGGGCATGTGCATGCACATGCACATACATGTACATGTATACCCACACTCAACATACATGCATATACATGAATACATACAGATATAAATAAAGAGAAAAATAGAAATGAGGGGGCCAGAGAGATGTCTCTGTGGTCAAGAACAAGGGCTGCTCCAGCAGAGGAGCTGAGTTTGGTCCCCAGCATCCATTTCAGACATCTTCCTGTAACCCAGTTCTAGGGCGTGTGATGTCTCTGCACTCATCTGCACATAAACATACCAATACACAGACGGTTATTTTTCTTTTTTTTTTTGGTTTTTCGAGACAGGGTTTCTCTGTGTAGCCCTGGCTGTCCTGGAACTCACTCTGTAGACCAGGCTGGCCTCGAACTCAGAAATCCGCCTGTCTCTGCCTCCCAAGTGCTGGGATTAAAGGTGTGCGCCACCACCGCCTGGCCGACGGTTATTTTTCTAAGGCCTTAATTTTTTTTTTTTTTTTTTTTTTAAGGCAGGATCTTTCTACATAGATCTGGCTGCCTTGGAACGTACTATCTAGACCAGGCTGGCCTCAAACTGGCAGCTATCCACCTGCCTCTACCTCCCAAGTGCTGGCATTAAACATGTATGCCTCTACACCCAGCTTATTTAAAAAAAAAAAGTGTAGAATGACTGTTGTAAAATCTGTATAACATGATCATACTGTCATATCTTAGTATAAGAAAAAGAATCTAACTAGGATTCACGTTGCCTTGCTTTTCCTAGGGTCTAAAATAGGACAACTGTTAATGTTTTTAATTTATGGGTTCCCAGGTTTTAGTTTTGTCTTGCATGTGTTTGTTGAAACACCTTGTTAGTTGACTGTGTAGCTTCCCACGTTCTGTATTTTGCTCCTTATGTTCACCTGATGTCATTTCTTTCCCCATTCGTCCCTGGCTTGCCATTATTTGGATCCATTTTGTATTATGTTTTTCAATTAAAATATGACATTTTAATTAATGTATTACATACTTGCAGGACACATTCCACAATGAAACAGGACAGTGTGTGACAGTCGGTTCTCTCCTCCCACCATGTGGGTCCTGGGAACCAAAATCAACTCGTCAGGCTTGGTGGCAGGTGCCTTTACCTGCTGAACCATGCCTCTGGCCCTAGTTTTTTGTTATTTTTTGTTTGTTTGCTTTTTCTTTTATGTAGACCAGGCTAGACTTGGATTTGAGATCCTGAATACTTAGCCTTGAAAGCTGACTTTAAGTTTTTAGTAGTTTACAAAATGGTAATTCTGTCATTTTCTTTTTTTCTTTTAATAGCCAGCTATGATATTTTTATATTATTTTTAGTAAAGGACAAAAAGTATTTGAAACTTCAAAAACATACTATGATTAAATTCTAAAGTGGAATTCCGTTGAATTTGGTTTGACTCTCATACTGTGGAGACTGTAACACAAATAACAACACAGTCTTAATAGCCGTAAAGCTGCCTCCCTCTTTGGCTCAAGCCCATACAACATGGAAGATCAATACATGTACATGTGCTAAAGTCCATAGTGTCAAGGAAACAGGATATGCTAGAAATTTAATATATAACCGTGTATTGTATTTGCCAGTGCTTTAGGACTGTCTGGGGCTTTAACTAAACTGCATTTTGCAATAACTTAAATTTTGTCTTTTATTACAGAAAAACAAAGAATATGTTAGTATTGCCAGTGGAGGATTTATGGGTAAGCCTATAATGCATTAATTTAATTGCGTCTACTTCTCAGACAAAAAATATAGTGATTACCAGTGGTGAGCTGATTTAGTTTTATGGGACTGGTTAATGTATACCTTCTGTCTCTAGTCATTTAGTATTGTCAGAAAAGAGAAGGCAAGTAGAACAGATAGATAACAAAGAACAAGGACAACTGAGATGAGTGAATACGCACTATTTAGATAATAACTGTGCTTATTTTACTTAGCTTCTATTTCAAAACTTTTTTTGTTTTTATTTTGTATGGTGTTTGGGATTGAAAGCAGGGGCTCATACATGCAAAGGAACCATTTTACCACTGAGCTCATCCTCTAACTCCTAATCCTCCTGCCTCAGCCTTTTAACAGAATCAGAGTTTGAGGGCCAATTGACTGTACTACATGGTAAGTTCTAGGCCAGCCTGAACCCTGTCTCAAAAATCAAAACCAAGCAAGAGCACTCTCCAAATAAAACCTCAAACAAACAAACAAACAAACTCAACCACCATCAAAAAGGTGTGTGTGTGTGTTCACATGTGTGTGTGTGTGTTCACATGTGTGTTGGGGCTCTAGCTCAGTTTTTGGAGTGTTTGCTTAGAATGCACAAAGCCCTTGGGTTTACTCCCCACCTCCCATCTCCCCTATAATCCCAGCACTCTGGAGGTGGAGACAGGAGGCTCAGGAGTTTAAAGTCATTCTCCACTACCTAGCAAATTTGAGACCATCTTGGGAAAAATGAGACTCTGTCTCAAAACAAACACACAAACAAAAACAAAAAAACCCAAACCAAAAAATTTTAAAACTACATTGTTGCAATTTAAGGATGGACACCTTTCAGGACAGCGCTTCAAAATCAGAGGCAGGTAGAACTCTGTGAGTTTGAGGCTAGCGAGGGCTACATAGTTAAATCCTGTCTGGGAAAAAAAGAAAGATATTGTTAAACAAGTGTTGATCCCTTGCCTGTTGTTATTAGAAATTCTGATAACAATACAAAAGTTGGTTACTAGTCATATAATTCTCAAGAGTGTTCAGAAAAAAAGGCATTATTTTACAATGTATACTCAGGTTAAAAAGAAAATAAGGTCTTGCTGTGTCTAGCCTCAGCTATTCCATGAGATTCGGGCTCACACTATTTCTCCCTTGGAACCCTGAGAGCTGAGATCTTAGTGCGCACCACCAGGGCCACAGCCTAGAGTTCTAGAAAGCTTTTAAAACTATAACTTTTTTCCTTTCCATTAATCTTTTTCATTAATGTTCAAGTCTATGTCGTTATGGGAAAAAAATGATGTCTCCTAGCTTTTCTTTGAATTCTTTGTGTGTTGAACTTCTGACACATTATCTGTTAGTACTTGAAAGACTGTTTTCTAATCATCTCTCTGGAGACTCTGAAGGGGGCTTTAGACAGGTGGACAAGGTTTGCTGTGGCCTGGCGTTCTCAGTGGGGGTGCAGGACAACACACATGGCGATTATGTCCTTGATCCATTTTCATGTAGCTGTGATGTGTTTTTTACACTTCTCTGGTATTTAGTCTTAGCAGAGAGTCTCCTGTTCCAGCTTTTGTTCTGTTTGTCTTGTTTACTTTCAGCCCTACAGCAGCACCTGGCAGACATAAACGTGGAAGGACCAGAGAGTGGATACGGCCATTGGATTGCCAGTACCTCTGGGTCAAGGGGCAGCATCAGCTCTGTCGATGTAAGTATGTGGGTGAAGCGTGCTCGATCAGTTTCCAGAAAAGATGCTTAACTCCCGTAACCCCAGCATAACAGACAAGATGTCAGAAATATTTAGTACACAATGAGGAATCATTGCTGCAAGGCTAAGGACATGATGTTGCGGGTAAAGTCAAAAGTTGGCCAGCCTAGTATATTCATTCGATAGTTAATGATTGTGATGTGAATAACTGAGGTTTTGCTATAGGAAGTAAGTACATCTGCGCAAAAAGTCATGACATGGATTAGATGTCATTACATCAATTTGTTAACAAATAGTAATCCTGTACCAATGTTTATTCTGTACAACAGAGACAGAAAGCGGCTGTACAGGGTGACAGTTACTCATTCGGACTTAGGTAGAGACCATTGTTGGGTCCGGAGTTCATCCGTAGAACTTCCCCCTTTTTATGATTTCCAGTAAGACCTTTCAGCTGTGGTTTCTCCGCCTGTGCAATAAAACGATAACGTTTCCCCTCAGGAGGCCTGAGGACGAGGCGAGCAAGAACATGCATAGTAGTCCACTGTAGATGTGTGGGGGTTCATCTACAGCCACATGACCAAAACATCATTGCTACATTATTTGCAGATAAGGCTTCTCCCTCCAAGAATTTGCTTTTACCTTGATCCTCTAGGTATACAAGAAAATGAAATAATAATCCATTGTGTGTGTTGGCATTTATTCGGTTAATACATTGCTTTCTACCTTTTTCTGTTACAAACACTGCTTCATGAGTGCACGCAAGGTGCTAGGCCAGAGGCTGACATTTGTCTTTCTCTGTCAATGTCTACCTTACTGTTTTTAAGACAGGGCCTGTTAGTGGGGCTGACCAGTTCAGATTGGGTGGCCATTGACAGGCATCCTCCTGTGGGCCCTGCCCCTCCCTATCCTCCCATGCTGGGGTTACAGACTCATATTGCTGTGCCTTCATTTCACATGGGTCCTAGGGACCCAAACTCAGAATGTCTTGTTTGTGGGGTGAGCGCTTTACCCCTGCTCCCCATCCTCTAACCCACTCTTTACAAGAGGAGAGATATAGATAAATATCTATAGAATGTGTATAGAATAAAGGCCATATGAGGGTATGGTGGGAAGGTGAACATCTGCCCATACATGAAAATATGAAAATGTACACCCTTCCCCAATAAATAGGATTGAACCTACCCTGACCTAATTGAATTACAATTGTTGCTTAAAGGTTCTTTGTTCAGATACAATGGCGTTCTGAGATACACTGAATTTTAATACTTCAACATTGGAATTTGGTGGGGATACAATTCTGTCTATAGTGTAGGTAACTTTTAGCAGTCCTGTATGCATTGATTATGTAGAGAGTGGTTCACCTATGATCTTGTTTTTCAGGGTGAATCTTGTAATGGCTCAAATGATAGAGGGATGAAGTCCCTTGTAAATAAAATGACTGTGGCTCTCAAGACAAAATCTGTTAATGTTAGGGAAAAGGTCATCAGTTTCATTGAGAATACATCAACTCCTGTGGACCGGTGAGTTTCTTATACAGTGTGAACTTACGATGAGTAATTAAATAGAAGAAATGTTCTGTAATGGGTTTTAGTTGGAGTGCTGTAGAAGGGGCCCCACTTCTGTCAGATCCGTCACAGCTACAGGCTGAGGCTGCTTGTGTTTGCTCTGCGGATCCTTTCCTGTTCTCAGAGGAAGGTGCATCTGAGTTTGTCCCTCATCCCATTCCTTACAGAAAGGCCATGTCCTGTGTTCATGGTTCAGAAAGCAGCTGCCTCCTAACTGCCAGCAAACAGTTGCTTCACAGCAGGAACCTCTGCTTCAGGAATCTCAGGCCTAGATAACCTGGTGAAGCCCAGTCCAACAGAATCCCACTGTACCAAGTTCACATTGTAGAGAAATTTGTTTAAAAATATAAACAAGAGCCATTTTTCCATGAATTAAAAAAAGGGACATGGTGAACAACTGGCAAGCAAACTTAAGAATATTTGTTGCTGTTTGTTCTGAGTGTATGATACAATAGAGTATTAGTCTAGTTTGGGTGTGCATTCTGCAGCCTGGGATAGCTATGGGTGTGACCAAACCCCAAATTGTCAACTTATTTAAAACATGAGATACTTTGTGATGTGTGTAACTTGATCGCACAGTTCTCAAGTGTGAACTTTGTAGATGACATCATGTCACAGTGACAAAAGCTGAAAGATTCTGATTCAGATATTGAATTTGTTTCCAAGCAAGCCTGACCATGAGCATATGTTTGTTAGTGTTTGATTTCCCTCTCCTCCCTCCCTTCCAATGTCATGGGAAAGCGGAGACATGTGACTCTCAGAACCGAATGTCCCTTCTAGTGTAGTGCATATGCATACATGTTGTCCTGTTTAGTAAGTACAAAGATGATGGATAGGTCACCGTCATTAACCCCAAAGCTGTATCTCATCTCAAAGAGCCTGATAATAAATAGTAAAGCATTTGATCAAGCTTGAAGGATTTGTTTGCTCAATAAAGTTACATCTGCTCTCAAAAGGGAAACTCTTGTATAGTGCTTCTGAGTCCCCAGCCTTCTGCTGTTACGTTTTGTGGTGTGAATATTAAAGTTTTTGTTTTAAAGTGCACTTGTTTACTTCTAAGATTGACTAATGATAACTGTAAGATGAAAAGTCTGGTGAAGGAGCACATAAAACTGGCTTTTCTTCATTCTCCTTTGTGCTTGAGATGATTGAAATAATTTCTTTATAATGTATTTACTGGTTGAAAAAACTGATTTTATTGTGTATTTTCTAAGGCTGCTGCATTTTTTATAATCATTTTATTCTGTCCTCTGCCTTGATTTGCTATAGAATGTCTTTCAATCTTCCCTGGCCAGACAGATCATGTACAGAGCGGTAAGCTAATGAGTAGAGCAGCTCACCTGAGACGTCTGTTCCCTCTAGCATGCCCTCGCGCTGTCTGTGAGCCTTGTGCAGACTTGGCTAGACTTTCATGCTGCTGCTTGCGGAGCTGTCCTTTTCTCAGTCTGCTCATGGGAGTGTACCGTGCTGGCATTGTGCTTCCTGTTTGGTCTTGTGCCTGAGTTTTCTCCCTTGCATGTTCCTATTGCCTTGTTCCTCAGATGGAAATCAAATGTGCTCAAACCCAAGGAACTTTATAAATTCTGCAGTTTTTATTCTGCAACAGTGAGGGGTGAAATGTCGGCTGAGTCAGGAGTCAGTGGGGCCTGCGTGTTCTAATAATTGATCAGTCTCCTGCCCTTACGGAAAATGTCAGCACCTAAGTCCAGAAACAGTTCATGGTCAGAACCTGATGCTGGAGTTAAGCCAAGGGTCTTGAACATGCTGATACTTGTTCTTTATCAGTGAGCTACATCCCCAAGCATCAAAATTTTAACATGAACTTTGTCGATTTATAAATTTTCAGATCTTTTGTATTAAGATGTATGCACTGCTGTTGATGAGTTAACTCGTATAAATCTGTTAGAAAGAGCTATAGTTGTTCTAGGTTCTGTGTTTGGATTCTCCATGGAGGAGATCGTGGGAGACGTGGTCTCTACTGTCCAGTCCATTTCCATCTCTGTCCCCAGTAAGATGGTGGCTGATGGATGATACAAAGATTTGATTTAAGGGTTAAAATGCTGAGTCTTCAAATTAGGTTAAACAAACAAGCCCTGCCAATTTAGTAACCTCATGCACCGTTATAGATTATATCTTTGCAGACACTTAAATTAGGATATTAAATAATTGGATATATACAAAAGAAAGTGTAGTCGGTAAGGCTGCTGAGCCTGACTGCTTGAATTTGGTCCCAGGGCCCACACGGTGGAGAGAGAGAAGCAGCTGCCACCGGTTGTCCTTTGATCTCCACGTTCACTCCATGGCTCAAGGGCAAGTCTGTGTACACACAACAAATGATAACATTTTTAAAGAGGCTGCTCATACTTTGAATAGAAACTCAGCCTTTTTGGGTTAATTATGGGTTTACTTTTATCATCATTTCAGTATTTCCAGTGATAGGAAACAGCATTTTTAAAGTACCAGTTGAATAACTTGCATTTTTTTTTTTTTTACTGTTCCTACACAAGGCAATTATAAGACAGCTACTTAATTTTACCTTAGTCTGTTTTAAAGAAACTTGTTCTTTCTGAGAATTATAGTGTGCTTGTGAATCATAAGACCATTGAGTTCACCTCTGGGCAGTTTAATTATTTTTCTCTCAAATTCTTAACTTTCTCTTTACTTTGCTGTGGTCCACATATAGGTGTATTTGTTTTGAAAGTGTGATTGAATTAGCAGTTCGAAAAAAGTCAAGTTTATTTCTGAGCATGGCAAGTTAAAAACTTGTCCAAATTATTTCTGTAGATGTTTCTGAAAATATCAATATACTGCCTTAAAAAAATAGTCCAAACTAACAAATGTAAATGAAAAAAAGGACCATTGAATTTTATTAAGAGAATTTGAAGAAAAGTCACAGAGTTCATACAAACTTTTCACTGTAGGTTGGGAGAGAAACTTAGTAAGATGCTTGAAAGCATAAGGACCCCAATTCAATCCCAGAAACTTACATTAAAAAAAAAAAAAAAGCCAGTTGGGCAGGGGCTGGAGAGATGGCTAAGAGCACTGGCTGCTCTTCTAGAGGTCCTGAGTTCAATTCCCAGCAACCACATGGTGGCTCATAACCATCTATAATGACATCTGGTGCTCTCTTCTAGCCTGCAGGCATGCATGCAGTCAGAATGCTGTATATATAACAAATAAATCTTAAAAAAAAAGAAGAAGAAGAATGATTATAGACCCGGGCCTAGAAAAGCAAAAACAGGTAGATCCCTGGGACTCTCTGCATGGCCAGCCTAGCTACTTGGTAAGCCCCAGTCTAGTCAGAGACCTTTATCCCATAAAGCAAATTTACTACTTAAGAAGAACAGCAAGATTGTCCCCTGGCCTCTACACGCATGCACATATAGGTGCATATTGTGTGCACATGTACACACTCATAACACACACACACACAGAGACACAGACAAGGAGACAGAGACATAGAGAACATACTCCAATATTTGAAGGCCTTTCATTAAGCCTTGCCTCTTGAAGTTTCTACCACCTTCCAAACAGCACTACACCAGGAATAAGGAGCTTTACCACAGTGTTCTTTGTCGACATTACAGATCTAAACTCTGATGCTTCTTAATGATCGTAAGTTAATAGCTTACAGGATAATTTTGCATTACAAATGTTTTAATCCACAAAATTTTAAGTATAGGTTAACCTAACTTGACTTGTAATTCTAAGAGGGGCTGTCATGCTAAACTCAATTAGTGTTTGCCTGCTTGCTTGCTTTAAGGAGGCTTCTTGATTTAAAGGTACATATTTAAGTCCACATAAATGAAGATTTAAAAAAAATTTATGTATTTTTTTTAATGTAGGAGTGCCAGAGGAGGGCATCAGATCCCTTTGTTGATGGTTGTGAGTCACCATATGTGGTTGCTGGAAATTGAACTCAGGACCTCTGGAAGAGCAGCCAGTGTTCTTAACCCCTGAGCCATCTCTCCAGCCCACAATGATTTTTCTTTCAAGATTAAGATTCTTGAAAAATGGAATAATCTGAATGGTTTTCCGTTAGGTGACGAAAGAACAATTTTAGCCTTCTTTGTAGTGGGTAGTTATCCTACAAAGGAAACCGTTTTCCCCCAGAACTATGCAATATTTTACTGAAACATTTTAATTTATGCAAAAGAAGTAGAATCTCAGTATAGATTAAAACAGAAGCAGCAGTAATAAAAATGGAGGAAAAACTCTGAGAAATTGCAGCTCCCAAAGGAGCCTTGAGCCTTCCTGTTCTTGCGCTGTGTTTGTTCTGTGCAGTAAGCTTGTATTGCATGCTGTTGTTTTAAGGTGTTGTTCTAAGGGCTCCATGAAGGGGAGAGAGATTAATTTTCACAGTAATCCCGAAGGGTGAAGTCTCGTGTTATTACCGTATTTCAGATGAGGAAACAGCAGAGGGGTGACTTCCCCAGGCCCAGAAGCATCTAAGCACTGGCTTCAGTGGGAGGGAGCGGTGAGACTGCTTGACTTGGCCGGATATAAGGACACATGCATCCTTGCTTACATCACTTATCTTCTTGCAGTTTTCATAATGCAGTTGTCCCAGAGCGGTGGTGCTCTGGGAAGGGCAAAGAGCATTTCCGTTGTGTTGGGACATTCAGATGATGCTTAGTGAAAATCTCTGATTATTTCTCAGTGGCGTTTCCTTCCTAAAATTGTTTTCACACAGGCACGTGAGCAGCAGTGACCGAGTGGGCAAGCCTTACCGCGGGGTGAAGCCTGTGTTCAGCATTGGCGACGAAGAGGAGTACGACACAGGTTGAGTAGTGCTACACTTATCTACAGTCTCCCTTGCTCAGCCCTGAGGGCTAGCCGTCCTGGGACTCGCAAACAAGCCCCACAGGACAAATTCCACAGCAGGAATTGTCTATGGCAGTGGTTCTTATCCTTCCTAATGCTTCGACAGTGCCTCATGTTGTGCTGATCCCAACCGTAAATCTTTTCTTGCTACTTCATAAGTGTAATTTTGCTAGTTATGAATTGTAATGTAAATGCCTGCCTGTGTTTTCCAGTTGTCTTAGGGAACCCTGTGAAAAGGTCGTCTGACCCTCAGAGGGCCTTTTAGTAATGCTTTGGTTTTAGAATTCTTGAATGGTGCCCACTAGAAATCTACGCAGAAACTTTGCATAGGCCTCAACTAACAGTCATCAGCTGAGGAACAAGCAGTTTGTGGAAGTTGTAGTTAAGCCCATGTGATCATATTTAAATCCCTTTGAACGCCTTAGAGTTGTGGGTCTGCAGGAAAGTGCCAAGGTCCTAAAAGGCCACCAGATGGCACTGTAGTACCTAGGAGATTTAGTTTACCTATGTTAACTGTTTTTTTTTTTTAATTTATTTATTGGATGTTTTATTTACATTTCATATGTTGTCCCCTTACCCCATCCCCCACCCACCCAGGAACCCCCTATCCCCTCACCCCTCCTCCTTCTTCTCTGTGGATGTAACCTCTATCTACCCCCCCACTCCCACCTCCCCACCCTCAAAATTCCCACCCCCTGGGGCGTCCAGCCTTCATGAGGTCAAGGTTCTCTTCTTCCACCTATGCCCAGCAGGGCCCTCCACTCTTACATATTCAGCTAAAGCCCTGGATCCCTCCCTAAGTGCTCCCAGGCTGGTGGTTTAGACCCTGGGAGCTGTGGTTGGTTGGTATTGTTGCTCTCCTCATGGTGCCGCAAATCCTTTCAGCTCCTTCAGTCTTCACTCTAACTCCTCCATTGAGAACCCCATGATCAGTTCAATGGCTAGTTGTGAGCATCTGCCTCTGAATATGTCAGACTCTTGAAGACCTCTGAGGAGACATCCATATGAGGCTCTTTATGTTAACTGTTAACCTATGTCTTTATGTTAAAAAAATCAAAATCAATGTATAATTTTTGCTTATAATTTCACAGCCTAAATAATGTAGTTAACCATAGTTTATATGTATATTGAGTTAGACAAAATTATGTTAGTAAAAAAACTGTTATGTTAGTAAAAATAGTTTAAAAAATAGTAAAAGTGTTAGTAAAACTATGAGAAGACTATAAATGACATTTGTCATTGTTCTTTCCACTCAGAAATTCCCATATATCTGATTATTCTCTTTCTTTGATTATTCTCTTTTTTAAAAAATGATGTATTTATTTTTATTTTATGTGCACTGTCAATGTATGTCCGTGTGAAGGCATCAGATCCCCTGGAACAGGAGTTACAGAGAGTTATGAGCTGCCACATGGGTGCTAGGAACTGAACCCAGGTCCTCTGGAAGAGCAGCCAATACTGTTAACTACTGAGCTTCCAGCATAGTTTGTTCCCTTTCTGTTGTGGATAATCGCCTAGTTGCCTAGTCTTAGGATTCAACTCTGGTAGTCTTCTGATTTTTTTTTTGTCACTTATGAGTGACTCCATTTTTATATGTATATCAAGATGAACTTTGAAAGTATATCCAGAAAGTTAGCTCTTAGCAGTAAGATTACTCAAGATAATCTTATTTGATGTTTCAATAATATTACAAATTTGACTGCTAGAAAATTTTCAGTGAAGTAAATATAATATTTCTAACTGTTTTTTTCCTTTTTTATCTCTGTTGCCACCTTCCTGTTGCTATATATTTCTTTGTCTTTCTGATTATTTTAACTTCCTTTATGAGCAAGAGGGAGAGGATGAGTGGACTTTGGATGAGTCCACTGTGGTCTATTTAACACTTCCTGGCAAACACACCTACTTATAATATGGAAAATGGGTCATAGCAAAAGGAGGACACTAGAATTGTATGTGTCAGTATGCGTAAATGCTACAATGTTGGGAATCAGGTGGCAGTCACAGAAGACTTAGTGTACTTACGATGCCTCGCTCAGGTGCAAAACTCTCCTGCATTCTGAAGATGAGCACATTGATTACAGGAAGGGCCTTAGTAGGACTGTTCACACAGGAAGTCCCTGTCAGTAAAGGGGAGGAGCTCTGAGGAGGAAGGAACAACTTGAGGGCTGGAGGGTGGACACCTGACATTTTCTTCAGCCTTGTCTATATCATGGACAAGTTATTGAAAGCAAAGGGCTGGGGAGATAGTAAAATGCCCATCAGTAAAATGCTGGAACCTGAGTTCAGTCCTCTCTACCACTTCTGAAAGTTAATTTAGGCACTGGTGGCGCACGCCTTTAATCCCAGCACTTCAGAGGCAGAGGCAGAGGCAGGGATCTCTGAGTCTATAGAGTGAATTCCGGGACACCCAGGGCTACACAGAGAAACCTTGTCTCACCAAAGGGAAAAAACCAGCTAACTATGGTGGCTGTCAAACTTAGGTTTTCAATTGCTGGGAAAAAACCAAAACAACTTGAGGAAGAAAGGTTTTGTTTTATCCTATACTTCTCGGTCATTCCATCTCAGAGTGCAGAAACTCAAAGCCAGAACCTGGAGGCAGGAAATGAAGCAGAAGCCATGGAGGGTGCTACTTACTGTCTTGCTCAGCCTGCTTTCTCATAGCACTGAGATCTACCAGCCTAGGGGTGGCACCACATACGTAATCTGGCCCGCCCACATCAATCAATAGTAAAACTTACCACAGGCTTGCTCAGGCCAGTCTAATGGGGCAGCTTCTCAACTGAGGTTTTCTCTTTCATAATTACTCCGTTGTCATAAAGCTAGTTAGCAGAGTGGCCCATGCTGGTAATGCCAGCAACCAGGATCCCTGGGTTTTCCACAGCCAGCCAGCCAGCCAGCCAGCCAGCCAGCCAGCCAGCCAAGTCTGCTTAGTGAGCTCCAGGACAGTGACAAACACTGTCTCAAAAGGAAAGGTGGTTGGGGCAGAGGGGGTTGGAGAGGGGGGTGGGAAAGCCGATGACTCAACAGGTAAGGGTGCTTTGCTGCCAAACATGGTAACCTGAGTTCAGGGCACACATAACGGAAGGACAGATCTGATTCTTACAAGAGAATCTCTGCCTCTATACCTCACACCCACACATGTGCACACGCATGCACATACATGTACAAAATAAATAGGGCTGGAAAAATGACTCAGCAGTTAAGAGCACTTGCCACCTTTCCAGAGGACCTGAGTTTGTTTCCCAGCAACTGCTTGTAATTCCAACTCAAGAGAATTCAGTGTTCTCTTCTGTCCTACACATGGTATAGATTGACACACACATGCATACATGTAAATAAAAATTGTAACAATAAAAAAATACAGAAACATAAAAATTCAAAATCATAAATGGCCTCTAAGGCGTGATAGCAGAGGTTACTGTCCAGCCTCCACAGGCACATGCGCACACATGTGCACACGTGTGCAGACGTACATATGCACTCTCAGGAACATACACACAAAGACAAAGGGAGGAATATTTGTAATTATTAACCTGAGGCATTGCAATTCCTTTTCTTAGTTTAGGGAAACAAAATTAGAATATTCATTTTCATTGAAAAACATTTTCCTGATGTAATGCAGACTGAACTCAGTGTTATTTTCTATTTACAAGTCCAAAACTGGCAAAGGAGAGCACTGCCTCCCCTGTCTCTCAAGAAAGATGCTTATCACTGACATGCCGGACCATAGTTGCAGTATCTTTTATCAAAACTGCAAAATGTACTCCCGGTAGTTTGACGGGACTTGCTTACTATAAGGGTTGTTTCCCTATGTCTCTGAAACAGAGCCAGTAGGATTTGAACCGCTTCTTTTGTTTCTCCCTGTCATGTCCTGTGTTCAAAACACAGCCAACAGTTTGTGGTTGTTAAGAAGTGTGTCCGTCGAGTGGTGGTGGCCTTAACACTTCTCTTTCCTCCCAGATGAGATCGACAGCTCTTCCATGTCAGATGATGATAGAAAGGAAGTTGTGAACATCCAGACCTGGATCAACAAGCCGGACATCAAGCATCACTTTCCCTGTAAAGAAGTAAAAGAAAGTGGACATATGTTTCCTAGGTACTTTTGAAAATGTTTTTAGAAGTAAACATGAATTGGGCAAAGTTAATGTAAAAGTAAAGTGCAAGGGATTTTTTTTTTTTATTCAAGTGCAAAAAGACCTAAATTCTCAGTGTCAACTCGTGTTAAGTGTCTGTTTTTAAAGGTCTTAGAAACTCTGAGACAGGACACTGAATAGTGCATTGACCATTCTGGTGCCCCTCTCCTGGGCATGTTGTCTGTTGGCAACTCTTCCCAGTCCTGTAATAAGTGTAATGTGCACACTGAGGCCACTCAGGAGCAGCTCACCCTAAGTGCTTCAGCATACAGATCCCAAGAATACAAGCATTTTTGACATAACTCCAGTGCCATCACTTCGCTCCAATGTTACTGAGTTAACACTGCCCAGCATGAGATCATCCCAGCATTTCTAGTGTTCACAGCTTAGCCTTGACAGATGCCCTTCTCTTTGGGATCTGTCCTGCACTGCCTGCTACTGCCTGTTCTCACACAGTGGATGGTGGGACTTACCCTTTTCTCCCACATGCATGTTCTCTTCATGAGTCTAGGCCAGGTATCTGGCATGTTTAATACTTTGCCTTACTGTTTGCTATGTTAAAAGTGAGTTAAGATATGAGAGTTTTGAGATTTTCTGTTTAATTGCTTTTAATCCGTGCCCATTTTGCCTTCAGGATTTAGTTGCAGAATATTATAAAATATGTAAGGAAACCCAACAATTGCCTAGTGGACATTTTGGATACATATAATCCTGTTAAAATTTTGAGATTGGCAGGATAGTCTATTAAAATTAAAAATTATTTATATATTATACTCAACTTCTCACTACAAAATATACATTTACTCTTAGATAATTGTGGTATTATCTGCTAATAAAACACTTTTACATAAAATTAAATGAAAAATTATATAGCTTGTTTATCAAACTATTCATAGATAACTAAAAAATAATCCTTTAAAGTTGAACTTTTTTACAGTTGGAGCTGTTGAACTGACATGTTTGTTGGAATCCCATTCATTTAAACTTCCTTTTCTTTCAAGTCATCTGTTGGTTACCGCAACACATATGTACTGCTTAAGGGAGATTCTTTCAAGGAAAGGACTGGCTTACATCCAGTCTCGACAAGCACTAAATTCTGTAGTTAAAATTACATCCAAAAAAAAACATCCTGAGCTAATTACCTTCAAGTATGGAAACAGCAGTGCTTCCGGGATAGAAATCTTGGCTATCGAAAGGTAAGATTTATTATTATTATTATTATTATCATTATCATTATTATCATTATCATTATTATTAGCTTCTGAATTAATGCAGCCCATTAAGTGCAGGCTTCTTGATTTTGGTGAGTGGCAGAGGGCACTGAAGCGCCCCGCTCCTGTAACAGTGCCGTCATCTATAATCATTTTCCTAGTATCTGCTCATATGTGGCTTCTACACTGGTACATGATTTCAGTTACACTGTAGCAAATGTCACAGCAGAGTCATTAAGAATAATCTAGGGATCCAGAGAGATGGCTCAGCAGTTAAAGGCACTTGTGGACAAGCCTGACAACCTGAGTTCAGTCCCTGAGCCCTACTTTAACACTCTATGGCATAAATACCCCCACCCCACTGAGTGAGTGTAATATAAAAACAAGAAGAAATACTGTGACAGTCTAGAGACTCTGCTCTGTCATGCAGGCAAGACCTGAGTTCCCGGCACCCAGAACCCACGTCCAGTGGCTCACAGGTGTTATACCCCCACCTGTAAGACACAGGTTAGGGTGGCACACACCCTTAATCCCAGCACTTGGGAGGCAGAGGCAGGTGGATTTGAGTTCAAGGCTAGCCTGGTCCACAGAGTAGGTTCCAGGACAGCCAGGGATACACAGAAAAACTAAAATAAAACCCAAACAAAAAAGACATGCAGACCTCATCTGGCCTCTGTGCTCATAGATACACACATGTACATAATACATACACACAAATAAAGTAAAACATTTTTTAGAAAAAGAATTATACAGATGCTACATTAAATGCTGACTTGTGGGGACATAAATTTGTCTTAGACTGTTAAATTGGTATTTTATTTTGCATCATCAAAACATCTCAACCTGGGGATGGTTTGAATCTGTTTTAGACAACTTAATGTTTTGCTTAAGGTCAAACTAGCAAGTCCTGGAGTTGCCATTGACTTTGGAATTGGATGGCATAAAATCATAATCACAGCAGCTTAACTCACATCTGAACTAGACCGTGAGTGCAGTGATCCACCTGCGTTGTCTTCGGACAGTACACATACATAGTAGTTCAGAGAACCTTAGCTGTGCAATATATGAAAAGTCCCAGGGCTTTGACTTGGGGATTTTCAAGTAACATTTTGATCATCTGCTGAGGTAAGTTTATGGAGCACATAGCAGGGCATCTCTGCTACCTTTATGTGACGTCTCAGCACAGATCTGAATGGAAAGTGCTGTATTAATACATATATGTGTCTTTTCCCCCATAGGTATTTGATTCCAAATGCAGGAGATGCTACCAGAGCCATAAAACAGCAGATCATGAAAGTGTTGGATGCTTTGGAAAGTTAATGTAAAAGAAAGTTATTTAAGTGAAATTAAGGCAACGAAGAGAAACATGAAAATATATTTCCTGACTCAATACTAACCAGAGACCTTTGATTTGCTCATGGGGTGCCTGAGTAGAGGGTCTAAATGCAAATTATTGTAACCAATCTCGGGATGGGTACACTTTTTAAAAAATTTCTTTTGCATCTTTGGTTTTATATAATGATTGATTATAAAGGTCAGTTATTAAATGACTTTGAAGTAACTGGCCTTGTGCCCTATGGATCAAGGGCACAGAATGCAGTTCTGTTTTGAAGAGCTGTTTTAAAGGACATGCATCATTTCCAGGTTTTAAAACAACTGTACACATACATATTTGCAATGTCTTCACTGAAATTTAGGGATAGAATTAGTTGAAGAGATTTAATTGCTACATTGAGTTTTACTACAATGAACATTATCAGAAAATAAATGGTTAGATTAATAATTAGCTCACTGTTTCTATTCTTAAAAAGATTGAAGTCTATTTGATGGAATGGATGGAAATCATAGCAACTCAAAATACAGACCATAGTGAGACACTGAAGGGTCAGCTTCACCCCATCTTCTTTCTCTCCAGTAGGTAATTATTCAGAGACTAATTGCCTCAGAGATAGTAAGCCTCATCCCAGGGTTGCTAAGGAACAGTTAGCAGCATTAGAAGTAAGTAAGCATGTTAAGGTTAAAATTAGCATTTGGGGGACAGAATTGTATCTGTAAAAATGTCATTGGTCTTTATTACAAATGGTCATTTGGTCTAGGCTGTCTCAAAATGTTTTGAACACACTGATTATCCTCCTTGAATAATCACCTGTGATCACGCTAATGTCCAGTTTTAAACAAAGATAATCAGAGAGCTATAGAAATTTTTCATGGTTGTTCTATCACTTTCTGAAAATTCTCTTTTGGTTTTGTCTTCTCAGTAAAATTTCAGTAGTTGAAACTTTTTTCATTCTTATAGTCTGAAACAAATGGAAGCTGTCTGCGTTGTTTGTCAGCTTGCTCAGATTAATTTCTGTCGCCCATACTAGTCACTGTGCTGAGAGATCCCAAACATCTTTGGACCATGAGATGATTTTTATAAAATCTGTTTGGAAAATAGTAAATGTAACCTGCCATGTCATAAAATATAATAGATTTTCTCTAAGGGGTTGGTTGATAGAAATATCTAGATGTACCCCACTAGTAGCCAGTGTTTTAATTTGCTTAATGGAAATCAAGTGAATAAAAGATAACATAATTAAAAGAACTCTATTCTGATATCTAAATTAAACAATGTATTCGAGTGGTTGAAGACATTTGCATGAAATTGCACCCTGTGCAGTACTTGATATTTATAACTCTTCCCCCAGACTGTTGTATTTCATTTCTTCCATTTTCTTGACACCCTCTTTGAAATGTCCTGAAGTCTCATTTTTCAACCATCTCAGCTATGGGACTTTTTTCATAATATTAATGTAAAGATGTTTGTGTTACTGTTTATAAATTACAATTGTAAATAAACTGATATAAGTTTGCTCAAAACTTCTGCTCTCGAGGCTGTCCTCTTTCTTTTATCTGTATTTTGACTGCAGATTAAACATTTGTCTTATATATGTACCTTAGGTAGGCTAAAACTACACTGTGTTGAAAAAATGATACTAGTTGGGTGCTGGGGTGCTCATAGTCCCAGCTATTGAAGGAGGCTGAGGCAGGGGAATCACTTGAGCTCAGGAAGTGAGGCTTTCCCTCTTCCCTTTTCTAGAGCAGGTCAATAAATCTGTCACCACAGACCTGGCTTTTTTCTTCCATAGTTGCATGGCTACCAGGCCAATGTAATTTCTAGTGCAAGATGGAGATGGGGTAAATATGGACGACAAGGCCATACTGCAACACATCCTGTAGCCCATACATTCTTTCTTCACCCCAGTTCCCCAGTGTTCCCAGATTCTTGGAAGAAATGATTCTGTGATCCCTTCAAGACATGATGTGGGTGTTCAGAACCAAACCCAGATCCTCTGCAAGAGCAGTAAGTGCTCTTAACCATCAACCCATCTCTCCAGCCCCTGCTTTGTCCTTTTTAAACTGCTTTTTTTCCCCTACCCCAGAGTTTGTAAAAAGCTCAACCCCCACCAAAGAAAACTTTGGCTAAATTTTCTATTGTGGATCTGAACTTCGTGCTTTGTTTCCTCTTGCCCAGATCTATAATCCTCTTGTTTCCATGCTCTGCAAATGTGATAAGGTATGGACTTTCTCTTGCAACCATTGCAAAGGTTAGAAAACAATGTAGCTAGCTGGGTTTGTTGGTACATGACTCAATCCCTGCATTCCAGGGTGGGAGCAGGAGGATTAAAAGTCAAGGTGGGCCTTAGCTACATAGTAAGTTAAAGTGCAGCCTGGGCTACAGGAGACCCTGTCTGAAAACCAGAAAAGCTCCAAAGAAAACAATGAAATAGTAATAGTGAATAAAAATTAAATAATAAATACAAAGGTCAAATCTTAGAATACTGCTTAGCACTAGCTCTATCTCTTTCTCCAGCCCAGTGAGGAGCAAGCTCCTGAAGTCCTGCTAGCCTAAACCAGATGTGCTCCCTCAAGCCAGTCAGCATGGGGCATTCATTACCTTGGCCACTGCTGTCATCCAACCTGAAATTGAAGGCCTTTGTGCCACAAGTAGGGCCTTTCTACCCCAGATGTCCCGCTCCTTAACCATTTATAGCACACCACCATAACATAGGCAGCTCTTTTTTGACCTTGCTTTTGAAGGCCCTATTTAAAGAATTTGTAATTATCACTTCTTGGTGTATACAACCATTTTTAGTACGGGGCCCAGGCAAGTATCTAGCTCAGTGGTAGACTGGTACTGAATGTGCACAAAGTCGGAGGCTTACTCACCAACACAAAACAATCGCAAACAATCACAAACAAAAAGCACAAAACAATCTTCGAGGCTCCGCCCCTCGGCCCAGCCCTTGACCACGCCCCTTCCGCACTCCAGGCTCGGCCCCGCCTTCCACGCTCCGCAGAGGCGATTGACTGGCAGCTTTCCCTGTGGCCTGTGGTCCTCCGAGGAAGAGCCATGTCTAGTAAGTGGCTCCTGGCCTGGTTGTCCAGCTCCCAGTGGGAGCGGAGTCCTCGTTGCGGCGGTGCAGATGAGCCGGCCGGGTCCCTGCGTCCCCCGGTCAGCCATGCCGTTGGCTCTTGTCGCCGGTGTCCGCGGCTCTGGGAAGCCCAGGGGCTGCGGGCCGTGCGAGCACAAGCCTCCGTTCAGGGCGTCGTGCGCCGTCGGAGCTGGTCCGCTTGCGGGTTGGGTGGTGGTGTCAAACTCGTGGCCCCGACTCCCTCGCCTCACAGAGCGGTGGGTAATCGCACCTCGACCCGCAGTTCCAGATATTAGGCTGATTGTTGTGCCACTTCGTCCAGTGACTTGGTGCGGCTTTCCCACAGCAGGCGTCCTCGTCTGTAAACGTTTTATAGGTGCAATGACCTGGCCTATTCATGTGAATGTTGTTCCCATAATGGGCCCTTCACTCGCGGTGGTTTCGTGCCCTCCACCCCCACTTGTTCATCTTCAAAGTCATTGTCTTTCCTGAGTAGGTGAAGCAACAAGTCTTGCACACGGAGGACCCCAGTGGAAGGGTTTCCCTGCGACAGCCTGCAGAGGGCGCATTGCTCCAACCCCAAACCTGGGTCGGGACCTTATCCCTATTGGGTGGCTTTTGGGAGAAGAAGCTAGAAGCAAAACCATAGTAAGTTTTATCCTTTCCTTCCTCAGGAACAGAGACAGTCTAACTTCTTAGGGTTAGGGGAGATATTAGTGAGTTTTTGTGATACTCTGGTGACAGCTCAAGATCTGTTAACCTGAAAATAACGCCAGGTTTTGCTTTCTTTCGTTTTTATCCAGATTCTGGCACTGTTCAATAAGAGGCATTAGGGACTAAATGTAGTTTCTTTTCTTATCATATTTAGGATAAACCAAGGAATGAATGATCACAGTTTTTATACTTTTAAGGATAGCTTTGGCCTTTATCAGAAGCCAGGTTTTGTCAGTGTTGGCGATATACCACTTTAGATTACCAGTAGTTGGGACAGTCAAAACCATGTTCGAACACTGCCCAATATCCTGTTTAAGAATCCTGGTTCTGGGTGGGTAGTGGGCAGAGATGACCACTTTTTTCTTCTTTGTCCTCAGCTTTCCGCCTGGCCCTCATCCAACTTCACGTTTCTTCCGTTAAATCGGATAACATTACCCGGGCTTGTAGCCTAGTCCGGGAGGCAGCAAAGCAGGGTGCCAACATAATTTCTCTGCCGGTAAGTATCGGGGCAGCCTGCCCTTTCTAGGAGCTGTGGACCCACCCAGCTTGTGTCCTCTTGTGTCTGACCTCCAGCAATGTCTTTTGGAACTTTAATATTGTTTCGTATTTGTCTCATCTTCCACAAAAACTAGTAGCAACCTTTGTCGTAAGATGTCTAACATGGTTACAAGTCTTGATAAACAAGATCACCTACCCTGTTCAGATGAGGAGTAGAAAATCCACTGGGTGACTTCCTTAAAGAGAACACACTCAGGGCCTGTACGGTTTGCTTGGTTCCTTATATAGTGCAGACTTTTTATTGTTGTCATGTTTTAGGTCAGACCATGTTACTTTAGCACTGTTCAGCAGTTTTTGAAAAATTGTTTTGAGGTTTGAGTTGAAGGTTGTATCATATTTGGTGGTAAATACAGCCTCAGGGTTCCTGAATGAGCAGGGGTCAGTAACAAAGGGAATCTTATTGTTGTGTGTGTGTGTGTGTGTGTGTGTGTGTGTACATACACCCTGAGGGTCCAGAGGTCAGTTCTACAGGAGCAGTTTACTTTGTTGTTGTTTTGAAACAAGGTTTCTCTGTGTAGCCCTGGCTGTCCTGTCACTTGCTCTGTAGACCAGAGATCCACCTGCTTCTGCCTCCAAGTGCTGGGACTAAAGTCATGTGCTACTACTGTCTGACCACTCTGTGTTTTTTTAAGACAAGGTCTCTCCCTGGGATTTGGGACTGGACAGTTATAATGTTAGACTAGCTAGCCAGCAAGCCTCAGGGGTCCACTCCTCACTCCCCACCTAGTGTTGGGATAGTGAGTGCATCTCCTCATGCCTGGCTTATTTTACATGTGTGCTGGGGATCAAATATGTCCTCATACTTTTGTGGCAAGCACTTTACTGGTTGAGACAAGTACACAGCACAATCCAGTCTTCCTTTTCGGATTACTGTGTAGCCATGGCTGGCCTGGAACGTACTGTACAGAACAAACCTGGTGCTCTCTGTACATCAGTTACAGGACTCATGTGTACGTGGTACCTAACCATGGTCTCTAGTTAGTTTATGTTGCTGAAATGAAGTAAAAGTCTAGGAAGGAAAGTGCTTGGGTTATGTGAGTGCTTACTTAGCTCGCTGACTCTTGACATGCTGGTCATTTTTAGCATAATGCTTAGTATGTAGACGATGTCATTAAACGCAAAATGAGTAAATTTGAAATCAATAAATGTTTACCTGCTGTTTTCTGACATGTCAAAGGACTTCTGAAGGCACGTGTGTTGTATGTGTGTGTTAGTGTCATTGTCATTTTTGGTGTCTAATTTTGAGCTCCAGAATTCATCTCAGGATTCAAAATCAGGGTAAACATGATGGGCCTGGATGTCCACGAACTGCTAATTCCACAGGCTCCAGGTCTAGCCTTCTGCCAGGTCACCACGAATGTTTAGTTTCATCTATCCTCACCTGGGCTAGTTGCCTGCCTGCCTTTGATGCCCATTCTTTAGTTCTAGCAGGGTCTTACTACTGGTCTTTCCTACTGGTGTTTTATCCACTCCAAGCAGAATGGGAAGTGCTATGTTTCTAGTTTCTGCAGATCTTTAACAGTTTGCCTGGTCCCCCCCCCTTTTTCTTCTCACATGACTCTAGGAGTGCTTCAATTCTCCATATGGAACGAACTACTTTCCTGAATACGCAGAGAAAATTCCTGGAGAGACCACACAGAAGCTTTCTGAAGTAGCCAAGGAGAGCAGCGTATACCTCATTGGAGGTAATTTTGTCCATGTGGTGTAACAACATCTAAACACTAAAAACAGCAGGACGACTTCTGTTACATTTAAACTAAACATGTAAACACTTTAGCCCTTGAAAAAATATGAGGTTGCCAGGGATGGTGGCATACACCTATAATCCCAGCCTTGGAAAGCTGAGGCAGGAGGATTGTAAGATCAACTTGGGATATACTTCAAGATATACTAAGTGTAAAAAAATGCAAGTTCAGCATAATTATGAAAGAATTTAGATTAGTCCTCCCTTAAAAGATGACTGTATACTTTCACATGGAGTTATAGACATGAAGACCTAGTGAATACAGTAGAAACACACTAAACTGGTACTGATGACATTCTCTGTTAAAAAGCTAGATAAAATGTGGCAAGAGAAATCTGACCAGTGTTCTATGTGCTGATTTAAAACAAAAAGCCCAATAAACCTCCAGAGGTTCAGTAAATATAATGAACGAGATTATCTTGTGTCACGATGATCACGACAGTTAGGGATTAGCAATGAGTAGGTGCTGGCACTACACGGAGCATATGCTGGATTGGCTCTGTGATGAAGAAAGGCTTGTTTGTGTGTCTCGACATTCTCATCACAGGGCCCGTGGGATTCAGTTTTGTTGTAAGACTTGATGGATGTTAGCAATGAGGACGTCCAGATTTTACTCTGATGTTACATATTAACTGTTGCTCAACATCGTGACTGAATTTCAGGGGCACTTTGGTTATTTTTTAAACCTTTCTCTGGACTAATTATATTTCATCAATAATTTGGAGCTTAATCACTGAAAGATATATTTAAGGGGGAAAATGAATGCATAGAATAATCTTTATTATTGGGCCCAAATGACTGCTTACTGGGCCTTTACCTACTCTCACAAAGTTATTGGCCCATTCCTTTTTGTCACTGTTTTGTGTGACTGCATATTTCTCTCAATGGAAGGCTCCATCCCTGAAGAGGATGCTGGGAAACTGTATAATACCTGCCCTGTGTTTGGGCCTGATGGGAATTTACTGGTAAAGCACAGAAAGGTAAGTAGTGCAAATCTCATCATCTTCCATTTTCTGTTTCTTGTAAGGATATAGATGTAGTTAATCTTTAAGCCATTGGTTTTGTATGGTTCAATCTTGTTGAACTTGTGCTATGTAGGATCTCAGACATACCATTAAATATTAGGTGCTCTTAGGTGGGCAGTGTAAGCACATGCCTGTGGTTTTTTTTGTTTTTTTTTTCTCGAGACAGGCTTCTCTGTGTAGCCCTGGCTGTTCTGGTACTTGCTCTGTAGACCAGGCTGGCCTCCAGCTCATGCCTTTATTTCCAGCACTTTGGAGGCAGAGGTGGATGGATGGATTTCTTAGTTTGAGGCCATCCTGGTCTATAGAGTGAGTTCCAACCAGGGCTACAAGAGGGAAACCCTGTCTCAAAAATCAAAAAAGAAAAAAGAAAAGTGTCCTTGTCTCACTTCGAGTCTCAGAAGGAACACATTCACTATTTTACTCCTAAATCTGATGCTTTAGAATTTCTTAGTATGACTATTAGATGAATAGTGTTCCCTTCATAGAAAGTGTTTCTGTTTTGTTTTGAAAACCATGGTTGGTTGTAGAAGTTTACCAGATATAGGCTGGAGATAATGCTCAGAGGTAGAGTGCTTTCGTAGCATAGGCAGGGCCTGGGCTTAGTCACTGTCATTGCTCTGACCCCTTCCCCTCACCCACAGCATATATTACTATCGCTCAGTATATGTCCTTGAGATCCAACGTATGGCTTTTCCCTTTACTAATGTGATAAATTTCATTGGTTAATCTTCTGATATATCAAACCACATTTGTTGTGCTTGAAACAAAAATCTTACTTTAGCTAGGCGTTTGCTGGTGGATGCCTTTAATCCCAACACTTGGGAGGCAGAGGCAGGTAGATCTCTGAGTTGGGGACCAGCCTGGTCTACTGAGTGGTTTCCAGGAGAGCCAGGACTACAGAGAGAAACCCTGTCATGAAAAAGGAAAAGAAAGGAAGGAGAAGTGGAAGGGGAAAGGGAAAGAGAAGGGGAAGGGGAGGAAATAAATATATCTTATTTGGAATAGTTTTGCAAAATTTTATCTGGATTTTTGTGTTCATCTTGAAACAGGGTCTTTCTGCGTTCTAGGCTGACTTTGAACTCCAGTAGTCCATACTGGCCTAAAACTTGTGGCAATCCTCCGTTCAGAGCATCCTTCGTGCTAGGCGTGGCCACCATGCCAACTTATTTGTTTATAAATGCTTTCTTTATTGTATTTTTTCCTTTCTTTATTGATGGTGTTTTTTGTTTTTGTTTTTTGTTTTGATAAGGGGTCTATGTAGTCCTGGCTATCTTTGTAGACCAGTCTGACCTCAGACTCACAGAGATATACCTATCTCTGCTTCCCAAAGGCCTCTTCTTCATTTGCCAGTTTTGTCAGTTTGATTCTGATTCTGAGAAATCTTCCTTAGCATTTAGAGTGAATAAAGGCAACACACTGTGTCTACCATGAGCCTGCACATTTTTCACACCTGGAGACTACAGGGGTTATAAAACCCACATCATTTCCCCATTTTCCTGTAGTAGAAAGGATCGGCAAAATTGTTAACCTGTTCCTTCAGAGACTGAAAACAAGATAAAGACACCTAATACTTAAGGTTATGCCTGAGATCCTACACAGAGCAATAAGATAAGTGGTTGGATGTAGCCAGTTGTAGGTACAATATGGCCAAAACTGGGGATGATGTTTGTGCTGTCAATCTTTGAGCATTTCCATATCTGACCATGGAGAGCTGTCACTTCTGCTGTGAGGCCTGTGGGAAAAGAGGTAACCAAATCAATTATTTGTGATGCAGATCCATCTGTTTGACATTGATGTTCCTGGGAAAATTACATTTCAAGAATCTAAAACATTGAGTCCCGGTGATAGTTTCTCCACATTTGATACTCGTACGTACCAGATAAGTTTGCCTCTTACAGTAATCTCAGAAAAGAGGAGCAGGTATTTTCCCTTTTATGTCTATCTCCAACTTCTTCACATATCCGTATTAAAAGTTCAGAATTGAGGAGAGTAAGCAGTCAGAGATCTAGAAAGTTCTAGGAGAGAATGGAAACCTAGGATTTTGACATCGCTCTTCCATTGGGTTACAGCCTCTTGACCATAGCGTCCAGAGTGTTCCTGTGGGCTATCATTGACACACTATAATTAATAATGCATGTTGTTCAAAATGAACTTCTCAAAGCTATCCTGAGGCTATGAATTTGTATTTGAATGATGTCCCAATAGGATTGAACTTACAAATTGTCTGTTTAGAAGTCCTGGGTTAATTCTTCCTAGTCAGCGTTTATGATCAGAGAAGCTTTACTCTCCTGATCCATGCCAGAGGTTGGTTCACTTATTTGTGCATTGTTTTGTTTGGAAACAGCTTACTGCAGAGTGGGCCTGGGCATCTGCTACGATATGCGCTTTGCAGAGCTTGCACAAATCTATGCACAAAGAGGTGAGTTCGGGCCACAGATGAGTTAAGAAGCAGCATGGAAGTTTGATTCTGGGGTGATGTCTGTGGCATAAAGGTAGCCCCTAACACAAAGTTGCTCCACACACACAGACACACACACACACACTTTGCACAAAATGTCAGAGGTACAGTGTTAATGTCTCCATGACCAGTATTTCCACAGCATCTTACTAATCAACTTCTGCTGAGCAAGGGATACTATGGTTACAGGGGTGGGGTATGTGTCATCTTTCACATTATGTAGCAAAAGCTTTGTTCTGGAATATCCTCTTTACCCTTTGAGTCCCTAATATCACCATATTTGGAGTTACACAAGGCCAGGTAGAAATGCAGCAATGGTCTGTACTCTCATGGGGTTCACATATATACTGATAATACTAGTAATACTTTGGTTTGGACAACTTACTGCCTGTAAAACAGAATGAGACAAGTCAGAAGACCCAAGTTCTGGTTCTAACTTTGCTCTTTAGCACAGTACTCTGAACAATCATTTTACCTCTCTAAGGGGGTGTGGTTCCCCCAGAGAACTTGTATGACAGAGGACTGAGAAAACTTACAAACTTCTGATGCCATTCAGCAAATACCAGTGTCCTTTCTAAGCTACCAAAATCACTGACACTAAAATAAGTGGCATGGATGATTGACAGTGGTATGGAGGTGCATGCACTCTGGGTCTGAAACTGTACTGCCCCAAACTGCTTGGAAAGTTACATTCTATATCTCTTCATTATGTATTGCTGAGCATCTGAAGCCAAGGGACATTTTGATAACAGCGCTCTACTTTTTAATAGTGAAGGCACAAGTCTGACATCAACCATCCATTTCTCTTTTCTTGTGGCTGTGTTTTATACGTATATCTCTAAAAAAATTAAATTCAGAGCCTGTTTGTCTCACTAGGCTGACCTCTTTTTGGATGTGGAAAAGTCTGAGTTTGGCTCTATTGGATAAGGAGTAAAGGGAGGGGGTAATTGAGTGCTCACCATTGCACTTTGTCTCTCCCCCTGGAGGCTGCCAGCTCTTGGTGTATCCTGGAGCTTTCAATCTGACCACTGGACCAGCCCACTGGGAGTTGCTTCAGCGAGCCCGGTAAGAGGAGTCAAGCATCTCAGTGTTGATAGATCTATCAGCCTTAAATGGAACCCTACCCTACCCTGCCCCTGCCCCTGCCCCACCCTGCCCCGGCACCTAGGTGCACTTAGAAAGGATGACTCTGCCCAGAGAAGTCTGTTAGGAATAGACTCTGATGCCATAGCAGGTCCCTCAAGAGATGCTGTGGTTAAAGGCATGTGCTGCCATCACCGTGCTGCCTACCTTTATAAAACCAGTTTGTTTTAAATTGTGCATATACCTACTTACCCCCTATTTATTTATTTGTTTATTTATTGTGCTTGGACTATTTCACCAAACAGTGACTTCCAGTTCTATCCATTCTGCAGTGGCTGAATGTCACTCTTACTGTACATGGGTACAGTCTTTGTCTACTTTTGACAGTTAACAGATATGCAGGAGGTTTGCTTCTTGGCTCAGCAGGGCTGGATTCAGATGATGTCTTTTCATGCGCTGTTTCATTTCCTTTGGACTTGGACCTTTTAGTAGGATTTCTGGACCACATATCCTGTTTTTAACTGTTAGAGGCAACTCCACTGCTTTCCACAATGGCTATACTAACTTAAAGTCTCACTAATAGTGCACCAGGGTTTTCTGTACACCCTCACAGGGACTTGAGCTTCTTGATAATAGCCATTTGAACTACAGTGAAATAGTTTTGTGGTTGATTATCATGGTTTTGAGTTGCCTGATGATTAGTGATATTGGGCTTTCTAAAAATATTTATGTAGGTCAGTTGTGTTTGTCAGCTGTCTATCACTGTGACAAAATGCCCTAAACAAAGAACATAGAAGGATGGAAAGTTTATTTTGGCTCTGTTTTCAGGTTTCATTTCACACCTGCCTAGAGAGTTTACTGCAGTCTTTTCACCTAAGACAAGAAAGAGGGGCCAGGGTTCACAGGCTCTGCAAGGGTCCCCCCAATAGCCTAACTTCTTCTGTGCTTTACTTCCTATAAAGGTTGAACAACTTCCCCTCCTAATAGTGCTGTGGGCTGAGGACCAGCCTTCAAGTGCCATTAGTTTGACTTCTTTTTAATGTTTAGCTGGGTTGCTCTTCCTTGATAGTCTCACTGAGTAGCCAAGGCTGACCTTGAACTTTGATTGCTCTTGCGCCAGCCTCCTGGTTGGTGGGATTAGACACTGCTATTTTTAAATTGGGCTGTTTTGTGGCACTGAGATTTTAGAATTATTAGCTACATACCTACAGATTATTTCTGCCATTCTGGAGGTTTTCTTTCCATTCTTGGTACATTCATTTGCTGTACAGAAGCCTCAGTTTGATTATAATTTTTTATGTTTCTTTTTGTGTCTTATTCTCCCCAAACTCTTGCTCATTCCAATGTACAGAATGAAGCCTTTTCCTGTGTTTACTTCTAGTGTTTTCAGTTTGTCTTTTTTTTTTTAAACTTTAAAGAACTATATACACTTGGATAGAAACATCTTGTATGTATTTGCTTTCGGTCTGTTGACTACAGGGCTGTTGATAATCAGGTGTACGTAGCTACAGCCTCTCCTGCCCGGGATGACAAAGCCTCGTATGTGGTTTGGGGACACAGCACTGTTGTGGATCCTTGGTGAGTATGTTGTAGGCTGAGCTCAGCTGTAAGTTGAAAGACGGTACAGGATCATCTCCCTGCAACTCCTACCGACTTTTATTCACATACCCTAACAAGCATGAGTGAGGAAGCCATCCTGCATGCCATATCGAGCCCTTGGCTTTTGTCATCTTTGCTTGTCTAGGGAGTCTTGGCAGTCATACGAAATAAACAAGGCAGCAGCATGGGCGGGCAGTTGGTTTTAGGAAAAGAGATCCCAGAATTCTTAGTTTGCATTTGGCTAAAATTTAGGCTGAGTGACTGACTGGTCCAGGGGCAGGAATGAGGAGTGAGGCAAAGATGTTATTCCTTGTATAATGATCAGAGGATGGGGGAGTGAACACAAAACATCTGTCCAATCAGACAGGTGTTTCTCTATGGACAGATCACATGGTTGGCAACTGTGTCATTTGACAGCATACATTCACACATAGGATCCCAATCAGACAGGTGTCCTTACTAAACTTTGGACTTCTGTGTGTGTATACACACAGAGTAGTTCTACAATTTCAGAATAAACAGAACAGTCACCAAACCAAAAAAAAAAAACCTTGTAATCCCTAAGGGGTCCCAGAGAAGAGTTGGGGTCCCCTCAGTGTGCATGTGATTCTCAGTAATGCCACATACCAGGGTTTATAGGCACTGGAGAACTGGATTAGGCTGGTTTCTGTCCCATTCCTGTCTAGATGTTGACAACAAGCTCTACAGCCAGTTCTCCTAATGGCTACCTAGAGTGGCTGTTTGTCGCAAAGTAATTGTGTTATGTACTCTCCCTTTTTTTTCTATTTTGTCCTTCAAGCCTATGACTTTAGGGTGGTTGGTAGTGACATTAGAGAAAGAACTTTGAATTTGACAGGACAGATGGGTGAGAATTAGGATTCAATCAAATGAAATTAATGGTATTGGTATCTCATCCTTGCTAAGAGCCTGTGGCTATCTGATAAATACAGTCAGTCAGTTATTGTGCCAGATGGTTTGTTTTGACATATTTGGACATTAATCATTTCTCCAGATATATTATTGAGGCCCTGCACTAGGCCCAAAGGCTGGGTACTGCAAAGTTTTCCAGAACAGCCTTTACCTAGACTTTTGAAAGGCTGTTGCTCCTGTCATCATATTTTTAGCACATTGTTCAGACTCTGGGTACAGTCTTTTCTTCCAGTCTGAAACTCAAAAGCACAGGGAGTCAGGGATCTCAGCCACATAGACAGAGGTTCTTAGAGATCTGGTCCCTGTACAGGCCCAGCCTCACTATCCACAGGTATGGTTGCAGTTGGAAGCGCATGAGGAACAGATGGGGACCTTCCTTGGAAAGGGCTTTTCCAAGTAGTACTGGGACTTCCTGTTGACTACTGGTAGTTCTGTTCCCAGATATAATCATGAATGATGAGCTATGGTTTTCTAGCAGTGTGCAGTTTATTAAACATACTCCACACCTTCTTCACCAAGCCTCACAGGACTCTTATTTACACGATGTGCCACAAGTTCTCAACATAAACAACAGAACCAGAATTTATACTATTTCCTTAATTTAGATCTTTGAATCTTTCTTTTGGCCTGTTATACATGGAGGAAAATAAAGAGAACTTGACTGTCACCAGAGGTTGGTGAATCCCTATTTATTCTCTGGATTTCCTTCAGGGGGCAGGTCCTAACCAAAGCTGGCACAGAAGAAACAATCCTGTACTCAGACATAGGTAAGATGTGCCCCGCTGTGGTTATGGTTTCTGGTGTCCCCACTGTTCTGAGGCCACATTCTGTGGCTGGTCACTTGGAAGGATTCCTTTGTGTCCTGCTCTTCCATCTGGGTGATATTCTGGTTTTGAGGATGAGCTCCGGGGCTTTGCCTCACTGGGTTTTAGTTTGAATTGACCCAGGACCAACTCCAGGTCACCAGCATCCAGACAAGGCAAATGTTCTTGGGTCACTTTCTGAGACTTTGGTTTGGGAGTGAAATTTCATTGCTTGGTAAGCAGCTGCAAATTGCAGTTGCAAATTACTAACCATGTGTGTTCCTGGTTTTGCAGACCTGAAGAAGCTGGCTGAAATTCGGCAGCAAATACCCATTTTAAAACAGAAACGAGCAGACCTCTATGCAGTGGAGACAAAGAAGCCTTGATGTCTGTTTCAAAAATGTCACAAGCAGGATGATGCTCTGTCAGATGATCAACTCTACTAACTCCTTTTTTGAACAGGGCCCTTTCATGTTAATTCCATCAATGATCTGTGTCACAAGGCCCCCTATTTTATTTTAATTAAAAGTTTCTTTGAATGTGCCTGGTAACAGTGTTCTAGCTCTTAACTACTTAGTCTGATGGTTCTTAGGCATTTTAGTCTCAACATCCTATTGCACAATTAAAACCCGAAGCCTCTAAGCATTTTTGTTTCCATGTGTACCTAGTGGTGGGCTGCTCTCAGCTGTCTGAGAAAATGTACATTTACAAGAACACTAATTTTCATGGTGCTAATATCCCATCAACATGACACTTTCAAAAACTTTTATTAAAAATTGTTTTTACAATATATTTTAATGTTTTTCTTCTTCCCCAATTCCTTTCTACTCATCCAAATTTATGTTCTTTCTCTTTCTAAAACAAACAAAAACTCCATAAAATGAAAATCAAACTTAACAAGCAAAAGACCAATTAAAGACAAAAGGAAACAAAAAGTCCACAAAAAAAAAAAGAAAGAAAACAAAGGAGTTTAACGTGCCACTTGTAAACAGTAACAGATGTGCAGTTGGGTCCCATGACCTATACAATACTGCTTTAGCACACCACTGGTTCAATACCATACTGGTAAATCAAAACTTTAAAGTATCTAGGCTATTATTGTGGTTACTTACAGAAGGGTATACAATTTGGTAAGATTTGGCACACATACACAGACATTATGAAATACCAGTTAAGAAAGTGAATATATGTACTGCCACCAGAAGTTTCCTTACAAGCATTTTGGAATATTTTTCTTGTCTGTGTGTATGGGTATGTGCAGGTGTTGAAGTCAGAAGAAATACCCTAGGGCTGGAGTTAAGAGTTATTCATAAGCTGTTCAATATGGGTGATAGGAACTGAACTCAGGTCCTCTCCCGGAGCAGCAAGCACTCTTTAACCACTGGGCCATCTTTTTGGCCTCTCCCTATAATCTTGTAAACTCTCTAGCTATTCAATCATTGATAAGCTTTATCACCATAGAGAACTTTTGAGGTTTCTAGATTTACGTAAAAAGTGAATTATAACCTAGTACTTTTACTGGGTGTTTACCTTACCTGTGCATCAGTGATGTATTACTTGTTGATGGATGTTTGAGTTCTCTCTGCCTTTTGAATGAAGGAATTAGAAACAATTACTTTCCATGTCTGGAGCAGTAGAGTCATGGGCTCATATATCTACTTCACTATCAAATTGTTTCCAAAGTGGTTGTACCATTTTACAGTGCTGCCAATTGTTTGAGTCCTAGTTGTCCCCTGTTCCTTATCCTCATCAACTTTGTATAGTTAACTTTCATAGTTTTTACTTTTTGGAGATGGTGCCCTGCCAGGTAGCCCACGCTGACCTTGAACTTGGGGTTCTCTTACATTAACTCCCAAGTGCTGGGATTATAGGCACAATGCCAACCAGCTTCTTCTCAGTAAATTTAATATTTCTTGGGCTGGTAAAATGGCTCAGTGGGTAAAAGCAGGCCTTTTTTGCTTTGCAGGCCTGCTAACCCGAGTTCAATCTTTAGAACCTATGATGGAAGGAACCAAGTCTATAAAGTTGCCCTCCACATGTACACTTCACACAATTAAAAAATGATTCATCATTGATACTAACATCTTTTCATGTATATTTTTGGTGAACATCAGTTGGTACCCTTTGCCTATATTTTTATGGCTTTTCCCTCAAATGATAATTGCTTATATAATTTGATGCAGTCTTTGTCATAGTCTCCCGCTCTAAAGGGGAAAATGACATTTACCTGTCCTCACACTGGGATCAAGCCCAGATCTCACATGCTGAACATTCTCCTTACCACAGCTGCAGCCTCAGTTGTTCTCTTAGTATTTTATCATTTTCTATCTTTCTATGTGACTTTTCCATCTCTGTTACCTAAGTACTGAGACTACAGGCTTGTTCCACCATGTCAACTAATTTTCTTTTCTTTCTTTTTTTTTTTAAATTATTATTTGAAGAGCAAACTGTTTATTTTCAAAGGCCAACTTGTTTATGTTTAGTTATTTTGCCTGCATGCATATATGTGTGTGTCTGGTGCCTGAGGAGGCACAAGGTATCAGATCACCTGGAACTGGAGTTACAGGCAGTTTGTGAGCTGCCACATGAAGTCTTGGGAAACAAAACCTCTCCACCTCTCCTTTATTTCCCTTTGAAGTTATCCTTCCGTGTCCTCTGGCATTTATGGCTTTAGCTTACTTATGTTCTTAAGTTCTCTCCATGGTTAAACTCCCTTGTGGAATCAGCACAAAGAAGTTAGTTAGCCTCATGATAACATCTGATAGATGGCTTTCTAGGTTGCTGTACAAGTCTAAGACACATATAAAGAACGAACTCTCGAAATTGTTCTTCACAGAGCTTTGTTTCATTCTTAGATGAGTATTTGCAGGAAACTTCATGACCACATCAATAAAAACTTGCATATGCCTATCTTCAAAGATAGTTTAAATCAACATGAAATTGACTGAAGAGGGTTTCAGTTAATAAATGAACAAATTTCCTATCTTTCTGTTTCAAAAATGGATAGAAAAGCTTGAATGTAGTATTTATTTTGTGAATTTACATGTGAAGCCATTTACAAAAGTAAAGATACAGACAGATGCAGCTTTCAGTGCAGTTTCAAATATGTTCACAACAAGCAAAAACGTTTTTAAGTATCTGGAATGACAGTATTGAATGGCACATGCTTCAGTGTTTCCTACCCAACCCCAAGAAAGAAGGGAGCAGAGTAGAAGATGTCCCTATTAATGTAAATACAGCCATGCAAATAAAAAACTTTTAAGCAAAGAGGTCACATTCAGAGATGTAGGACATTTCTGTATTTAGGGTTATCATCATTGGAGAATTATTTCACAACAAAATGAAGAGCTCTCCAACTTTCCATTATCCCAGTGACCTTGAGTTATGTTCACGGCTCCTATTGAAATCAGCTATAGGCTTACCAGCATCGTCCAAAAACTGACTTTATAAGAGGAGTCACTTCTAGTATTTCCTAAAAAGACAGCATTTGTAGACAAAATCATTTTGGTTTCAGTGGGATAAAGCACCCTTTTAAATAAGAGTGTAAAATGCTCCTTTACTCTCAACAATGTAAACTATAATTAGACTGTATGTCCATAGTCTTAATAGGCTTGCTTTTTTTTTTTTAAAAAAACATTTCACTTAAATAAACCTCAACCTGTCCTGGATCTTGGAAACAGACTCAGTAAGAACACATCCCTCCCAACCATAAAAATCCAGCATATAAATAAGTAAAACGATAGTCTGTGAAAGTGATGAATAGAAACAGCTCAGAGATTCAGAAGAGAGGATGAAGTACAGATAAAAATGAACAGAACAAAAGTAAAGTCAGCTGTCAGTATCCCTGGAGATGTGGACGTGGACCATCAGACCTTAGAGGTTAAGGTCACCTCAATACAAAAAGTATTCTATGTATCGGACATCTCTGAAAATACTGGCTCAAATCCCTTAAGTTAACAGCCACAGCTACACCACTAAAGTTTTCATCTCAAAAAAGTAAGCCCTGGCTCCAGGACTGACATCCTTTTTGAACCTTTACCAAATTTCTGTCAGTAGAAAATGTAAGCTAATTAAATATTCCTATATATCATCACATGTACTCCATCTGTATGTGGGCTGTTCACATGCACTCACTTTTGTTCAAAAGCATACTATTAAATAGTACTTCCTATGGAATAGGCACGGGCAAGTATATACATGTCTTGTTCACCTTACCTTCCTTGTTCAGTCCCTCATTAAGTCTTCCTGTACAAGTATCAATCAGAGTATTTTGCTTCTGCATAATTTACTAAAGTTCTACAGAATCAGAGGCACTGTGCATGCTGACAATAGCTTAAAGTCTTTCAATTTAACTGAAATCCACATTGAAGCTTTTCATCCTTCAAAAAAATTAAAAAGGATTAATTGAATACAAAAGAAGTCTATTTTACAGCACTTACTATGTTAAAGACTAACATACTATAAAACACTCACATATTATACAAACAGCTATAAAACCAAAATCATTCAGAACATAATCCCCACCCCAATATTAAAAAAAAAAAAACCAAATCAACAAATCAAAGTTTTTATTTGCATGGCCAATTACTGTTTATATTCTACAACTTTGTTTTAATATCCCTTTAACAGGTTCCAAGCTTTTGTTGCACAGGGAATAAAAGCTGCAAGACTGCAAACTTCCTCCAACAGCCACGCCCACTACAGCTAAACATGAGACAGATGTAATGAATGACAACATCACAAAGGGACTACTGAGTTCCACCGTTCAACAATTCATGACAGTGTCTTCAGGGTTCAGTTGAAGACGGGGTAAACTTCTTTTAAAAGAGTCAGTCTGTTTCCCCTGGTGTTTATAATGTCGGCGGTTTTAATCCGTATTTCTTTGCTACTTCTGTCTGGGCATGGGCAGCATCACAAAGTGAATACAGATGAGCCATCTCCATTTCCGACTTGGCCAGGTTGATAGCTTTGTTGAACATGTCAATGGCTTTCTCCATGTTTCCTCTAAAAGACCAAAAAATTCAAAGATTCTTCAACAAGTAGTTCTCAGTAACCAATAAAGTTTAGCTGTGTTGCATTAAGCCTTAACTATAATTCTAATAAAAGGTTTCTTTCATAATAAACAAGAATGCCTAGCACAGCATACTGAAAGCACCAATGAATCCACCTTACACCCAACATCCACCTCCATGTCTCCTCCCAGTCCCTCCCTCTCACAGCTCTTCCCCCTACTCCCTGAGAAGGGGAAGTCCCCGTGAGCATCACCCTACCCTGGCATGTCAAGTCTGCAGGAATAGGCACATCCTCTCTCACCTTGGCCACCAGGCAGCCTACTCTGTTAACTCTATCTTGAATCCTTTGTTAAATACAGGAAGACTGGGGCAACTAAGTTGGTTACATAAAAATCATTAATTTTCCTGGTTCCTAAGCCTGTTTCTAGTGAAACATGAGGGTTCTGGCAGCACAGAACACTAGTAGCCCTCAAATGCTTGTCCCTTAAAGGACGGATTCCACAACCTCATCTCTCATACCAAATGCCAAAACCTGAGAACTTCCATGCAGTCAAAGGTCAATCCCAGTTTCCTGATCATGTCAAACCTGATCACAAAGAGCCTCAGATTATTGTTTCTGCTTAACTCTGATCAAATCCCTTTTAGGACCCACTTCAAATATAGTACTGTATATTTCCCCACCTTCTCTTCCCAGAAGAATTAAATACTTCATTCCTAATATCTCTTACAGTTCTATTAGCCCCGTATACATAAGCAGATGAATTTCGCACCATCTTACTAACTCATTTGTGGGTATCTTTCAGATCCAACAGCTAAGAACAAAGGTTGGTAATTACTATCTGTTTTTGAATAAATGGATGAACATGCTATGGCTAATAAAATCTACCTCTTACCTTTAAGTGTGGCTAAGTTTTATAGTTACTAAGAAACAACTGTTTACAGTAAGTAGTGTTACCTATATATGCATGCATGTGCATAATACTTAATTATGTGTGTAATCCTCCAACTAAGATCAAAGTCAATACTAGGTAACTCAGTACCTCTAAAGGTGGTAACATTTAACTTCCTATAGTATATGGCTAACATATTTAACTATTTTTGTTTATATGGATCTGTTTTGACAATAGCTAGATGATCTGCAAAAATATTAGTAAAACCAGCAATGCCAATCGTTTATTTAACTTTAAAGAAGGATTTAGATGAACTCCCTGAATAGCTTAAGAGAACCCTGAACTACTTGGATCCTCCTGCATCAACTTCCACAGTTTGTTTAGAATCTGTCCCATGCCCAGTTGTAGTGCTGGAGAATGACCTCAGGGACCCAGGCATGCTAGCTAAGCACTCTATCAATGAAGCCCAATCCCCAGACCTACAATTAACTTTTTTTTTTAATTCACATGCATTGGTGTTTTGCCTTCATATATGTCTATATGAGTATGTTGGATCCCCTAGAACTGGAGTTACAGACAGCTGTGATCAGCCGTGTGGGTGCTGGGAATGAAGCCCAGGTTCTCTGGAAAAGCAGCTAGTACTCTTAACTGCTGAGCCATCTCTCCAGCCCCTAAAATGGACTTTTATAGTACAATTTAACATACAAAGAAAATTCCCTCAACCCTCATCCTCTTAAGGTAATCTCTATGAATACCTTAAATTAAATGTCAAGTGTTTTTATATGCACTAATGTAAGAAAAATCCAGAGTTTTGCTCAAGCATAGTTATGAACCACTGTTCTATCTCAGAAAAAGAATTCTTAATTTTTAAAGATGTATTTATTTTAGATATATGAGAACACTGTTATCTGTCTTCAGACACACCAGAAGAGGGCATCAGATCCCATTACAGATGGTTGTCAGCCACCATGTGGTTCCTGGGAATTGAACTCAAAGCCCTCTGGAAGAGCAGTCAGTGCTCTTAACCGCTGAGTGCTGAGCCATCTCTCCAGCCCATAAAAGAATTCTTTATTTGCAATAACAAATTAACATAAGAAATGGTATCTGTATATATCTGCCATCAGAAGAATCACATTTTTTTTGTCAGTCTTTTGGAGGAAAGAGAGCTACAGAAGAGCAGACTAATAGGTAATTAAGAGGACTTATGCTGATTCCTGACAAGTGATAGTGGCAAGATTAGTGCCTTGACATCAGTGAAGTATGGACTCAAGTCTTGTCCTCAGTAACAGTGTGACCTTGTTAGCTTAACTGGCCTGGGCATTAGTTTCTGTATGCTTTAATTATATATTGAGATCGTTATAAAGACAAGTTTAGGTCAACAGAATTGAGATTTGGAAGGTACTGAAGAGCAATCTATAATACATTATGGAGGAAATGTCAATATTGAGGGGACATAGTCCAATACATATATAGCTGTCCACAATAAATGTAGACCTTAAGTGCAACTCTGGGTAAATATTTACACAAAACAAGTTACAGGAAATCAGAATTGTACAAAGTCCAACCAAACCAGAGGTTTCATAAAAACTCAGGAGCTCAGAAGATGTGTTACAACTTGTCCAGTTTCTTGGCTGGTTGCTTCTTTGTAGTGGGATCCAGATCCCAATACAGCCTAGCTATCTGTTCCTTGGCACTGACTAAACCATACTTCAGGTGTTTCTGGTCTTCCCACAGGAAGGATAAATATGAAAAAGGAAATCTTACATGACAGATAAAGACCTAGTCTCACTTTTTAAGGCACAAGCCTGATAGCTTTTAATTTGGAAAAATAATGAAATGAGGCAAATCGAATTCCCTTATTTTTAAGGAAGTCTGCATCAAAAGTACAGCAAGCTTTACAAATGTAATGGATGCTGATTGATAATCAAATATATGTAATGAGAACAAAAGGCAATAACAAAGGCAATTATTCCATCTAAGAGGCAGCTTGAGCAGTTACCTCTGCACTTCAATAGTCCCCATGGTCTCATATGCGAAGTCGCATTTGTTGTCAATTTCAATAGCCTTGCTGATAAGCTCCAAACCTTTATCCAAATCTTGCTTCCACTGAAGTTGAAGTAAACTGGATTGGGGGTGGGGATGGAGACAGTTAGATGGACCCAATACTGATAGACATATAAACATATGATCTGGGTTCTGCCCTCAATAAACAAATAACAATTTATAAGGAAAGGAACGACTACAGCAGGACACACACTGGAGGCTTCTGGTCCCTATTTGTGATGTTGAGGGCATGGCCACAGATTTGTAAGTCATGGCCCAGTATTCTTTTTCCCTGTGTTTCTAAGAAACAGAGACAACTGATTTTGTATGTAGACACCAACCCTGTTTCATTCCCTTCCAACTCCTGTCCTAGGACCAGTCTGACTCCGGGAAGCAGGTCCTAGAGAAGAGTTTCGTGGGTTAAAGTCTCATTTTTTTGGTCTCTTTTCTACTATGCTACTGGCACTGGCTTATTTCTAGTTGTATACTTAGCCTGTTGTCTCAGTTATATTTGGTTCTATTTCAAGGAAATAAAAAGTATATTAAACCCATTGTGAAAAAATTGTTCTGGAAATTAAGGCTACGTCTCCTTTTACTCTGATAATATAAATTTCTTTATCTTTACAAAAATAAAATTGTTATATTACTTTCAACTAGTTGAATATATTATAAATTCTGAATAGTTTCATACAATCATTTCAAAAAAATAAATGTAAAAAATATTTGTCTTACAACCTTTACATTTTTCCCCCTTTATCTATATGTATGGTTGTGTAAATGTATGGCACATACATTCAAGTGCGAGTATAGACCAAAAGAGGGTCTCAGATCCTCTGGAACTCAAGTCACAGGTGGTTTGAGTTGCCCGACAACATGAATGCTTGGAACTCAACTTGGGTCTTCTAGACATAAAGACTGCTCATAGATGCTGAGCAATCTAGTTTCTCCAGTCCTTTCTAGCCTTTAATGTCATGTCACCATTTTTTCCTTAACCTCACTCACAAATAAATTATTTTAACTTTCTTAATTTTTTGAGAAAGTTTCTCACTAGCTCTCAAACTCAAGATCCTTCTGCCTCAGCTTCTCGATATTTTAATCTTTATATAGCTTATTTTCTTGATATATATATAACAAATTTACCTTACAAATAGCCATTATGGTACACACTTCAATCCCAGAACTTGCACGGCAGAAGAAGTTGATCTGTATGTGTTCAAAGTCAGCCGGCAATACATACTGAGACTGATTCCAAGCACACAAACTAGCATTCTTAAGAGTTCTACACAATGTACTATAATTAACATTATTAGTCTTATAATTAGCCATAACAGAAATGCTATGAACTTACAAACTCACTGGTCAACTTGAGAAGTAAAATAATATGTATTTGTCTGAATGATACCATTAGGCTCTGTATCACATAACTCTGCCACCAATGATTACACATTTTGTTTAATAACTAAATTTTCCCTTGGCTGGGATAGGTAGGCTGAAACAGACATCAGACTATTTCAAACAAGGCAGAACGTAAAGACGGTTGCCCAAATTATCCTTTCATCTCTACTGTGGCAAGCATGTATCCAAGTTCCCACATGTACACAGGTATCACAGCTCATATGCACAAAGATTTAAAAAAAACCCTATATACTGTAATAAATTGATAATTAATTGATAGGTCTACTATTAGCATTTCTGTAAGGCTTAAAAAAATTACATTACTATGAAAGAGATTTAGTATTTTATTGAAACAAATAGAACCAGAAAAATACATACCCTTTATGAACATAAGTTGTAGCATTATCTGGTTCCAAATCAATACACTTATCATACATCTCATCCGCTTTACCAAACTGTTGTTGATCTGTTAATGCCTATGTGAAGAAAAACCTTAGTGTTTTATATATATATATGCAATTTGCTAACCTGAAAATTAAAAGTATATTCCTTATTAAGTATTAAAATTCATTTATTCACCATGGCTTGATATTAAGCCAGTTTTATATCTTAACAGAATCAAAGGGTTTGGGAAACAGTAGAATATAGAAAAGCTTACTTTAATGACAGCTATATCAATCACATTTTTATAAGCCTATACTTGTATTTATTATCTATCACACTAATATTGAGGGAGTTAGTCTAAGGTTTAGTTAAATATGGTAAAAGGTCTAAGGTTTAGTTAAATATGGTAGTTAGTCTAAGGTTTAGTTAAATATGGTAACTGTTAATAGTCACCCCATAACTACTACTAACTGGCTGAAGAAAGACTTACTTTCATGGACACTATGTCACGGTTAACTTGGGAGGTGCTTGCATCTAAGCTTTGAGAGTTAAACAATTTATACTATAACTTTTGTAGAAGCTATGGAAAACAAGTTTTAAATTTAAATATGCATATGTATTTATTAAATATGTGTATATATTAAATTTTCAGTGAAGTTATGCCAGTTCAGATTTTTGAACAAAGTTCCTAGAAATTAAACCCATTCATTCAAAGGGAAAAAAGAAACATGCAAACAGGCTACAGAGATCTTCCTGTGCTACTTTCACTAAAGGGCAGCGATCTTTGGGTTTTCTGTGGGGTACAGAAATTTATATCCTAACTCATGAATTCCATGGCAAAGGTAAGGATTACTGTCCAATTACATTATAAATGATCATTTGTCTCTGTTTACCTTTATATAGGTTTAAACGGCAGATGCTTTTATAGTTAACTTACATGTATAGAAAGCAACGTTTCATTTTTATAAAGAAATGGAATGATCTAAGACTGAAGAGACAACAACTTCTAGGTTGGTTCATGTCCCAGATTATCAGCTGTTGCCCAGTAATGTGTAGGACACACTGGAAGAATAGTCCCACAGAAATCAACTTCTCACAGGCCTCTTTCAATAAAGCCTCCAAGTCTTTATGAAATAACATTAAAGAGCATGAAGGAAAAAAAAAAACAAGCAATCTCACAAAGGGATTAGGGGAGGAGTCTAACAAAGATCACAACAATATAATATTTTCTATTTCTGTGATAATTCTGGAAAGTCCTTAGTGTTTCTTTCGTAATTAAAAAAAAAATGAAAAATAAAAAATTAGAATCTGGGCATGGTAGCAAACGCTTGCAACCTCAGTACTTGGGAGGCCAAGTCATTCCTGATCATGGGTTCAAGGCCAGTCTGGATTTAATATAGGTTTAAATCTTGCTTTTTGTAGTTTCAACTCTAAAACAAGAAAGAATTTTTAGGGAATCTTGGTGGTGCATGCCTTTAATCCCAGCACACCGGAGGCAGAGGTGATGGATCTCTGAGTTCAAAGCCAGCCTGGTCTACATATACCAGTCAAACCTACATAGTAAAATAAACAAAGAAATAGCAAGCAAGCGAGCGAGTGAGCGAGCGAATGAGCGCCCGGAGAGACAGCCTAGCATATGCAGTCCTTAAAGCTTGTTTTTCACACCTACCTGGGCATAAAGTGCATAGCCTTCAGCACACCTTGGAAATTTCTTTATGACTTCTTCAAAACCTTTCATAGCTGCCTGGACTTGCGAAGAATTGTTTGCTGTATATGCCTGGCGATACTATTTAAAAATCAAAACACTCCTGTTAAAGAGCTAAAAAAAACCTTCTGGAATCTTAACGTATTATATTAGACACAGAACATAAGCATTACATAAGCATTTCCAGAAGAGCAGGTGAATCACCTCCCTCCCTCCCTCCCTCCCTCCTCTCCTCCCTCCCTCCCCACTCCCCTCCCTTCTTCCCCTTCCT
>NW_021621192.1:3080350-3148516 GCF_004785775.1 Grammomys surdaster
CCTCGTATAAAGGATGAGGACGTGTGGCCTTTTTGGAACTAGTATGCCCTGGAGGTGGGCTTCGAGGCTAGACCCACTTTCTCTTACGGATCAGAGGTAAGTTCCTAACCACTGCTCCAGTACCATGCCTGCCTGTCTGCCTTTGCCATACTCTCTGACATGATGATAATGGACTAATCCTGTAGAAGTCTAGCCCCCAAGTAAATGGTTCCTTTTATAAGCTGCTCGGGTTATGGTGTCTCTTCATAGCAATAGAAAACTAAGACATCTTAACTAAGCAAATAAATGGCATAATTTTGATTTACTTTTCTGTAGTGCCAGATTTCAAAACAAGGACTTTACACGTTAGGCCTTCACATACTCTATCACCAAGATATAGCCCACCTACAGACTTTTTAATGTAGTAATCTCATTTTCATCTTAAACCTATAATACTTATGACACAACTTTCTTTAGAGTGAAAATTATTTTAAAACTGGCCATAAGGAAAGCAAAAGCAGTTAAGTCTTGTCATAACTATAAATTATCTCCTCAAATGACTTTGACTCCTTCACACTAGTTTATGGTAGAGAGGTATTTCTGCTATAAACCTGGGAGCTGGGGACACAAAGCACGGCTTTAGCAGTGCCAGCAGGAGAGGCTGGGGCAAGAGGGCAGTGAGGCTGAGGCTAGTCACACAGTGACTAACATGTTTCCAGATACTTTCTTCCCTGAGATTAATGTTTGAGAAGAAAACAAATGATTCTGTAGACAATAGGATACTCACCTTGCTGGATACTATGAAATACAAATGTGCTTATGAAATCACAAGTTAAAAAGGCACCTACCAATGCAAAACACTTCTGAGCCTGTGCCAAAGCAAACTTCGGTCTTAATCTGATACATGCATCAAAATCCGCCACTGCTTCTTCAACTAGATCCAGCAGAATTTTCAGCTAGGGAAAGAATAAATAATTAAATGCAATAAAATAGCAGGCTCAGCAGTTAGGTTTGTACCATGCTTCTCTTCTGTTGTCACAGTTAATGCTCAGCATTTATTAATTATTCAACATAAAATTACTTTGCAGGGAAAAAAAAGCTGCAATTCTCAAACCTTAAAATTGATGTCTGATTTAAAAATAAAAGATAATTCTTTTTTTTCATTGTAATTTGGATAAAAAATAAGAAATATAAAAAAATCAAGTGTTTCTGTACTTAATTTCAAAGCCAATTAGAACTTTATATAACTATCACCCAATTAATTTCAAGATATTAAAAATAAAGATGGAAATAGCAAGAATTTTTAAAATGCTATTTCAACACTTTATAAACACCTTTCAGAAATACTGGACAAAATTCTCCCCTACAAAGAACTTTAAACCAGGTCTATCTATAATAATCCCAATACTCAGGCTGTTGAGGCTGAAGGAGAGCTCAGATGAGCTTGTACAAGAGAGACTTAGTCCAAAATAAATACCCATATTTTTAGTTGTTGTAGACATTTTCCTACTTTCTCCTACACTGTAATAAAAGAAGGCATGCTAAGCAAATCAGACAAGGCTAAGTACATTCCGGTTGTTTGGTTCCCTGTATATGTAGTGGGTATCTCACAACTCCCTATAACTCCCAGTTCAGGGGGACTTGATACCTCTGGCCTTACCGGGAGCCTACACTTATGTGCTTATACCCCTACAGACATATATATGTAATTACAAAGAATCATTAAAATGTTTACTAAGTGGGATTAATGTTTACTCACTGAAAGCCCACAAACTACATATGAATACCCCCCAAAGGCTAGCTGTTTGCTAATGCATTTTTTTGCCTTCCCTTTCTTCTATAATATCAATATTATTATAAATCTTCAAGATGTAAGTAAATAAAGGCCAACTCAAGAGTTTACATGTTGTAAGAAAAAAGAGTAGTTACCAAGCACAGCTCTACATAAGATCAGATCTACCCACCTGTCCTCGGTGGTGATAAACGTCTGAGTTCATAGGATCGATCTCGGCAGCCATGTTGAAGTCCTGAGTAGACAGCATAGGTTGCTGCTGCTGCATGCACATGGTGCCTCTTTTGATAAGGGCATTTGCTCGAAGCTACACACCCAAAATGAAAGAAAGTACCTGGTTAATTTTGAAACCCAATTTAGATTAAGAGAAAAAAATTCTGTAATGCCTACTACAAAGTTTATCCTTTTAAAGACTATATACAAATTTTTTTAGTATAGTAACTAAATATTGTTAAAGGTTGGTTATTACAGACTTTGGGACATTTTTATTGTACCTAAAGAACACAACACACATAAGCACAACACCTCTAACCCAAATGCCCAGAAACTACTTACCTCTAGTCCACACATTTGTATATTCTGAATGTTTCATATACACTATTGCTTTTCTGGTTTTCATGTAGTATTTTAATGTGGTATGTATTAATATTCCTTTTTATGATACAATATTTCAGTGTAGATATTGGACATATGGGTTATTTCTATTTTTTTTTTTGAGTGTCATGATTAATAGCATTGTCAACATTCAGGTATGTATGTGTTTGTCTTAAATTCTCTGGAAGAGGCATCAATAGGTTACATGGCAACTATATGTGTTAACATTTTGAAGAATAGCCAAACTAGTTCCCAAACAATTTTTATCATTTTACATTCCTACCAGTAACACAATGTTCCAATTTCCCTATATCCTTACCAGTATTTGTTACAATCCAAGTTTATGAGTTAGTCCTGTTGCCTGTGCTTTCAATGTTTAAAAAAAAATAATTATAGTCATGATAATAGGAAAGAAGTGGTACTTCAATTAAGCTTTGGTTGAAACTGTCCTAACAGGTAATGGTACTGGAACACTTTTTCATGCTATCATCGCTCATTTGTAGAATATTTTTTAGTGAGTTATCCTAATCTTTTGTATGTATCAAATTAGTTTCCTTTTTACTGTTGGGTTGTAAGTTTTTATTCCTGGTTACAAAGAACCTTTCATGAATTTTTTCTTCCATTCTATGGAAGGTGTTTTCAGTTTTCTGATACTGTCCTTTCAAGCACAGGCTTACTGAAAGCAATCCTCCAACCTCGGCCACCCAAATACAAGCCACCATGCCTGGCTCAAAAGCTTTTCTTTTCACGTTCATTTATTTCCTATGTGTGTGCCCACAAACATTCACAGGAACATCTGCCACAAGAGAACAATGTCCTTGAATCCATCCTTTTTTCTATCATTTGGGCTCCAGGGACTGAACTCAAGTTGTAAGCCTTGGCAGCAAGTTCTTTATCTTGATGGTACTTTTTGATTTTTGAAGCTATATTTTATTTGAAGTTATATTCATATCTCAGAAACCCCTTCCTAACACAAGATAATAGTTATTCTTATGTTTTTCCTAAGAGTTTTATTTTTAGTTCTTGCATTTAGGTTTCTGGTTTGTTTTGAGGTAATTTTTATACACAGCATACAGTAGATATTATTATTCTTTGCTGTTAAAGCTAAAAGTCATAATCATGAACACAGGTTTCTTCAAAGCAACAATGCATACACTTTATAGCAGAACAGAATATAAGAAATTCAGTAATTAGGAAACCAACATGCAAAGAGATTAAGGAAAATGTTGTAGGGTAACTTCAGTATGAAATTTTCATTTCAAAAGGATCTTAAGAATATTTAGAAGAGTGTTATCAACCATACCACTGTCACTATTATCCAAAACCAATCTTTTACAGTATGCCATGGCCACAAGAAGAATCTGACAGTATACTAAATGTTGTAGAAAAAGTTGTTTATTTTCTTGCCCGAAGATAAGTATTACTGTTTCAGATTCACTATAATAATATTATTAGATGTAATTTCTCAAAATAAAAAAATAGCCTTTCATGGAAGCGCTAGTGAAATGCTAAGGTATCAGGCAAAGCAACTGGAAAAGTAATCATGGTCACTTTCTAACTTTCCACATGCACACACACTTCAAAATGTACCTTCACATTAGCTTCCTTCAAACTGATGACTTTATCTAAGTCAGGCTTGGCCGCATTGGCACTGCCAATAAGCAAGTAGAAGGTGGCTCGTAGTAGTAATGCTTCTGCCATGTATTTGCCTTGAGCATCTATTTCCTTTGAGCATTCACTTATGATTTTGTCATAGTTTTCTTCTTCCATATATTGTTTAGCTTTTAGATATCCAGAACTGAAGATGAAAGCAAACATAGGAAAATAATTACTAAGGAAAGAGCAAATGCTAAAACCTGCTACATATGGCACTCAATCATCATTTCCTTCTGTTAATCATTCAGTATGGGACTGGAACTGGGGTTAGAGATTAAACTGCTAGGAGTTCTTAACCAACAGGATTTTCTTGATACCTTCAGGAAACAGTTTTCAAGTGGAGACAGAATCATTGGCAGAATTCTTACGTTAGTACTTGATTCAAACATTAGCTAATGTGAGGTGAGCTAAAAGTCACTCTTTTGAACATGGATGCGGACCTTGTCTTACTTTCTGTCTGAGGCATCCGTATTACTTAACAGCTGTTTAAGGGATAAGGGGAGTGGCCTGATGTGTTTTGTACAGATCATTGTTTTGTGCAGGATGGACTAAGTAAGGAACAAAGACTAGAAGTTAAAACACCAAAGTGCCTCAAATAGATTTATTATTCCACTTTAAAAGGTAGACCTAGAATTAACTCATGTCAGATTGTTTACCTAACAAGCTTTCTTGCAGAGCCCCTAGAACAACCTTTCCTTTTAAAATGCAGTAAGTAGTTTTTTCTGCTTTTGTTGTTGTTTATTTTTTGTTTCAAACAGGGTTTCTCTGTGTTGTCCTGGCATTCGCTCTGTAGACCAGCCTAGCCTTGAAACTGGAGATCTGCCTACTTCTGCCTTTCAAGTGCTGGGATTAAAGGCATGGGCCACCACCACAGCCCAGCTACAACATTCTTCTAAGATGATGACTGCTACAGGAGATACTTAATGAAGAGTTTTTTGACAGGAAAAAAAAATTCTATAAGGTTTCTAAGACATTTGATATATGACAGTTGTACATTAACATGGTCTGAAAATGATATTCTTTAGAGGTATCTTTTATCCTGCACAGGGTTAGAGACATGTGCTACAACTCTATCCATAAAGTCAAAGCTCATAATTACCCACAGGATTACAAGTGTAAAAAAAAGTTTCTCTACTGTGTGCTATGTTGCTCAGTAGTTAGGTAAAGTAAATGCATATTTGACTTACTATGTTGTCAACTTACAATGTATTTATAAGGTTGTAACCCTCATGAGTTAAAGAGTATCTGTATTAAAGACCACTGTAAATTAAAATACAATTTCACATTTTAGTTGTTATAGTCTAGAAAGAGAAAACTGGCATGTGGTTTACAAGAAAAATTATATCAAATTACTCTAACTTCTCTACCTTCACACTAATCTATTCTCTATTTTGGTGCTCAGGTTACAAGGGTAAGAAAACAAGAACAATTACATTAAGATCAGATTGAACGTAAAAAAGTTCCCAATTACTGAAAACACAGTAAATAATTACATAGGTCTCTTAATCTTAAAGTAATCCTGCAAACTAAAAATTAACAGTACTGGTGTTATCAAAACGGTGACATTGAGGCCTGGAGTAGATGGAAATACAAACTACAGATTCAGTTATGAGCTCTTGTGAGTTTATGACTCATATCCTGTCATCTCTCACCACGGCTCATAAAATGTGATTAACTTTGCTCTAGTCTTTGTGGGATAAGGACTGTTTACTGTTACTAAAGCTATGTGACATCTGAAACATGTATGTCCCAACCATGACTTTCTGAAACACTGTATACCAATTAAAATGTACATAGCTTGGTATAATTATACAGATTTCCTTAAAACTCAATTGTGCTTTAATACAAGGAACATTATTTCCTTTCCTTCTATGCACATTAATAAACACCCAATTAGCAATGCTACTACCTTATATCAAGGAGGATTTAAAAACACAACTGAAAAACACAAGCACTGACAAATGTGAATGTATAGGCTTAGATGGCATATATATTATATCCTAAGGTCTCCAGCCATAAAGGCATGTGTCCTTTGACTTTAGCTTTCTATAGTATAAAACACATGACTGTCACTGTCCTGGACAAGTATAAAAAACTTGAAGAAATTTACAGCATTTTTAAGCATTCACCAGCTTATAAATTAAGAACTACCCTGCACTTAAACATTTGGACGTTAGCTACATATAATTTAAGTAGCACCTTCAAATTTGTCTTCTAACCACACCAATTAACTTAAGGGGTGTTTTCTTGATAATCTCAATTAAGACTAAAAAAGCAGGAAGACTCTGACAGAAAAATCTGAAATAGCAGAGATCTAACAGGTATCTGCTAGAAAGAGAGGTATACATAATAATATACAACTTAAGGTTATATTTAACTGTATCTGTACATAGATTTTCTTTTAAAGGTGATTGAGAACCTACTTGTGGTCCAGGCATATTTCATGGTGCAAAGTTCACCTGGCAGACACTGCGCGGCATACTTACTTTTCTTTAACTTCTAAAGCTTCTCCTTCCTTGTCTTTGTCTTCATCAGACTTCTCTCCTTTAAGCATTGGTTGAGAAATTATATCATCGGTGAAAGAACTGAAGTAAGATTTAATAAACTGTGGAGACGGCATCAGAGGTTCACGGTTCTGAAATTCAATCATGTTTAAGCTTTTTAAAGATGAGAAAATACTAATCAAAGCAGCAAGTACACTGCAGAATAAAAATGACTTTTAACAAGTGGATTTTTGTTTTCAAATTAATAAACAATATTAAGCTCTAAGCCACAGGGTAAGACTGGGAATTCAACATGTTTTGTGGGTGATTTTAAAGAATTCCATAATGAACTGTGGAAAAGCAAGAAAGTTCCAAGCCCTAGTACAGTTAATACTATTGCCCTTGGATTCACACTATGTGTTAATACATGAAAGCCTATATTAATGAAACCTGATGAGTGTTGTTTTGAGAAGGGTCTCTATGCAGACTAGCTTGTCTTTAACTTATAACCCCTTTGTTTTGCCTCCCAAGTAATAGAATTATAGGCATGTGCCAACTAAGCCCAGCTGTGTAGATTAGTTTCAAAGATTACCATGTCAGTAAAGGAGAAGAGAGCACCTGCCCTGGTGTTCCTCTCAGGTGAGCTAAGTGCTCACTCTCCCAGCACTCTGCAGACTTTCCCTAGTACTCACTATTAGGTCTTTATATTTACCACCTGTTCACTAAAAACAAACCCCATCCCTGTAGGGGAAGGGACCATGTCTTTTTTTCTCTCCCCTTTTTAAAAGATTAGGGTCTCGTTTTATAGCACAGGCTGGCCTCAAATTTGTGATGCTCCTCCTACCCTAGCCTCCTAGTGCTTATATTGTAAGAGTCACCAGCCTGGATCGGGGACCATGTACTTGTATCCATTGCTCTAGCACACAGCTTAGTTTAATTGTTGGATTAAACTAGGTCACTAATGTCCATTGATATAGTTTACCTTTAAAAACTAAGAATATATACAACAATAGTCGGCAAATATTTTTCTATAAAAGTTCAGGTGATAGACAGTTTAAACATTGTATACTACATAGACTTTGAATACTTTAACAACCACTCAACCTTGCTGTAGCAGCACAAACATAGCCCCAAGCAATATGGAAGCAGCTAATATATAGGAAGCAGATTGGATTTGGTCTTTGGGCTTTTGAGTGACATTCCCTAATATATAAAATGAACTATACTCTTTGGGTAGTTTTCGACTTACTGAAAATCGATATGCTATAACAACCAAAGAGTATTGGAAAAAGAAACACAATCCAGTTTTAATTTCAATTATACACATTATGTCTAGGTTCAAGCAGCATTGAACTATTACCAACTCATATTAATTTACCTTGTATTTTTCTTTGGCATTCTCTTTTCCAAGAAGTTTAAGAACTTTGTCAGCTAACAGCATGCTCTGCTCATTTTGAAACCCTTCTAATATACATACAGCAGTGACATCTGAAAATGACAGAAAACAGAATTATGAAAATGACCAACAGTATCAAATAGGTACAACTGAATTACAAGAGAAACTCAACTCAAAGCAAAGTGGAAGTGTTTAATTTTCAAGGAACTGTCACTACTGTACTTAGCTGGGGTTTGTTTTCCTCACCTGTGAAATGAATGTGCTTATCCTGTTTAATTTCTGATGTCTCTCAATGGTCTAACATTCTGTAGATAGCAAAGAAAACAAGGAATCCAGAATATTTTCTTCTGGCTAGTAACATAAGGCAAGTGAACACAGTAGAATCACATCTTGCTATGCTGCTGAGGCTGCTATCAAACTCCTTCACCCAATAAATTCTCGTCTTGCCTCCTAAATAGCTTTTTAAAGGCCTTCAAGTTACTCTGTCTCCAAAGCTACTTTGCCACAAAGCTCAAAAACATCCTCAAAAGACCACTTTCCACTGGTTATGTTACATACAGCTCACAATAAAGTGGTTTGAAATTTGGAAGATCAGAAGTTCCCTCACCACTTATCCTGTCACTCCAAGTATCCAATCGGTAGTTGTGGCCTCTCTTCCTAAACTCCACTCTTCACAATCTCACGCCATCACTCTTCTAAGCAAGCCAATCAGCATCATATTTCCCAGCTAAGTCTGCCTAAGCTCCTTTCTCGTGACACTTCTTTGATCTGAAACTCCAATCAACCTCTTCTCTGACAATTATTTCTGCTAGTAAATTCAAAACTTTGCATTCCCATTTTAAAAACATTCTTTCAACTATCATAGGACATCACAAAGCTTTTAAATTTTCTAACATGATCTAAAATATCATCATGCTTTTAAGACTCATTCCTTTAATAAAACAACAACAGAAAAGCACTTTAGGCTCAGCTTAGTGATGAAAGTATGCTAAGTGGGATCCTGAGTTTTATTCCCTAGTATCACCCCCAAAATGTTATCAAAAGAGTAATTATGGCTAAATTCTATTACTGATGTTTTTAAAGGAAATGCAAACAGGTACTGAAAGTACTTTTAGACTGTACAAATTATACTCTGGTTTAATGTCACATCACTTAGAAAAATGAACTTTAAAAGCCTGTGGCCTGCACTTTAACAGCAGTTTTGGAAATAGACATGGCCAATTAGAGGCAGAAGTACATTTATAGTATTTTCAGAGAACAACATTTTTCACTTGGATTTTATAGCAATTACACAATCTGCAGTTGGGTATAAAATGTTTGAAAATATGAAAGGGAAAAAGTGTTTTCCTTAATAACTCATTTCCAAGTCATTTCACATTTATACAAGAAAGCAGCTGAAAATATGTCAACACTAACCTGCTAAAACTACTTTTCTGATTTCCTTAGTCTTACTACTCATGAATAATTCCTCAGTTCAGGCTGGCATGGTGACACATGTGCCTTTAATATTAGCACTTGGGAGACAGAGGCAGGTAGATCTCTGTGAGTTTGATATCAGCAGGTCTACACAGTGAGTTCTAGGACAGCCAGGACCATGAAGAGAGTCCATGTCCACCAAAAAACCAACCAACTAACCAACAAATAAATATTACACAGTGGCAAACATAGATAGAACTTATGTACCAGTAATTTCTACTTAAATTAGAGAGCAAAGTCTCAACAGTGGCATAGTTTAACACTGAAAGACAGTTAGCTGATCTCTACACTCACAAGGCAGTTTCATATAAATTTCCTAGTGACTACAAAGCCTTCAATAATTTTCCTAGGAAAATATAGAAATGCCCTCACCTTCTAAACATTCCTTCTTATTGTCTAGCTTCTCATGGGCTTTTGCACGTCTAAAGAGAGCTTTCACATATTTGGGATTAAGTTCAACAGCCTTTGTACAATCTTGTGCCACTTCTTTCCACTTTTGCTGTAATTGAAAGCATGAAAAGAAAAAAGAAAAGTTACACTGAAAACAGAACTGTTCAGCAGAATTGAGTTTCAAAACTTGACAGGCCAAGTGTTAAAGAATTTTCTCAATAGAAGTATTTCCAATTCAAAGAGTAACTACAATATACAAAACAAAAACAAACAAACAAAAAACCCCAAACACACACAACCCCCCTCCCTCTCCCTCTCTCTGCCGCTCTCATATATGAAATAAGGATCCCACACTAGACTTTAAACACTAGGCAATGAAGATCTTGGCTGTTCTTCACCTCCCACCTGCCCTCGGCTGTGTACTGCCAGCCAGCTCAGTTGCCCTCCTTCAGCACTACTGATCTGGATCCATCCTGTCCCACACTAAGGTCCTTACTCTTTCAGCTGTTCCTTCCTTCTCTGCAAACACCCACCTCAGTTCTGATGCATCCCAAGACAAGGATCCATGTTTAGATTGTTACTTCTTACAGTTACTGTCCCACTTACCTGCAATTTGTCATTAGTCTACCTTGCCACCTGCCTGCTATCTACTTAAATTACTGGCTGCTCACTCTCAATTGATTTGGCTGAATCCTTCTTTCTACTTGATTGCTACATGCTGCAATGTTCAAGCACTCACCTCTTTTCTTCCTAGGCGACTGCCTGGCTTTACATAACATCTCTAGCCTGACTACCCTGCTAAATTACAGATGTGTGTTAAACTATCTACTTTTAGCTGTCTCTTTCTGTCTCTATTCTGATGGAATTAAAATTCTTGTCTTTACTCTTCATATCCAATGCAACAGCAAATTTTGCTGGTCTTTAGCGTTCCTTTATGTGCTGTGTAGACTACTACAACAATGTGCTTACCTGTGTTCCCTGTCACCCCTCTGATTCTAATACATTCTTGATAGAACAGTAGGAAAATATTCATGATATCCCTCTGCTGCTAAAAGCCCTAAAACACTTCCATTGTACTCAGAATGAAGTGTAGATCAATTTGTTTCACTTACTCATCTTCTTCAGCCAAAGTCTTGCTATGTTACCCACTGGCCACCAACTCATGCTCCTCCACTTCCTCAGTGTTGAGACTATCACACTTAGCTCAAATGCAAAATCACTGCCCACAGGCTTTTCCTTACTTGGTCCCTGCTTACTTTACTTTCATTTCTCTGTACTCAGGAAACTTTAACTTTTAAAACACTAGATGCTGGTCTCAGAGCAATTTCATATCTTAATTAAAGTATACAGTTGTATTACATAGTCTTTGATAAGAATGAAAGATTTGGATACACTGATATAAAAACTGTACAAGACATTTTAGTGACAAAAGCCGTGGACAGTCAGTGTGTGTAAGAGGAACTCATCGTTTTCTTCCTTTTCCGTATTATAGACAAAGAAACAAAAATTAAACAAATAGTCTCAAACTTCTGTGTATGGGGGCAGGTAGGATCACTATGCAACTTTAACTTAAACTATCTGGTTCTATTTATGAAAATTTATAAAATTTTTGGTCTATGGTTTGACTAGCAAAACAGAAATGAAAAATTCTTATAATTTCAAATCAACTTCAAAAAGTGCATTATATCTGAGTAGAATTAACTGAGACTTTCAGCAGATAAACAGGAAAAGCAATAGAGTGCAACAGAAACAACCTAGGGTACATACCAATTGTTCAAAGGCAGCAGCTCTGTTCTGATAAAATGTAGAAAGGTCTACGTTCTTCTCAGTAGGGCACAAACTAATAGCCTCGGTATAGCACTGAATAGCTTGCTCGTATTTTCCTGCTTTGAAATATTTGTTGCCTTTGTTTTTGGCTGCTTGGGCTCTATCCAGAGAGCTCTGAAATGAGATAAAATGATTATTAAGAACTGACATTTAGGAATAAATTCAGAGCACAGTGATTAAACAAGTTGATGAAGGAATATGGGAAGAAAGGATGGCTGTTTACAGTTCAAAACCACCCAGACTTCTTCCAAAAACACTAACACATTAACCTATCATTTCTTTCAATATTACAAGAGGTAATTTTAATGTTTGCCAACCAAATGGGTATAAAGACATGTTTCTCAGCCTAGACAATTTAAACCCCTTGTTTTGGAAAAATCTAGTTCCAGTGTATGAAAACCAGTCACCATAGCTGGGTGTGGTAACACAAACCTGTAATACCAGCACTAGAAAGTCTAAGACGAGTTCAATGTCAATCTGGGCTGAAAGCAAATAGCAACAAGTAAATTAAAAAAGAGTTCAATAGGTCCCCAACTTCCTATTTTAGGCAGTAGCAAGAAGGATCTTTACACTAAAGCAGAAGGGTAGACAAAGGTAGGCTCAAGCCAACAGGACAACACCTGGCCTTTCTCAAAATGATTATTATCACACATTCAAGGAAACTCTGGCAGGCAATGCGTAGTTATGGCCAAGATGATGGATAGGGTCATGCAAGCTGGACTCCCTTATATACCACAGAGGATTTTGTTAATGGCTGGAAACATATATGCTATTTACTTCCCTTTTAGAGGTACTAGGAATCAAACCCAGGGCCTCCCTCATGCTAGCAAGCTCCAGCTTATTCTCTGCTGCTCTTCTTTATCATCATTTCAGATATAGAGAAAATGTTGTTGTCATTCTTTCTAGTGTAGTGTACAAAGAAAGATTTGTATGTAACTCTAGCTATCTATTATTCATAGGAGTATAACCTAAACAATTTAAGCTAGACAATGCTAATAGGAACTGTATTTTAAAAATCAAGATGTTAGATAAAAGGAACCAAGAACATAATCAACAGATGGATAAAAATCTTCCATTTGCCAAAAGATTTATTCAACTTCTAAAAGCTTTCCAGTGTAAGTCAAACAGCAACCATGAAACCTATTTTAAGGATAAAGAGGTTACTGAAATGTCCCACCTGCAGCCCAGGCCTCATGTGTCCTATGATAGCTATGAATACAGCCAAACACAAGCTTACTTAAAACTTTCTAATTTTTATTGGGAGAAAGAAGGGAGGCACATTCATAAGACTATGAAAATATGCTGGAAACAACAAGAAAAGGCAAATGAGTCAGACACACTGGTTCCTCATTTTAATGCCCACACTCAGGAAGAAGAGGCAGGTGGACCTCTCTGAGTTGGAGGCAACTCTGATAGACAGATCGAGTTGTAAGACAGCCATGGCTATACAGAGAAACCCTGTCTTAAAAAAAAAAAAAAAAAAAAAAAACAACAACAAAGTCCAGCCAGAGACTGCCCCACCTGGGGATCCATTCCACATGCAGACACTACTACAGATGCCAAAAAGTGCTTGCTGACAGGAGCCTGGTATAGTTGTCCCCTGAGAGGCTCTGCCAGATCCTGACCAATACAGATGCGGATGCTCGAAGTCGACCATCGGACTGAGCACAGGGACCCCAATGGAGGAGTTAGGGAAAGGACTGAAGGGGCCTTCTCTGGCATCAGTAGGAGGAGAGGCCCTTGGTCCTGTGAAGGCTTGATGCCCCAGGAATGACAGGGCAGTGAGGCAGGAGTGGGTGCGGGAAGCACCCTTATAGAAGCAGGGTAAGGAGGGACAGAATAGGGGGGTGGCAGAAGGGAAACCAGGAATAACTTCTGAAATGCAAATAGATGAAATATCCAATTTTCAAAAAAAGTAAAATGGCCAGGCAGTGGTGGTGCATGCCTTTAATCCCAGCACTTGGGAGTCAGAGGCAGGTGGACTTCTGAGCCATCAGGGTGATAATTAGACAGCTTGAATTTAGGATACCCTCTTTAACCCACTTTCTCTACTGGACAAAAGCACAAGTCAGACTGTAATAGGGCTGTCATCCTGAAGGGAGGATGGTCCCATTTCCAAGAGACCACACAAAGAGGAACTGCTAACACTGAAAGAAAGCCAATACATACAAGTGAGGCCCCCAACTCACACAGAAAACTAGTATCTGATAAAGAAACTAAACAGCAAAAGAAAGTGGGGTGGGGAGAAGCTTTTCTTTTCTTTTCTTTTCTTTTCTTTTCTTTTCTTTTCTTTTCTTTTCTTTTAACATACAAAGCACAAGTTCTACCACTGAACTATAAAATGCCTACACTCCACAATAAGACATCTTGAAAGGTAAAAAGAATTATAGTTAATTTAACAGGGGCTTTATTATACCAAACACAGGTGAGGAACAAATGGAGTATAAGGTTTGACCAAGAAACTTCCAGAAAACAATGAAAACAGGATGGGGGTGAGAAATTTGAAGAAAATAAGGAAATAAGTTCCAACATCTATCCAGCAAGTTCCTAGAAGACATAGTTAAAGAGAGATAAGAAAAATATTAGGAAAAAACAAAACAAAAAACCAAAAAACAAAATATGGGCTTTTAAATCTGTTATGCTGAAATTTACAGCAAACATCCCACAAAGATGTTTAAGTAGAAAAGAAAATCAGATTACCTACAATAGAAAAAGAACAAATCAGGTACAAACTGTCAACATTAGCTCCTGATAAATAATTAACAATCACAAAGCTCTGAAGCTCGACTTTCAACATAAAATCCTATAATTTGAGAAACTAGTATTTGAAGCTAGATACAACACAGACCTACACTACAGCTTTAGTGCTAAAACGTACCTGGAGCAGATGAGTGACCAATATAAAAAGCAGACAGAATGGCACAAGAGCAGCAATCACTACACTTATCCGTAACAGTAAATGTGAAGACATTGAGTCTTTGATTAAAAGATCTTCAAATTGTTTAAAAGTAAAGCTAAGTGCTGTCTAAACAGATAGATGACTTAAAGCAAAATGACACAGAAAGATCTTAGAAAGGAAAAATAAACATTATAAAAGGCATGTATAACACAAAAAGGCACTAAGGACTGCTCTTAAGAGCTGCAGATGGTGCACAACATAGTTCTATTGGTAAAGTACAATCTGACCAAAAGTATTATTGATCTTTATGCTTAGTAAAACTTTTGATTGCTTTTGATAGCAAATAAAAATGAAAGAAAAACATTATTTTATTTAGCACAATAAATTTTCATTGTTTCTGGGTCACTGAAAACCTGCTTAATACCCTGAAACATTAGGGACTATTTAAGTAGAAAATAATGTGGCGTAACTATCAACACATTTCAGTTATTCAGTATTTTAACTAAAGATTTTCAGATTAAATAAAAAGAACATTCACTGGCCAAAGTACAGAACCTTGGTTCATTGGCACAAACAGTTAATAAACTCTTCCTAAATAAAATCACAAGAATACAGGGAGAAGACACTGGAGCTGGGACTGACAAATGAAAAGGACAGAGGAATCTGGACAAAGGGACACAGATTTCCTTTCACTTAGCAAAGTCTAAATGTGCTAAGCCCAACAAACTGAATCTCAACTAGCTACTTTTTATTTAATTCTATGTGTATGGCTGAGTCGTACGCATATATGTTTATGCACCACATGAGGCAAAAAAGGTATCACATCTTCTGGAACTGGAATAACATGTGGTTATTAGTCACTACATGGGTGCTAGGATTTGAACTCAGGTCCTTTTACAAGAGCAACAATTGCTCTTACCCCCAAGCTATCTCTCCAACCCCTTCAATTAAGTTTCATAGCAATTTCTTTTTTTAAAAAAAATTCTATGCCAGGCGGTGGTGGCGCATGCCTTTAATCCCAGCACTTGGGAGGCAGAGGCAGGTGGATTTCTGAGTTTGAGGCTAGCCTGGTTTATAGAGTGAATTCCAGGACAGCCAGGGCTACACAGAGAAACTCTGTCTCGAAAAAAAATTCTGATTTCTTAAGTCTATTTTATTTCCTTATTGTACTATTGAAAATAATATAATTTGAACTGGCAAACTCTCTCCCACTGTGACTCCTCCACTTCTCCACTGTGGCCAGCCACTTAACTACAACTAGCAGTAGCACAAAGGTCACTAACATTGCCTCACCTTCTGATTACTCCAGCTCCCATTATTTTCTGACCCATAACTTTTCTTCAATAAAAATGCAGAGAAAAGAATGGCACCACAACAAGAATAGTAATTGAATTTATCACAAAAAGCTGGATATCAACAAACACTAGTCTCTGTTACACCCAAAACAAGACTTTTCAGGCAAAAATTAATGTACTGAGGGAAGAGGAAACCTTAATGGACATTATAATCACTGTTTTAATACAAGGGGTTTAAAACCTACCACAAAAAAATCTTTTTCAAAGACATTTCTCTCACCGTCTACCCTCTCAAGTTATATTATCTTTAGAAATAAGGGCAGAAGTTAAAACAAATAGCACCTCAAAAACAACTCTGAAAGCACATTTCACAAATGAAAAATGAAGACAAGATGACCTCAAACATATTGGGAACATGATGAGAAGCTAGTTCAATCTTTTCATGTAGTCTATTAGTCTATTCAGAAGCTACCAAAGTTCTTAAAAACCACAAACTCATTTAACATTACTGGAAGCAACTTGACTTTGGTAGTCTTCTTGGAGTGCTATAAATTTTGTAATTAAATTTTATGAAAAGTTATTAGTCCTGAGACTTTTATCACGATTAGTTTTATTACACTCTGGCCTCATACATACAAGTCCAGCAGGTTTAAAGAACATTAACCTTGGTGGCTCAGTCCACAGAGGGCAAACTGTATAAGCACAATGAACTAAGCTTGATCCCACATAAAAAGCTGGGTAGCTACCACTTGTGTAATCCCAGAACTGGGGAGTCAGGGACAGGTGAACTGGGGCTTCCTGGCTGGCCAGCCAGCTTAGTCTAACCAGAGGCCCAGGTCCTAGTAAGAGAAACTGTCTTAAGACACAGGGTAATCTGGCTTCTGAGAAAGGAAACCCAAAGCTGACCTCTAACTTTCCCACCCATGTGTGTGCATGCACATCCACATACACACTCATCTCACCATATGCTAACCCTGGTAGTCCCACTAGAGAAGCTCGTGCAACACCACTTGCTACTGGAGAATAGTGGCCAGCTTGGCCACTTTGAAAACAAAACTGAGAGCCCCTTAGTCTCTCTGAGGAATAGTTTTGAAGAGACTAAGTCATATGCAATCTTTCTTCAAAGAAGGCAGTACAAGGACATAAATTTAATCTCCGTGAATAATGGAAAGAACATAAGTAATTAAAAAATGTTCCTTTCTGCCCATTATATCATGCTATCATTTGCTTAAAATTATAAAATATAGCATTTTCTACCCCAGATTTGAGTAAGTTTTTTCTCCTCATAATGAATCAGCAGCAGCAGTTATGCCAATGTGATTCTGATAAATCAATTCAACAAATGTCTGGATCCAAAGAGAAGATATCATGGAAATGATGCAGGAAGGAAGTTATCAATTACTGTCAAAATTGCTAATGAATGTTTTTAAGAGCTACATCCTAAATACAAAACAGGTGCACCCAGTCCCATTTTATGCAAAAAAGCCCTAGCAGAATTAGGACTATGCCCAAGGTAGAATTCAAATTCCATGGATCTGAACTTAACAACTCATTATTTTTATACTGTATGGATGGCATAGTTTGTATTGATGAAGGATGCTTTAGGACAATTAAGAATCTTCATCAATAGAACAACAATTGCCACACCCATCTACTTGTTTGCACACAAGCCAAAACAAACAAAAAGCCCAGTGCTTACACTCTGAAGATGAAAAAGGAAACATTAAGGCACGATGCTCATTACAGATTTATTCTATACAAATGAAACCACCAGCATCACCATATAATTAGTCAAGGGGTGGTATTTGGATAACTCCTTCAGCAGCTTTTTTACCTTACCTTTTGAGACAGTGTTTCTCATCGAATCTAATCCTACATTTTGCCTACACTGGTTGGCCAGTAAGCCACTAGAAAGCATCTGCCTCTGTTTCCTCAGTGCTAGGGTCTACAACTGCATTTTACATGGCACTAGGGATCAGAACTCATATTGATCTGTAAGCATATTACTCTCTGAGCCAAATATTCCCCAAGCCCTAAATCTATCACTACACAATTGGGTTTCCATGTTCATGAATTCAAACTATGGAATGAAAATATCAGGGGAGAAAAACAACAGAAACTTAACTGCTTTTGACATATATTGTGATAAGGCCTAAAAATGGATCTGAATTGGACCTTAAACCTATACTACACATATATACTCTTGATTTTATTATTCCAAAATAGTTAAGAAACTAACATCTATCATGTATTAGGTATTACAGAAATGTCAAGATGACTTCAGCATATGAGCATGCATATAAAGTATGATGTACACTTTATTTATTTATAATCAAAAATATAATTTACACACACACACAAATAAGGTGCTCAATCAAGCATCACAGATTTGGACACATGACACCAATTCTTTGTAGGCAAAGAGATACAGCTACACAAAAACCAACAGAGTAGTTCTTCCTGAAGGAACATGCTACATGACAGCACAGAAAAACAAGTAAATGACCACTTTCCAAATGAATGAGTAATCAAATACTGAAATCCCAATCTAACTAAGAAATACACTAGACCAGTAGTAAACCACACAGCTGGCAAGAAAAGTATCAGTTCAAGGAATAGCAATATAAATCCATACCTATGAGGTAAAACAGAATCAAAAGCAAGTATCTCAGGCTACACATTTAGTAAACAATGAAAAGCACTAAACATGTCTTTTTTCTCTTCAACAAACATTACTATGCATTAAAACTTGTCAAGTAGGAGGCAAAAATTACCCATAATGTCTTGAAGAAGTAATCCTCTAACAAACAAGTTACAGTTTAAAAATAAACGTTTTAGTAAGATTCAGCTTCAGTAAACTGTTAGTGAAAGTTCCTTATAATCTTCTCTGAAACCAAATGGCTAATGAACATCAAGTATTTCAGGAAGGAAAGATATCAACCCAAAAGAATTAATAGACCTGGAAATGTGCAAAAAGCCAGAAAAGGACTGGTATCTAAATAAATCTTTTGACATGGCTATGTTACAGAGCGTGTTTAAAAATCAAACAAACAAACAAACAAACAAACACAATAAAAAGAAAATATCCCAAGTAAAAATTCATGTAGTGAACCTAAGCTAATAAACATCATAGCTTAGCATCACAGTAAACTATAGAGTGCTGGTGGTTTATCCACCCAATCCTGTAGCTGTGGTTCTCTCCTGCTGCCCATAATTGCAAAAGATTACCCTATAGGACATATCACCTGACCTGGGACAAGATGAAAATTCAAAAGTTTCTACTGAATGTTTGCTGCTTTCATACCACCATAAAGTTGACTAATGTTAAGTTGAACCATTCTAAATAAGGATTCTCCAGTTAGCAATTTATATATTTATGCCTAAAAACTTATACTTGAAATTAATTTCAAATACCTGCTATGTGCCAGGCACTTCATTAAGTTCTGAAAAGAGAAAATAAAATAGAACCAATTCATGTTCACAGATTCAAGACTACAATAGTAATAAAGGTAGGAATAAGAAACTCTAGCACTCTATAATAAATGTTACATATAACCTGTGAAATTATGGAATCACATAGACCAGGATTTCAGAAAAGGTGAGATGATGTCACTGCTGTGTCTTTTATGAGGAGAATGTGTGAGAGGCAATGTTCATAGAACATCCAAAGACCAGACCAGAATCAATGGCAAATAGCAGCTGAGTGTGGTAACATACTCCTGTAATTCCACCACTCAGGCATGAAGATAGAGTAGAAAGGTTACAGGGAATTAACACCATGGAGAAGCATCATTCAAAATAAACAGAACTTTATCTGCACTGGAGAGCTTTATCATTTTAAGCATGGGACTCATGGGATTTAATCTAATAGGAACAACGAAGTAGAAAGACTATGGCTGTCCTTCAATATCCAGAGGATTAGTTCTAGAACCTCATCCCACACCAAAAATCTGGATATTCATTCCCCTATGTACTATTTGCGTAGTACTTGGGTACATTTGCTAGCATAACGGTGTTGCTTTAGTAAGTTATACTCTTCTGCCCAGATTAGTTTCAAACTTGTGGATTCAAGTAATCTCCCTAAGCAGCTGTGACTTTGTATGTACTGCTTCCTATGTAGTGTAAGATGCTCCTTCTTCCACTACCTCAAGTACTAGGATTATAAGCACATGGCACACCTGGTTTTATGCAGTGCTGGGAATCAAACTAAGGGCTTTATGTAAGCTAAGCAAACCAAGTACTCTACCAATTAAGCTACTATGTCCAACCTTCTCCTGTGTACTTTTAACCATCTCTAAATTACTCATTACCCAGTACATTGTAAAGTGCTATGTAAATCATTACTGTGTTACCTAGGGAAAGGTAAAAGTGTACATGTTCAATAGTTGTGTAATCCTCTGCCCCCTCAATATCTTTGATCCCCCATTTGTTGAATCCACAGTGACAGTGCTGACTGTAATTTTTAAAAATAAATATAGATAAAAAAAGGACAGTAATTCAGTTGAGGAATGATAGCAGCAGGAATGGATATTAGTCAGCTATTTAAGATATGGTGTAGAATATCCTACTTTTATTTACTGATTAGATATAGAGAAAATAAAAGTGGTAAAAAGAGATAGTGAGGACACCTAAAACTCTGCTGGGGGCATTTTATGAGAATTTTTTCACATTGTTTAAGAAGAGATGTGATTAGGAAAAGGAGGACGCTAAAATACTTGTGAGACAAATGAAGATTACTTTTAAGTTAGACCTTGTGAGAAGTCTGGCTAACATCCATGGAACTGGTAGAGTATATAAGAATTTTTACAACAGAACCATGAAGGTCATTAAAAAAAAAAAAAGAAGAAGAAGAGACTGGGAAGAATGCTAACAATCAGTGGTACTAAAGTAAATAAAATCAGGGAAATGTGTCTTAGTAAGAGGAAAAAGTCATTAAAAGGGCACTATAAAATATTACTAAAGATAAGAGAAGTATTAATTATAATTAGAGGGTCACCAGTAACCCTTGATCCTTTTTTTTTAATGACAAGAGGTAGGTCTGATGATGTATGTTTTTAATCCCAGTACTTGGGAAGCAGAATCAGACAGCTCTCTGAGTCTGAGGCCAGCCAGGGCTACACAATGAGAGACTGCCAAGAGCTCTCTGAGTCTGAGGCCAGCCAGGGCTATACAATGAGGGTGGGGGGGGCAGGGGGGTAGGGAGAAGCGTGGCAGTAGAGACAACTCAGTGGTTAAGAGCATATACTGACTGCTCTTGTAGTGAGCCTGAGTTCTGTTCCAGCATCTATGTTGGGCTGCTCACAAACACCTCTAACCCAAGCTTCAGGAGAACCTGATGCCTCTGGTCTCTGGGGGCATTTTCACTCAGGTGCACATAACCTTACTTGTACATGCACAATCACTTAAATAAAAACAAAAGACTAAAAAATTTAGGGAAAGAGAATGACTTCGACGAAGATGACCACAGCAAACAACCCTAGCCCTTACACTAACATGTTTAAATACTATTCTGGCATAGACCTGTGGTTCCCAAACACTTTATGTGGAATAACATCTGTATAATGGCTAAAAACCTTGAACATTAAACAGCTACTTTCTCCTTATCATCAAATTTAAAGCATAATGGAATAAAAATTACTATGAAATTAATAGTTATGAAATCGATACCATTCTTTTAAATCAGTGCCTATTTATTAGAGCAACTAGGATACTAGGCTTAGTGTGTATTGGTTAGTCCTCTGAGGTAGCTCAAATCAAGAGTAAGAAGTGTCATGGATACAATCTTGAAAATCTGTAATTCAAGTTTGAAAAATCTATTAGAGTAAGACAGAACACTGGTAAATTTTACAACTACCTAAATGGAGCAGGTTTAATACTTTACTTCACTCTTAGAAACTATCAACTGTCAGATGTTTTCTTTAATGATATCTTGAAATTCGCATTACTCAAAACCAGCATCAACAGCTTTGCGTTTTTCTTCCAAGCTTTTACTGACTCATACAAGTGGTAACTGGATGTGGCCCATGTCACATAGGGGAACATCTATCATTAGTTCATTTTATATTTGGGCAAACATCAAGCCCAAACACAAAACTAAACAGGTTTTCCATTCAGTCTGCTAACACTGAACCCTGAAAAGATATTTGGTGGTTCCTTAATTCTGTTAAAAATGTAGCTATTCCTCAGCTGAAGAATGAACACAGCATCTAGAAACTTGTTCTTCCTTCAGCTGGGACAAATGCTAATACAGAGCAATTCCTCCAGCCACAGGTCATACATAGTAGGATGAGCAGTCAGTTACACTCACACACTCATAATAACTCTTTACCAACAGGTAAGAATATACATTTCCATTAGAAAATATGAAGACTTTTAATGTTGCCTTGCTAAACAACAACTTAATAATTCCAAACACATTCCTAAATTCTACATGGTGAGGTAAGAAAATGGTATATGCAAATGTTTTGCTCAGTTTCATTTTGGGACAAATATAATAATCATTTTAAAGCAGTTCAAGTACTCAGAGAATTCAACAGAAGTTAGGCCAATCAAAATCATCTTTATAGCAACAGTACGCCATAAATAGGAAAATCATCAGTACTGCTGCACACAATGCTGCAATACTGAAAAGAGAATTTTCTAATTATTTCAAGACCATAGTGTAAGCATGCCTGGGATAGGGGAGATGTGGCTGAAACTATAACGTAATGCTAAAAGTTTCGTATGTAAAACTACTCTTATTTTTAATTATCTCTCTGTTGTGTATAATGAATGCACACACAAGCTTATGTGCAACCAAGTGAGGGTGTCTCTGAACACTGGAGGTGCTGGATCCTCCTGGAGCTGAATTACAAGTGTGAGCTATCAGATGAGGGTCCTGGGAACAAACTCATGTTCTCTGCAAGAGCAGTATGCACTCCTTAACTGTTAAGCCACCTCTCCAGGTCAGCTCCCCTTATTCTTAATTTATTTATGATTCCTATAGAACTAAGAACTTGTATGTAAGGGTCTATTCCAGATTAAAAGGAAATAAAAACTTTAGATATGAAAGTTTCACATGTACAAAATTTCATATATATGGAAACGATACAAGACAATAACTGAGTCAAAGAAGGCTCTTGACAACCACCTTCATAGGCACTCACAACCACACCATTTCTTAAACAGGCACTTACAAGTTGCTTTGCTAAAAATGCCCTGAACATCTCACCTTGGCCCATAGATGTCTGAAAATAGGACAAGAGCTTAACATCTCTGTATTCTATCACCTTCAGCTCAACTAAACACAGAGGTTAAGTCATGGTCCTTAACCTTTTTACTCAAGTCACCTTGGACTCCAATGCATTTTATCACCTTCAGCTCAACTAAACAGAGGTTAAGTCATGGTCCTTAACCTTTTTTCTCAACTCACCTTGGACTCCAGAGCACCCCTCAGACTAGGGTAATTATCCTGGATGTTGAGTCACACCCTGGGACACATGTAATTGTCTTGTAGGAACCAGACTAATCCCCTTAGGACCTCTTCACTCAGCCCTCACACCATCCCTCTTGCAGGATCAGAACTGTCACACAACTTCTTGACCAGAGCAGCTTAATTCCCCATACCTCTTGTCCCGATTCTCCCTTTATTTAAACCTTAAAGTTCTGGTGAGTAACTAAAAACTTGGAAGTTACTGGAAACAACTAATTATCCCTCTTTCCAGTGTGGCAACACTAAACAGATCTTTGCTTTTTGCAAGAATTTATCTCTGTAAAGGGCTTCTTGGAGTTTGGTAGTTCATCACAGTTTGCTGGGGCTTCCAGTGCCAGGTTTTTATCCTAAAATCTTGGGTTTAACATTCTAGTGCTAGATGAAATAGAAGGGACCTAATATTTTAATCCTCTTAGCCTACTAGGATGACAACGACATAAACTGAGCTTACCAAAATAACAATGCTGGACAGGACAATCTAGAATGGCATCTCTTCAGTTCTCAAAGATCATGGTTCCCTCCAACACTGTAAGTTCTGGCTAGAAATTGGCTGTTTAATTTCCCCATAGGAGAGAACAAACAGTTTTCTTGCTGGCTAGCATAGTGACTCACACACCGTAAGTACTACCCCTATAGTCGTATACCAGAACTTCTGAAGATAATTAGTAAAAGAACAATGTCTCTTCAGGGTGGATGGGATGAAAATGCCTGTCATTCATTTAACTATACAGTTTTTCTCATGAACGTAAGTGCACATAAGATGCATGTGTATGAAGAATTTACCTGTGCATAAACCTGGGAGTTATTTACCTGTAGGTCTCTCTGACCTCGTTTTACTCTGGTAGTACCACCACACAACTCCAGACCCAGATAAAGTCCCTTATCTCACTCAATCTCAGACTACATCAATTATCCCCAGAGCTGCCAAACTTGTCAAAAGGATTTGACTTTCTGAAGTCTGACTACCAACCAGATCCGATAAAGCAGTTCGTCACTCCAATGCTTGTTCTAACACCAGAGATGCTTTAAGAGGCACTATCAGGCTTGGACACAGGTATATATCCAGGTGAAAGTGAACATTTTAGGATGTGCGGGGAGGGCGGGTGGAGGGGGGCGCACAGTTCCTTAGAAACTGGCTTATTTCCTATATACAAAGCTACCTAGTGATTTTTTTCAACTTTGTAACTATAGTTGCTAACCGCCCGTCCCCCTCCCAACCCCCGCCTCCATATAACCAGCAGAGAAGTAACTCCGAAAGAAGAATGGCTTGTTAGTTATTAAACGGTTCTTAGTAAAGTTTTGGTCTTGGGAATCATAATAACAACTCACGTCACAACTCCAATCGTTCCGTGATATTTGCCTTTCTTCGCTTAATGTTATAATATTTGTGCATGTTTCCCATACCTACACCACTAGGGATAAATGCTGTGTCACTGAGAAGAAAAGCAAAGTGTTCTGTTGGATCCCAAAGGAAATTGTCAAAGAACGTCTCTATGCTAGCCAGTCTGGAGCTGCTATTCCATTCCCTATAAAGGAAACGACTCTGAAGTCGTCTGCGGCCACTCGGCAGTTTCCGACCGGTGGGAGGACCCTCTCACCCGCACAACCGGTCAAGGAAAAGCTGCATCCGCTCGTTTTCAACTCTATGGCCCGGGCGGCTTCTCACCATTTCCAGGGAGTCACCAGAACCGTCGGGGTGGCCACTGCCCAGGGCCGGACTGGCCCTGCCCTCTGGGGTCTTTCGTTCACTGTTGCGCTTCAGGCCGCTGGCGTCGCCCCGGCCTCCCGCTTCCCGGCGCCTCCGCCTTCGGCTCCACAGGTACATGGCCCCAGCACCCAGCAACAGGGGCGCCCCGATGGCCAGCGCCACGTGCCATCGCGGCAGGGTCCCCGCGCCCGAGCCGGGGCCCGTAGTCCCACCGCCACCGCCCACTCCATTTCCAGAACCGGGCGCAGCAGCCGCCGCCATCGCCGCCTCTACGGGCTTAGAGGCGGCCATGACGACTGTCCTCCGCCGCCGCCGCGCCGGTCGCGGGCGCCACGGTCACCGGGCAGCGTGGGGAGGAAGCCGGGAGCGTGGAGGAAAGCAAGGCGCGAGCGAGCACGCTAAGCAGCAAGAGCGGACGACAGAAAAGGGCCAGAGGTCACCGGAAGCCCGGGGCATGCCGGGCTAGACCTGCGGCTGTGCCCGCCCCTATCGAATGTACAGGAGAAAACCACTTCCGGGGTCAGAAGGCTGGGTGTGGGCCTGGCCTTTTGGGTAGCTTTTTCCTTTCCTCTAGCAGGCGGTTTCTTGGAATAACTTGGGAGGTTTGGGACCTTGCGTGTCAGCAGACCTCTTCTCCAGGATGGAAGGACCGGTGGCACTGTCGCCAGTGCAGCGAGGAGGGGGGTCGTGTACAGCGAGTGCAGAGAGACAGCTCCCAGTAGCTTTGTGAGTGGGCGGGATTGCAGAAGTACTGTGAAGTTAATTGGCCAGCAGGAATGGTGGGCCTCCCAGTTGATTGGTAGTTTTGGGGAGAGGGTGTGGCTACATGGGTGCCTGTTAAAGACTTAAACTGTAAGAGGAGAAAGGTAAGACCATCTTGCTGTATAACCCAGCTTTGTATCTCTGCAATATCCAGATTGTAGTTTGGACGAGTTTATAGTTACTGGGGCAATGGCAGAGGGCAAAGACTAGATAGAAACAGGGAAAGGTAAGTTGACTCATCAAAGTGACTTGAGAATGCCTGTGTGCTCCAGCTCCAATAGTTATAAAGGCAATGATGTCTATTAGAAAGCTTTCCGAGTTAGGGCTTTCCTCGAGAACCCTGGATCACTGCAGCCATCTTTACCTGTGTGTCTTAAAATGGAGTCCACGTGACATCTAGCCATACAACCTTCCCCGGAGCACACGTGCCTGTCACAACACTTTAGTCTTGCTCACTTATTTGAAGTAATTTTCTGAAACGTTCATGAACTCTGGGTCAGGTCTCAAAGCATGAAATTTACTTTGCAAGGTGTTTGGAATTCACATTATTTTCAAGACGAAAAGACAAAGAGTGAATAATTGAATGTTCCAGGCTATGGCTCTTCTTTTCGGGTTTGAACATTTGTCAAAAAAAAAAAAAAATCATAGATGTTCATTTGGGTTTTAAGTACCACAAGATGCTCACTGTAACAGCACTACATGAAGATGCAAAGGCCAAGTTGTGCCAGCGTGGACTGAATATTAAAATAGAATGCTCCGGTTTGAAACTTCAGGACCTTTTCTCTTGCATCATGTTGGTTCTCACCAGTGAAATGTTTGCACTGGAAACAAACTAAAACTGGTAGTGTAATTGAATTGATCAAATAGAGAATGCTCTGGGCATCGTTCTCATCCCAGAACTTCAAAAGAGGAATCTTTTGCTCTCTGAGTAAACTTGGATTTTTCAGAATAACAACAAAAGGATTCTCCCCCTATAACTTCACATTTTTCTATGATATCTTGGAGGATTATAGGCTCCCAGTTTGAATAAACCATTGGAACTAAGACACATTTGAAAGATTTTCCCCTTTGTTAATTTTGTGTATGTATGGGTGCACACATTCCATGGATCATGATAGGAGTCTGGGGAGTCACTTCTTTGGCCATATGGGTCTTGGGATCTTTTATAGCATCAGCAAAATGACTACACTATCAGATAACAGTTTCTGTTTCTTCCCCAATTATTACCACATCCCGATAGCTATTGGTTGTTGCTACTTAAGTTCATCTTGATTCGTTGAAGAGTAGGAATCATGGTATAGTAATCTTAGTACTCCTGAACCCATTACTAAGTTAGACATATGATGGGTACTTGTTGGTTTATCCACGCAGCACAATGCCTGAAACAGTTAATGCAGGATCAAGAGTTGATAAGATATTTATCTTTTCCATGATCCTTGCCAGTCCAGCTCCAGGATTGCTGACTACTGCTAACACTGATATCAGCTAGGAATCAGCATAGTTGCTATGACTGTACCCCACACAGCTCTCTTCCTTCACAACCACGGTCACCACCATCACTGCTAGTCCCATACTCTATTGTGCTGTGATCCCTGCCCCTCACCTTCACTCCGGCTGCTTCCAGGGGGATATAATGTATTGTTTCTTATTCTAATTATGTAGACTCCCCATTTTTTTTTTCTGAGCCATCCTGATGGTAATTGTCTCTTGATCCTGATGGTTTCTGCTTTATTAAACTTCCATCAAATCTTCAGTTGAGTAGGTGGTACTACTTTTCTTGTCAGGGGAATGTCATGTCATGATTCCATCAACTGGCTGCTCATTCTGCTGTCAGAAGCAGCCTCTGCATTAATCTGCAAGGAGCCATGTATAGTAACCCTACTTCCCCCTCTTTCCCTGTGACTGATAACTCATGTATAATTTATGCACTCATTTGCCACCTTTCTGCCCACTCAGAGCTTTATAAGGTCTTTTCATCCCTACTGACTTATTTCACTGCCACTCATAAGATTTTGTATCTTTTTGGATATGTAGAAATACTGATTGTGCTTCATTTTTGTTTTGAAAAAAGGTAATTACATTTTTTGTTTTGTTTGCATATACATGTATAGATGTGTGGAATTCAAGTGCCATGGCACACATAGGGAGGTCAGAAGACAACTTCCATGAGTTGGTTCTCTCTGTACCATGTAAGTCTGGGCTTCAAATTCAGGTTGGGAGGCATGGTGGCAGATATATGTGTGGAAGACAGAGGTCAAGTTTGGGCATAATTCCTACAAAGTTCTCCACCTTGTTTTTTGATATGGCTTCTCTCACTGAACCTGGAGCACTTCTGTTCAGCTAGATTGACTATCTAGTAAACCGCAGGGATCCTCCTGACTCTGCATCTGTAGCACTGGGATTACAAGCATGCATTCCTAACTTTGTATTAATACATGGGAGCTAGGATTCCAAACCCAGGTTGTCTTGGGTACCAAGCACTCTAATGACTGAGTCATCTCCTCAACCCACTTAATGGTTTTAATTCCCCTTTAATTAATAGCTAATGTTGAAAATATTTTCATTAACTTATTTTTCATTTACTTATCTTTCTCAGTGAGGTGACTGTTTTTCATGATTTTGGCTTATTTTATAATAAAATTATTTGCTCTTTTAATGTTGAAATGTGAAATATATAGATTCTAGATAACATTCCTTTGCTGAATGCACAGTTTGTGGATTTTTTACCTGCCTTTATTTACTTTGTGTTTCTCTCTAAATAAATTTTAATCTTTTACTTACAAGTTTTAAAATTAGAAAATTAGGTTACATTGAGACATTTAAGTAAAATTTCTATGTATATTTATTAGTCTTCCCTGTCTTTTCCTGCTTGTGTTCATCTCCCTTATAATCTTCCACAGCCTCTTTTTCTTTTTTTAGTGTTACATGCCTTGTTGCCCGCCCCCTCACCTTTCCTCAACAACTATATCCCTCTTCTAGTAGCATACTTACTAGTTTCATAACCTATACCCCACCAACCTCCCACTAGTACATGGAGACATTATAAGCTACGAATCACATATAAGAGTCAAGTATAGTTTCTAGATATATCCATTCCTGAAAATTCCATGGCTTCATTGTTCTTTACAGTGAATAAAATCAAATTGTGTGTATGTGCCACATTTTTATTATCCGTGCTTCTGTTATGGATATCTAGGCTGCTACCATTTCTGGCCAGCAAACAATCAACAAAGCAAGCAGACTGCCTATAGAATGGGAGATACTTCAAACATGGGATTAATACTGACAATATAACCATTTCTTAACCATTTTAAGTAATGTAACAATAAACATGAATGTACAAATGTCTTTGTGGCAGACTATAGAGTCCTTTAGATTTATGCCCAAACATGGTATAGCTGGGTCACAGGGTTCTATACTTTTCCGAGAAGTATTCATATTATTTCCATAATAGCTATATTTGTTTACACTTCTGCCAGCAGTGAATAAGAGTTCCTCTTTCCCCGTATTCCTACTGTGTCTTTTCTTAATGGTAGCTATTCTGACACAGGTGAGATAGACTCTTATAGCTTTTAATTGCATTTCCCTGATGGCTAATGATGTTGAGCATGTTTTTGCTTGTTTGTTTGCTTGCTTTGTTTTGTTTTAGTAGATGTCTAAATTTTTTTTAGTTATATTGTAGATATTGATCCCTTATTTAAGTATCTCCCATTATATAGGCAGTCTGCTTGCTTTGTTGATTGTTTGCTGGGCAGGAAGTGTTTAATTTCATGAAGTCCTGCTTGTAAATTCTCAGGATACTTCCTGTGCTGCTGGAGTTCTGTTCTTAAAACTCTTGCCTATCTCTAAACCTATACCTTGAAGTGAATTTTCTGTGTCTACAGCAGTTTCTGCATTTCAGCCTTTATCTTCAATTTATTTTGAATTTATTTTTGTATAAGGTTAGAATATTCAGCTAATTCTATTCTTCTACAGATGGATATCCAGTCTCATCTCCCACATTCTAGTGCTTTTAAATTTAATAATTCAGAATTCAAAGATTAAAATAACTTCCTTTGCTTCCTTATTCAGAGTCTACAAGATTCTCCTAGGTTTGGTGATTTGTTGAAAGGACTCAAAGGGCCCGGCATGTGTCAAGCTCATAACTAATATTTATTAAAGGGAAAAGAGATAAAGATTATCAAGTTGAACAGGTATATAGGCAAAGTCATGAGGAAATCTGGCTCATGTTTCCAAGAGCCCTCTTCAAGTCTAGTCACAAAAGATATGTTTAATTTCTTATGCAACGAATTGTGACATGTCAAGTAAGATGTTTATTGGGTAGGATCATTAGAGACATAGCACCACAAAGTTTTATTGGATACAAGTCTTAAAGGTAGTCTTAACATGACAAATACCCAATTTCTAGGATCCCAGAAGAAAATCATCTTTTTCAGCATGTAATGATTTAAATGCCCCCCATAGACTACATGTTAAAAGCTGGGCTGCCATCTTGTGGTGCTTGGGAGGTAGCAGAACTTTCAGGATCTCATTGAGATTATGCCACTGAAGCACTCACTGTGATACTGCCCCCTTCTCTTTCATCTGTCCATCTATCTATCTATCTATCTGTCTATCTATCTATCTATCTATCTATCTATCTATCTATCTATCATCTGCCTGTCTATTCATTCGTCCTTTCATCCATCCAAGCATCCATCCATCTAGCTATCTGCTTTCTGGCATCCATGATAGGTGAGCAGATTTACTCCAAAATATGCTTTCTGCAATGATGTTCTGCCTCATCACAGGTACTAAGACAGGAGTTCAAACCAGCAGAATACTTAAAGTCCTAAAGCCACGAGACCTAAGTAACTGTTTCTTCTTTTTAATTTGGCTATCTTAGGTATTTTGTCACACCATGCAAAGCTGATGAACACACTCTGTAAACCACATTGGGTAATATAAAGAATTTAAGCTAGTCTGATAATTAAAAAAAAATTACATCACTGCTGGAACTCTTTATTATCTGAATTCTCAGAGGCCAGCAAATAACCATTCTCTTGTGAGCAGTCTTTTCTAAAGATAAGCAGTTCTAGTCATTAGTATATTTAAATATAGTTTAATCCCCAGGATAAGATGTTTATATCTTTAAGACCCCAGGTTATAGCATGAAGTCAGTCTATAGTATTAACTTCATTTGAAATCCAATAGTTGCTTATTTAGGCTGTTGAATAAATTCCATTAACTGTAACAGTTAATCTTAGAAACTAGATTCTTGAGTAAAGGAGTGGAAGCAGGCCACCCAGCCCTACTGCTGCACCTCCGAACTATTAAGTGTGATCCTAGGCTCTGCTGTTAGTTTGCATTACAGTGTATCATCCAGGTATTTAAGAGCTGTTGTGAAAAGCATATCATGTCTTCTTTCCCTGCAGCAACTCAAGTTCTGGGATATTTAAAAAAAAATCTGTGATCACAAAATCACTTCAGAATAGCCCTTCTAACATTATAGAAGTTCCCTGAACTGTATACAGTTTGGGGCAGGTTAAGTATTTGAATGGCTTCTTTAAACCAGCTGTATGATATTTTTATTACTGAGTTAGTTAGGATGAAATGATTTTATTAAAACAAAATTTGTATGCTTCATTCTAAGTCTATCACTTTACCCTTTTACAGTGATTACTTTTTCTTATCTTGTACTTAGAAAGGTGGAGTGCAAGAAGAATGAGGTGATTTATATAGAAAACCTATTAAGATAGGTACAGTGACTCATCTCCATAATTGTAGCACTCAAGACGCTGAGGCAGAAGAAAGGCTATGAGTTTGAGACTGGCCCAGGGAAGATAGTTTCAGGCTAGCCTGAGTTACAGAGGAAGACTCCTCTAAGGAAAGGAAAATTGTGTATATCTTTGTACAGTTTAGTCACTCAAGCATCATATTCTGATTAGGCCCAAATCTCTAACTGTCAAAAAGTTCAGACTGTTCTCTGAACTCTACACTTTTTGTCCTGTCATTTGTTCAGAAATTCAGAAATCAGTCTGGAATTATGAATCCGTCTGGATTGAGCTGTATTCAGTCACCAGACTGATGAGAAAAATGAGTAAATTTGGCTCTTTGTCCATTGTTATTCAGAAAATCTAGAAAATTGAACAGAAGCTCTGAGACACCTCAGAGAAGGAACATTGTGTAGTCATTTCCTCCAAATTGAAACATTACCTTCAGGAGGAAGATTCATTAAGACTCAGAAAATAAATGAAACCCACAAGACATAGGAAGTTTGTGAAAATTACAACATATAAGAGCCCCTCCCCAAGGTTATATTATTGCTAATAGTTGTTGGGTAGAAGAGACTTCTCTGCCCTTTTGAAACTGCCTGCCTTCAAGTCATGTAGAGAGTTACAGGAGTTGAGCTGAAATGAATTGTCACTCATACTTGGGTGAGATTTGTATCATTGCATCTGTGTCTCAGTAGTCTGTGCTCTTCTAAGTAACTCCAGTAAATGGTAAGTTTCCTAAGCTAGAAGTGGATGAGAACATTTCTTTGATCTGTCTTTGGTGCCTTTACCTTGGGTAAGTGTTTGTTCAAGTCTCTCAGTAATGTTACATAACAGGAGTTAACTGTCTCATCTGGTAGGGGTGGAAGAAGAGACCCTACTCCCCATGGAATGTTCTTTCTCATCTTGCATCTTTTAAGAGGGAACACAACTTGAGATAGAGTTCTTATGAATGTTAGTACATATTGTATTAGTTACTTCTTGACTATTGTGATAAACACTGTGACCAAGGCAACTGACAGTTCTAGAGGTTTAGAATGTATGATGGTGGAACAAGGCATGAAGGCAGATGACTGGAGGAGCAACTGAGGGCTCACATCTTCATCCTTAAGCAGGAGCTGGGGAGCATGTTTGGAAAGGTTCAAGTCTTTTGAAACCTCAAATCCTTCCCCCAATAACACACCCCCTCCAACAAGACTATACTTCCTAATTCTTCCCAAACAATTCCACCAACTGGGGACCCTAATATTAATGGAGGGGACAGTTTCATTCCAACTACCACACATGTGATCATTAAGTCATGTGCCAACTTGATGTTGTGTATGAGTTACTCAGATTAAATATAGTTTTGGGATGTCTCTAAATGTGTTTATGAAAATATTTGAATGATTTGACTTAGTAATGAGACTTGCTTTCCAAATCTAGATAGTATCATCCACTGGAGGCTTGAATTTACTAAAGTTATCAAGTTGAGGAAGGAGCAGTTTTCCCCTATTTGCCTCATTGCCTGACCTGGAACGTCTCATCTAATGTTCTCCTGACTTTGAAGTGGCATTTGCAACATTTATTCACCCGTTCTCATGCCTTTGAAAGCAGACTAAATTACTTTACCAACTGTTTTTCTGCCTCCAGATGGTAGATCATGAGACTTCTCAAATTCCATAATTGTATGAGACAATTCTCCAGGTGTTCACATTTCCCCTCTCTCTGTCTCTGTCTCTGTCTCTCTCTGTCTCTCTCTCTCTCTCTCTCTCTCTCTCTCTCTCTCTGTGTGTGTGTGTGTGTCTGTCTGTCTGTCTGTCTGTCTGTGTTGCAACTCTCCTACCTGACAGTTTCTTGTCCAATTGAGTGCTTGATTTTCCACTGGATGAAAGGACCACCCACTGACATTCAGTATTTTGGTTCTATTACTTTAGAGAATCCTTGTAAAAGGGCTTATCTATAGTAGTTTTATAGAGAGGGCTGGTTTTGCTCCCTCCAGGAGATCTTTCCTGCTTTCTGTACTGAGGCAGGCACCCAACAATGAAGATGTAGTTGTGAGTTCTTTTGGAACTTTGAGAAGCAGCCCTTCACTAACAATGTGAAGTAGAAAGCACACATGTTCTCCAAAACAACAAGTACAAGTGTCATAAACAATTTGTTGCTTTAGTTTTCTTCTAACATAAACTGTGGTGCCATGCTATAGAAACATTAATATACTTTTCAAGTCTATCTTCTTACTCATTTCCATAAGGGATTTTTCTATGGCAAATAACCAAAACTCACCTGTTTGAGAGAGCTCTTGGAGCCTGGCAGGATGAACCTTGCTTCAAACTTGGGTGTGATGCTTAGTAGTAAATTTCCTTGGACAAGTGATGACCTATTTGAAACCCAGTCCTCCAATTCAAGATACAACATCGATACCCAATCACAAGATGCCTATAATGGAAATAACATTTACCCACCCTGAAAAATAAAGACAGGGATGTTTTTATTCATAGAGCATTTGTTTTTGCTTGCTTGTTTGTTTTGTTTATTTGTAAAGAACATCTCAAATGAATGCCCTAAATAATCATAGACTGAGCTTTTAAGAAGTAGGGTGCTCATGCAATGCAACATTATACAGAATGAATAACTACTACTACAGAACTATGAACACTTCTCACAGACTTAATGTGGATAGTACACTAATCATCATCTAATCATCATCATCATCATCAGCAGCAGCAGCAGCAGCAGGAGCAGCAGCAACATCCACAATGTCACTGTGAGAAATTTCAAATGCCAGAAAATTTCATATTTTGGGGCAGAGATCAGAAGTGGTAACCTAAGGGCTTATAAGTTAGTTGGGAGATAGAGAAAGCAAAATTAGGTGCTGCAAATGAATCCTCACCTACAGTGGTTGATAATGTAGGGACATGTATGCACAAAATTCATCAAGCTTTATGCTTAATATTTATGTATTTCGAATGCATATATTATCTTTGTGCATGTATAGGAAATATTTCAACTCAAAGTTGCCTTTGTCCCAGGATCTGGATTTTCTATCACTATCAATTTATTAGAAGAATATTCTCCTCAATGAAACATCTTTCAACTTGCAATCATCCACCCTTTATTTGTGATCATTTTATAACTGGTCTAGCTGATAGGAATAATAAGAAGGTCATACTTCACCATTTTTGACAGCTGGAGATGCCACCACATGCCATTGGCAGCAAGGTACAGGAAAATCTAAGCAGTAGGCTGTACTTCTACCTTTAGGCTGCAAGCCAAAGTTTCACAATTTAAATAGACAAAGGTGAGAGGAGTGTGGGTTGAACAGTTTATAAATAGGCATTGCTGAAGGCTGACTGATGATGAAATGGTTGTTTGGTAGATCTTTCTCCTCAAGGCTGATAAAATAGATTTTTATCAGCTAAGCATGGTGGTACCGGCCTATAGTCCTAGAATTTGGGAGGCTGAAGAAGGGGGAATCACAAGATAAAGACCAGCCTGGACTAGCTAAAGAGATCTTGACTCAAACAAACAAACAAACAAACAAACAAACAAACAAGAATGCTATTATCAAAAATTATTTAAAAAAAACTAGTTTACTCTGACCACTGGAAGAGATCCTGAATTTTCTCCAAACAGCCTTGCTGGGTGATTATTTTTCTCTGTCTGACTTAGGCACAGGCTTAATATTTTAATTCATTGTTGTAAAGAGCATAACATCATGATGACAATCGTGATGTGTCTTTTCCCAGCTGAACAAGAAGCTTCTGTGGTCATAGCCAGAAGGACAGGGATAACAGAAGACTTTGGAACTACAACATGGTCTAAGAAACCAAAGATGCCAGTTACAGGAAATTCTCCCTGCCCAACCCACTGAGTTAGCACAGAACTGGAGAAAGCTGGAATAGGGTCAGGAGACTTACCTTGGAGAATGTTTAAGGAAACTGTTGGTTTAGAATCAGTACTTTTAACTCTTTTCTTTTCTTCTGAGTCTTTTTAGAGTGTCCTGTAAAGGTCTTAACTTTTGTCTACTAGGAAATGACTTCTTCAACCTTTTAGTAATCAAAGCTATCTTTATTGTTCACTCAGCTCTGGATAAGACATATCATTATACTGAGTGACAAGCTTTAGATCAACAGAAAGAAAGCTGTTATATGTGAAAGCCTTTCCCAGGCAGCTGTGCTATGCTATGCTAACTAGAGACCAAGGTTGTTTTGTTTTGGAACAGTATTTGCTCAGAGCAAGGACACTGCTGCAGGCCCTAGCAGAAACCTTATCTTGTTATGCCATCAGGAGAGTTACTGCAACTGTTCCAGGGCAATGTGACATTGAAATACCACTTGAATAGTAACCCTTAAAATAAAAACACTCCCTTAGAATGTGCTATGTATTTTATCTCCACTGTCTTGCCTGCTGTATAAATATCACAGTGTATCTAATAAATGACCCTTTTTGTGTCTTGGTGACTGTTTTTATTAGCTGCTCATTGTTACCACTATCCACATGGCATTTTGGTAGTCTGGAAGAAGGAGCATCTCTTGGTGCCTTCTTACTCTGGTGCCTGTTGTTCATGTAAAAGCTATAGCTTTTATCTTAAAGGGGATATAAGATAGTTTGTTTATTATGGATCCATTTTGAGTGAACATGGCCCAGAAATACAAATTTTGGTTACTCCAAATTCCATGTTCTAACAAGGAAGCAGTTTCATGAACTTTTACTATTTTTTTTTACAGAACAAAGGAAGTCATAAGACAAGGATCTCACAGACATTCCACAAACACACTAAACAAGATACTTTCTTTTCACTGACCATGGAACTTCCTCTAAAATCGATCACAGATTAGGAAACAAAGCAACTCTCAGCAGATACAAGAAAATTGAAATAACACCCTGTATCCTGTGGTTATCATGGACTGAAGCTGGATATCTACATGAGTAGAAATGGCAGAAAGTATACAAACATATGAAAGCTGAAAACTCATCACTGAAAAGTTAGCCAAAACAGAAATCAAGAAGGAAATGAAAACATTTTAGAATTATATGAACATGAAAACAAAACATACCCAAACCTATGGGACACAATGAAGGTAGTTCTAAGAGTTCTAAGTTCATAGTCCTAACTGCTTATATTACACTCAAACAAAACAGAACAAAACAAAAACAACAAAAAACCTAGGGAGAGTTCATATTAGAAACTTAACAATTGAAAACTAGATAAAACAAGAAATAATAACCTAAAAGAGTAGATAAGAAGAAATAACCAAACTCAGAGCTGAAATCAATAAAGTAGAAACAAACAACAATGGAAAAGACAAAGAGTCAATGAGCATTTTTGCTCACTGGTTCTTTGAGACAACTGACAAGAGTTTTCTTAGCCAATTTAGCCAAAAGTTGGAGAGTACAAATCAATAAAATTAGAGATGAAAAGAAGGACATTTCAATAGCCACAAAGGAAATTCAGAGAATTATAAAGACATACTTAAAAAAAATCTGTACTTCATCAAACTGAAAAACCTAAAATTGAATAAACCTTAGTCTACTAAAGTTAAATCAAGATGAATTAAATAATCTGAACAAACCCATAACCCCTAGTGAAATAGAAACAGTAATTAAAAAAATCCCCCAACCAAGAAAAAATTCAGGGCCAGATGGATTCAGTACAGAATTCTACCAGACTTTCAACCTATTCTGCAAAATAAAAACTGGAGGAACATTTCCTAATTCTTTTTATGAAGCCATCTACTGTCCTGATGCCAAAACACACTGACACCCAAGAAAATGAAAATTATTGACTAATATCTCTTATGAAAAGAGATGCAAAACTTCTCCATAAAATACAATTTTAATACAAAGACACATTAAAAATATTATCCACCATGATCAAGATGGTGTTGGCTTCATCTCAGAGATACTGGAATAATGCAACATACATTAATCAATAACTGTAACCCACCACATAAACAGCCTGAAAGACTAAAACTATATGTGATCATCATATGAAAATCTAGCATCTCTTTATTATAAAAGTTCTGGAGAGACTAGGGATACAAGGGGAATACTTCAACATAATAAAGACAATTTATGGCAAGCCCACAGTCAACTTTGACCAAAATGGAGAGAAACTCAAAAGCATTTCCACTAAAATCAGGAACAAGAAAAGGACATTTATTTTCTTCCTACCTGTAGTGCTTGATGTCTCAGCTAGAACAATGTGCTGGCTGTTTTTGCCTGTCAACTTGAAACAAGCTAGAGTGATCACAGAGAAGGAAGCCTCAGCTGAGGAGGTGCCTCCATGGGATCCAGCTGTAGGGCATTTTCTCAATTAGTGATCAATGGGGGAAGGCCCACCCCATTGTGGGTGGTGCCATCCCTGTTTTGATGGTCCTTGGTTCTATAGGGGAACAGGCTGAGCAAGCACCCCTTCATGGGCTCTGCATCATCTCCTGCCTCCAGGTTCCAGCCCTGCTTGAGTTCCTGTCCTGACTTCCTCCAATGATCAATTGAGGTCTTTAAGTGTAAGCCAAATAAACCCTTTCCTCTCCTACTTGCTTTTTGGCCATGGCATTTTTGTCACAGCAATAAAACCCAGTGACTAAGACAAGCAATAAGACAATTGAATGAGATTAGAGGAATACAAATAAGAAAGAAAGAAGTCAAGAATTCTTATTTGCAGATGTTATGCTTTACAGATAAAAGACCCTAAAAACTCCACTAGGACAGTTCTACAGTTGATAAACACCTTCATAAAGTAGTAAAATATATCATTAACACAAAAATCAGTAGCCTTCTCTGTATACTGAGAATAAAATCAAGAAAAAAGTACCTTTCTCAACGGCCTCAAAAATATCTTGGGGGTAATTCTAAACAAGCAAATGAAATACTTATATAATAAAAACTTTTAAGACATTGAAGAAATTGAAGACACTAGAAGACAGAATAATCTCCCATGCTCACATATTAGTAGGGTTAATATTGCAAAAATGACCATTCTACCAAAAGCAATCTGCAGATTACAATGTCGTCTTTATCAAAAGTCCAACATAATTCTTTACAGGAATTGAAAAGTACAATCTTACACCTCATATGGAAAATGCAAAAAAGAAAAAAAAGACAGCTAAAACACTCCCGAATAATAAAAGAACTGCTGGAGGTATCACCATTCCAGATTTTAACTATTATTATAGAGCTATAATAATAACAGAATATTTTGGTCATGGTGATAAATGGAATCAAACTGAAGACCCAGACAATGTTACACACTTATTTTTTTTTAAAGAAATGTACCGTATCTTTTTAAAAAAAGATTTATTTATTTATTATATATGAATACACTGTAGCTGTCTTCAGACACACCAGAAGAGGGCATCAGATCTCATTACAGATGGTTGTGAGCCACCATGTGGTTGCTGGGATTTGAACTCAGGACCTCTCGAAGTGCAGTCAGTGCTCTTCACCACTGAGCCATCTCTCCAGCCCATGTTACACACTTATAAACACCTAATTTTTAATTTTTTTTTTTTTTTTACAAAAAAGCCTAAAATGTGGAGAAAGACAGTGTATCCAATCAATGGTGTGGGCCAACCTGGAGAGTCGCCCGAAGAAGAGTGAATATAGATCCCTTTCTAACACAACTACACATGGGCCAAGTACCTCAGCATAGGTTCAGGTACCTTGTAGCTAACAGAAGAGAAAGTAGACAGTAGGTGTGAACTCATTAGCACAGAAGAGGATTTTCTGATAAGGACACCAAAAGCACAGACGTTAATGCTAACAATTAGTAAATGAGACTTCATGAAGTTAAAAGCCTTCTTACAACAAAGTGGGAGTCTACAGAAGTGGGGAAAAACCTTACCAGTTATATGCAGGATAGAGGGTTAACCTCTAGAATATAGAAAGAACTAAACAAACAAGCAAACAAAACCAAAAAAACTGAACATGGATGGGGAAAGTAACCCAATAGGGGATGGAACTAGATTGTTCTCAAAAGATGAAACACAACTGGATGAGAAATAAAGAAATGTTTAATATTCTTAGCAGTCAGGAAAATTAAATTATTTTTCTGTCCTGTAGGTTTTTAATTTCATGACGTCCCATTCATTAATTGCTGTCCTTAATGCCCGTGCCCTCAGTGTCCTGATGTCTGTGTTTATTATTGTTCTATAAATAATATCCAGGCATTGGAAACAACAGCGTAGATATCAATGAACTTATGAATGGATAATGAAAAAGAGGTTCACTGACTCATTTAAATATTATTTAGCTGTTAAGAAAAGTTATGTTTTGAAAGATTCAGGTAAATTAATGGACCTCATGACAATCAACTTGAGTGAGGTAATCCAGACCCCAGAAGACAAATATCGCATGTTTTTTCTTATATGTGGATGTTACCTTTTAAGCTTTTGATATGTGTGTTTCGGTCAGAATAACCACAGTGCTTAAGTAACAAATAAGGGACAAGGAGAGGCATGAGGAGGGGATCTCTCAAGGAAGCACTAATACAGTATAATGTTATAATGAGATAAAGGAGAAATCAGGAGTATTAAATGATGTAGGGCATGAGAGAGAAGGGTCATGAGGGAATTCAGGGAAGGACAACTAATTGAGGCCTTCTTGAAAGCCATGAGTACCACTGTAGAAGCTTCCTAAAATAGATACATACATGAAACAAATTTAAAGTAGTCATCTAGTAGGGGAGTCAATGGCCCAACTATACATCTTAGGCCACCAAGTGAAATCTCCAGTGCCCAGCAATAGATTACAATTTGTTGAGTAATTGACTGTCTTAGTTAGGGTTTCAATGCTGGGATGAAACACCATGGCCAAGTCAACTCTTATAAAGGAAAATATTTAATTGGGGCTAGCTCACAGTTTCAGAGGTTTGGTCCAGTATTATCATGGCAAGAATCATGGTGGCGTGCAGGCAGATGTGGTGCTAGAGGAGCCAAGAGTTCAACATGTTGATTCAAAGGCAGTAAAAAGGGATTATGTTCCATACTGGGTGGAGTTTGAGCAAAGGAGCCCTCAAAGCCCACCCCACAGTGACACACCTCCTCCAACAATGCCATACCTCCTAATAGTGACCCATCTGGGTCAAACATTCAAACATATGAATATATGGGACATATATATATAGGTGACATACCTATTCAAACCACACACTCCACTCCCTAGCCCTATAGGCTAGAAGCCATAACATAGTGCAAAATGCTAATTTAGAACAACTTCAAAAGTCCCCATAGTCAGTCACAGTCTCGGCAATGTTTAAAAGTCCACTACCCTCTACAGGGAAGTAGGCTCAGATATTTTGGTCATCCTGATAAGCCCTTAGAAACTGTGATCATGGGAGTGTTCATGTAATTGGGTTTAATGCTTTGCTTGTTCTTTGACTATTTGTGTTTATTATCTTGCTTGTTCCTTGACTATTTGCATCTATTGCATTGCTAGTTCCTCAACCTAGAACTGAACTTAATACATGCATGTAATTAAAATGATATAAAAAGCAAAAAGGAGGTGGGGGATGGGATAGGGGGTTCTAGGGAGGGGAAATGGGGAAAGGGAGTGACAGCTGAAATGGATGACATTGAAATGGATAAATAAAATATCCAATAAAAAGAATATACTCATTATATTTAAACACCAGTGCAATCAAAATGTGGTATCATCATACAAGGATATTAAAATTGACATTGAAAAATTCCAACAACGCTTAACCCAGATGAGGGGTATCTAGACACATGTCACACAACATGTGTTAGTGGCTTAAAATGTAAAACCTCAAAACTTTATAAAGCTGTCTTACAACATATTATGAGTGTGAAGACACACCTTCTATGCACTTCAATTATTGTTTCTTAGTTTATATCTAGGATAAATGGGAATAATTTTCTACATAAAGTATTGTGAAAAGTGTTCTAGCAGCTTTATTCATTCAATATTAAAGCTTTAGTAAGAAAAAAGAAGTCCAAAGTTCAAAGTCTCTTCTGAGAGTCATGCAGTCTCTTAACTGTGATACTCTACAAAATCAAAATAAAAAGCAGATCAGATACTTCTAGCCTATCAGGCAGAGGATATGTGTTACTATTCCAAAATGTAAGGAAGGGAGCACAGTGAGAAAATACTGGACCAAAGCAAGACTAAAACCAGCTAGGTGAACTTCAAATTCTGCATCTCCATATCTGATGCCAAAGTGCTCTTCAGATCTCCAACTCCTTTCAGCTTTGATGACTGGAACAATCTCTTGGGCTGGTTTCATTCCCAGTTACTAGCTTTCCTTGACAGGTATCCCATGACTCTGGCATCTCCAGCATCTTGAGGTCTCCAAGGCAGTCCAGGCTTCGCCTTCACAGCTTCACACATTGGCATTTCACAATTTCACACAATGGCTTCCCTGGGTCTCCATGTCACTGCACATATAGATGTAGAGCTGGTTCCCAGCTAGATGCTTCACTTTTACTAACCAGTGTTCATTGTACTGAAAGGTATTCTGTATGCTACAGGAAGAGAAAACCAATTACCAAGATCTTCAAGCCACAACTCTGCAACCTATAACAGAGACCTGCTTGCAAGATTTACTAGTGAAATTGTGGCACAAATGATATGGGAACGACTAATCCCTTTTTTATTGGAACTAACATCCACTCCATGAGGTGAAACCTATATCTGACACTGTTAAAGTTTCTAAAAACCTGAAACTAGACAGGTCATTAGCCTTGGCAGAAGACCAACTACTATTATTCTGCTTAAGGAATATAGCAATAAAATGAGTCCTAATGACATATTGCTATATCCATAGATCAGTTTATCACTCACCTGTCGTCAGAGAAGATTCTTCTTGTAGTTACGGTTGTTAGGAAAAGACCCACAACTGTACAATGTGCAGAGATTGGGAGACTTTGGAACACTCAATCACAAGTGGGATGCCTTCACCAAACCCCTCTCCTCAAGAGTCATGGATCTATGCAGAAGAGGATTCAGGAAGATTGTAAAAGCCAGACTGCATGATTTCCAGGAGATAATATTAGACACAACAGCAGTGACATAAATATGAACTCACAGAGTTTGTGCATGCACAACACCTGTACATGTTCAAACTGGACAAAAATTCAGCACAGAGAAAGGGAAGTAGACAAAAAAACCTACACACTAATCAAGAATCTATTTGCAATTAACATCTTCTGGGAAAGGGAGAATTAGTTTCAGTATCATTGAACATATCCATCATACTCCAGGGCAAGCCTTTTGCCCAGAAGTAGTTGGCCAACACAAAGAGGACTTTGTTGGCTTTGTTTGTTTGTTTGTTTGTGTACACTTTTTGTTTTGTTATTTTTGTTCTATTAGTTTTGTTTATTTGTTGTACTTTTTCTTTTCTTGGAGAGAGAGGAGAGAAAGATGTGTGTGTGTGTGTGTGTGTGTGTGTGTGTGTGAGAGAGAGAGAGAGAGAGAGAGAGAGAGAGAGAGAGAGAGAGAGAGAGAAAGAGAGGAGAAACTTGGAGGGGTTGTGGGATGTGAACAAATATGATCAAACTATATTTTATGAAAACATTTTTTAATAAAAAAGAGGAGTTAAAAATTTCTATACCAGAAACTCAGCATATTCCTGTGAACTACTTGGAGGGATCCAGTTGAAAGCCACCCTCAGACATGTCTAGACCCTAATAGACAAGATTCTTTTTCTCTTTCTCAGTTCTCAATAGGATTTTACAAGCTTCCTCTGCTGACTCAAGATCCTACAGGATCAAGTGGATTTCAGGGACTTAATGCTGGGCCTGTTTGGAGAGACTTTTTAAACTGCCCCTGAACTGAGGACATTACTTATTTCAAGCTATGGCCCCTGCTTTTATTCATGTTCCTTAATGTTGATGAGCTCCTCTCCTAAGAGTGGAATTTATATTGTTTCTGATTGTCTATCTCATGGAAATTTTTTACCTATTCCCAATGGTCAGTCTGTGGTGTCATTTAACTATTAATATCTTTTGTTATTCTGTCTCTCTTGTTTTCAGGCTCCAGAGACATTCCTATTTACAACTATCTTCCTAAATATCGAAATTTGGTTCTCAGAAGACTATTGACTTTGAATATGTTTAACCCTTAATTAAACTTCCAATGCTTGCCCTGTTTATTAACAATCTCTTTCCATATATTTTTCCAGTGGATTCCTATCTTGCTGGACTTCACACCATTTCATTTCCAAGGTGCTAATGCTGAATATAAAAACAAATTATGCTTCTTTAATATACATGCCAACTAGTAACGTAAACTGAGGTGTTTCGGGTAGTTTTTCTTGACAGTGCAGCCATGATGGCATGCACAATACAAAGTGTACTTGGGTGTTCAGAACCAAGACTTCAGGGAAGCTGTGTGATACAACACACATAGGCATGAATACAGATTCATTTCATCCTTTATTTTAAATTAATTTTTGAACATTGTGTACTCAGATACAACTTCTTCCTCTTCTTCCTCCTCCTTCTTCTTTTAGATTTATTTAATTTATTTTATGTATGTGAGTACACAGTTGCTGTATTCAGGCACACCAGAATAGGACATCAGATTCCATTATAGATGGTGGTGAGCCACCATGTGGTTGCTGGGAATTGAACTCAGGACCCCTCGAAGAGTAGTCAGTGCTCTTAACCACTGAGCCATCTCTCTAGCTACAGAAACTTTTTTACTATTGTCAATTCTCCCATGAACTCTATGATAAGTTACATTATGACATATGGACTCATGACCCACAGTTTAAGAAGCTATGGTATAAGGAGGAGATTCAATGAGACTCAAAAATGGAAGATTGTAAGCTTCAAGGAGTTTTGTGTTAGAATCCTTTGTTTAGCTAGCTTATGCTTTGTGATTGGATCTTCACGAGTGTTTTGCATTGGTTTATTGTGAAACAGCAGTCAGAACAGGACCTGTTCATTCCCTGAATTAGAAAAAGAATTCTGATTATTTTAAAATGTGTTGTTTCCCAAAAGGATATCCAGTGCATGGTGTTGAGCTTATCTTTATCAATTATGGAAGTTACTGCTTACACATTGGATACTTGAATTCATTTTTCTTGATGCTGTTTTTATATATGACTAGTTGATTAATTTACAGTTCCCTTGGCCCTAATGATAGCATGAAGCTATGCTATAACATTTTCTGCACATAAACATTTTAGACTAATTCCTAAACACTTATTGCTGCAGGTCCTGGGAGTCATAGCTGGTTGTCATACGATTCTGAGGAGAAGGAGAAGATTTCATCTGTTTCTCCGGGCATTTGTAGGAAGCTGGACCATGGAGACATCCATACAGCCTACTGCAAAGCTGCCCACTGAGAGACCCAGAAGATTCTCCATTGGGGTAGAAGTTAGAAGAAATCTTCAGAAGAGAGAAAGACTGGTGCCTGGTAGCTTTCACAGGGCAGAGTGTTCTGCACAGGCACTTGAGGATTGCATCAGCCTGAAAACAGAGCCATGATTGGCTACTGATGGCAACAAGGGTTGGAGAGGTGTGAGGCCCACTTCAGGCTCACCCCGCAGCCTGGAACGTGAGTTCAAGGTGCTGGCTAGGTCCTATTGGGAGGATGGGCAGGGATGGAGGAGCCCCTGTTGAGGCTGGTTGGCTTGCTCAGGCATGGATCAGCAGATCAGGTCCAGGAATAGGTTCAGCGGCTTTGGACCAGTACAGTCAGGACACTCACATTCCTTCTAAGGTGAAATAAGTTATTGCACCTGACCCTTCCTACCACCAAGAAAGAAACACAACCTTAAGTGGGTTTATTTGGATTCTGGAGACAGCACATTTCTTGGGTGTGTTACTCAGGCCCAAATACCAAATGACTCAGGAAGCTGGATGGCCAAGGACTTGGAAAGATCACGATTGCAAAATTGGTGAGAAAGACATCTGGGGGAAGAAGTATGTGGACAGATCTCTCCAGATGGGCAAAGAATGAGAAGATACTTGAGTCTCATATAACTGCTCATCAAAAGGTGACCTCAGGTGAGGGGGATTTTAATAGTTAAGTGGATAAGATGACCCATTCTGTGGACAGTCAGCCTCTTTCCCCAGCCATCTCTGTCATTGCTCAATGCCATATGAACAAAAAGACCATGGTGGCAGACATGGGGGTTATTCTTGGGCTCAACAACATGTGCTTCCACTCACCAAGACTGACCTGGCTATAGTTGTTGCTGCCAGATCTGCCAACAGCAGAGACCAATACTGAGCCCCAGATATGGCACCATTCCTCAAGGTCAACAGCCAGCACCCTGGTGACAGGTTAACTACATTGGATCACTCCCTTCATGGAAACGACAATGTTTTGTTCTTTCTGGAGTGGACACTTATTCTGCTTATGGACTTGCCTTTCTGCGAAAACCACCATCTATGGACAGAATGCCTTATCCACCATCACTGTATTCCACACAATATTGCTTCTGACCAAGGAACTCATTTCTCAGCCAGGGAAGTGTAACAGTAGGCCCATGATCATGGAATCCACTGGTATTAACATGTTTTCACTATCTTAAAGCAGCTAGCCTGATAGAAAGATGGAATGGCCTTTGAAGACACAGTTATAGTGCCCATTAGGTGGCAGCGGCAAGGAAACCTGGGTAAGGGTTCTACAGAATGCTTTGAATCAGCATCCAATATGTGGTACATTTTTTTCCATAGCTAGGATCCATGGGTTCAGGAATCAGGGGGTCAAAAAGGGAGTTATTTAAATTACTATCACTCTTAGTGACTCACTAGGAAAGAGTTTGCTTCCTGTTCCCACAATACTTAAGTTCTGTTGGCCTAGATGTTTTAGTTCCAGAGGTGGGAGTGTTCCTGCCAGGAGCCACTGAACTGGAAGTTCAGACTTCCCTCTGGTCATTTTGGGCATCTAATGCCCTTAAACCAATAGGCTAAGAAAGGAATAACAGTGTTAGGAGGGTGATAGATCCAGATTACCATGGGGAAATTGGATTGCTTTCCCACAATGGAGGTGAGAAGGACTATGTCCTGTGACTAAAGTTAATGGGAAACTACAACAGCCTAATCCAAGCAGGATGACAAAGGGCACAGACCCATCAGGAATGAAGGTATGGGTCACTTCTCTAGGAAAAGAGCCAAGACTTGCTGAGGTACTTGAAGAAGGGGGAGGAAATACAGAATGGGTAGCTGAGGAAGGTGGTTATAAATAGCATCTAAGGCCACATGACCAGTTGCAGAAATGAAGATTATAAGTGGTATGAGTGCTTCTGTTTTATTTTGTTAAGAACACATTTGTATAGATATTTGTGCTTTCTTCCAATTTATTTAACACCAATTAAAAGAATATCAATGGTTATTTAAGTTGAGATACTAAAAGAACGTTTCCCAAGGGACAAAGCATTTGTGATTGTACAAGGGATAGTTATATCATGTAGGTGTATTTATGACCTTGTTATTGTTTCATTTGGACATGAGATACGGTTTGTGTCTGCCAGGGGGCCAGCCCCGGCGTGGTGGGATGGAGAAAGTGTCTTCTTTCTTCTCCTTGTCAGTTCTTTTCAAGGCAGCCAGGGGTGGAAGGGATAGAAGAGCATCAGTGGGAGGTAAGACTTTATCTTACAAGATTCAGGGTAAAGCCTTGGGCTTTACAAGATTGGGGTAAGACTTTGGTCTTACGAGATATTTAGAGTTGCTATATAACAAGAGTTTACTTATCTATGCTACAAAAGTTTATTAATGCTACTGTGGCTGGCCTGCTTTCTGGTATCCTCTGTCCAGAAAGGACGCTTTCTTCAGGAATTCTTATAGGATCATCATTAAGACTTAAGAAGTCATCTATTTGTCTATATAGCATCACTACAAGACAGTACATCTTCACGGATCTGCAGAGATCTGCCCCAAAGGGGAGTGCTATTGTTTAGTGATTGTTACATATGTTTAATAATAATAGTGATAATAATAATAGGAAAAGCATATTAATAGCAGGAATCTTTCCTAAAATAAATCCCTCATAGCCTTGCTGCATAAGGACTCACTTGTCGCAGATTATATAATAATCCAAGGCAAGCATTTCAGGATGATCACCTGCTACATCTGGAATAAAGATGGAGGGCACACCTGTGATCCAGATCTTGAGGCAAACTGGCGATTAAACGTTTAGGCCCAGGCAAGACAGTGCATGCCTTCAGTCCCGGAGACAGAGGCAAGCAGATCGCTGAGTTCAAGGCCAGCCTGGGATAGAGCAAGTTCCAAATCCAGTTGTGGTGGTACACATCTTTAATCTGGGCCATACCTTCTGCTAGAGGCCTACATGAGGGCAATGAAAAGAGGAAGTGTTTGTGCTTTTTCATTCGCTTGCACTTACTTGCCACCACATCTGTTGGAACTTACTTCTAGGATTCCAGCTTATACAGAACACCAACTAAACCACCTAGCCTCATAGATTCTTGGACTTTCCATTGACAGCTTCCCATTGTTGGGTTAGTTGGAGTGCATACTTTAAGTCATTCCAATAATTTTTCTTAATATACAGAGATATTCCATAAGTTCTATGACTCTAGAGAACCCTGACTAATACACTCACCTATTATCATTATGCTTTTGTAATAAAATTGTTAAAATTGGCACCCTGTTAAAAGTCACACCGTAGGCAGTTTCACACAGAGCTAGACTGAAGTCGTCGTTGCTGTTAAATATAAAAGGCTCTGGATTGCTAATTCAGGAAGAAGATGTCATATACTTAGGCATGTCACTTTATCATCATAAGAAAGCCATTAGTCACATAACCCAGGGAAGGTACGTGATCTCCATAAGAGAATCCTTTTTTTGTGTGTGTGTTAAGTGGGTGCAACAAATCCACTGTAGGACTTTTCTCTCTGAGGTTAGATAACAAAGCCATGGCTCCCAGAGTGCCCGGAACACTCTGCATTCCAGTTTGCTTCACTTTTTATTATTCCGGGACCTGGAGTTTTACCTTTGCTGAGTCTCACTTTTCTGTCAGTCATTTACTCAAGGGAAGAAGGAATGCAACTGAACAGTGACTGTATTAAAGCAGAAGGACAGTCCATCCAAAGGTGAAGACAACCAGTTTCCCCGTTTCTCTTACTTTTTTGGGCACCTTTATTTTTAAAAGATTTTTCTAAAAAACAATATTTTATTTTTGAGACTATAATATAAATACATAATTTACCCTTTCCCTTCTCTCAAACACCCCTTGCTCTTTTTCAAATTCATGATATCTTTTTACATATATATATATATATATATACATTATAATATATCTTAATATATAATAATACATATAAAATAAAGACTGAGCAGGTGGTAATTACATATTTAACTAAGTATACTAATTATAACATATAATTATATATAATTAAATACAATTAAATGTAAATATAACTACCACCTTCTCAGTCTTTACAATGTTACTATATGCATGCTTTCAGGGATAAACATTCAATATTGAAGATCCAGTTGGTGTGTTCTTCTCTCTTGCTCTCAGACTTTGTTAGTTGCCTGAAGATCTTTGTGCAGGATCTGGGCCTGGTAAAGAAAGTTTTCTTTGCAATAGACAGAGACTAGTACAGAGAACCACAACCAACCAAAATATGGAGCTGTGGAGCCCAGTCCTAACGGGTACATTTACAACTCATCTCCTGTACCTAAGGCTCAAGGATCACTGTGTGAAAGGAAGGAAAGATTGTAAGAGCCAGAGAAACTGCTATGAAATTGTGTCCCCTGGAATTGTCAGATTTTACAATTTTACAGTAAAATCATTTTACAGTAAAAGATCAACTTTATATTTACAGCAATATCAAGTAGAAGGTACAGATATTTCCCATTTGACCATCATGCCCAGACAGGAAAGCATAAGACACAGTTTAGTACCTCGAGACCCCATTAGTCTTTGGTGTAATAATGCACTTGACAGCTCAATTTCTTCACCTGTACATATTGTGCACGTACACACACACACACACACACTCCTCTCTACACAATCCCTGGAACTCCCTGGAATCTCTGTCTGCTTAACAGATTAACTCTCTTAATCCTCAGAAACAATAAAATTTAGACAGTTTCTATCCCAGTGTATCCCAATACATTGAGATATGAAGAACAGAAGGTTCAGTTTGGCCAGAATTGTTTTGAGGTGCATGTATAACAAGACAAAATTCTGACATCTAGTAAACTTGTAGGGAGACTCTTCTATTTAACATTTTATACCTATGCATCATTAGACATGCATGTAATTAAAGTCGGATGCATTATGGTAGGGGACATGAGCAGAAAAAAAGTGATCTGACCTAATTTATTAATTAGGAAAACAAGGAACTGCCTATTCTGTATCTTTTAGTGATCAATCTTGTGTTGCTGTCAATATTTAAAACAGCGTTTTCTTAGGCCGACTATCTAAGTGGCAGCTCTGCTTAGCTCTGCTGCCATGTTCCATGGCCAGAGGCCACCTGTGCACCTCAGCTAGGAATGGCTAGCCAAAATCACTGGCCCTGACACCCATGAGATGCCAGCGTGGGCGATGTCTCTGCCAATCTTCCATGCTGTCTCCACAAGGCTGGGCTGAGCGCAGACCATCCTGCCATACACGTGGTACCTGGTAGGAAATGAGACTCTAATGCTTAGTGATTAACCAAAGGTTTTATATGTTTGGTAATGCTCAATTAACAAGATTCCCACACAACTGGAGGTGTTTCCCAATTAACTAACCTAGATATAAGTTGTTACCCAGGACTGTTAACCGATCCAAGCATGGTTCTCCATCCTCCTACATCTCTGTCTCTCTTCACTCCTCTTCTTCCTTCTTCTCTTCCTCTCCTTACCCCTCCCACCTTAGCTCCTCACAACTTACAGGGAAAATTTCCCGCTACAATCTTTACCTCTTGAATCCCATAAAAGGAAACCTCAAGCAGTAACTGGGGCTTTTAAGAACACCTACCCACTGTCTGATCCACTGTCTATCTTGATGTTCCATCCTTCTCTGATCTGCACAGAACATTGTATTTCTCTGAAAAAAAAAAGGGGGGACTCATTTTGTTTCTTTATCAAATTTGTGAGAGCATTTAATTTCATCTCCTTGGATAAGAACTTTATCAACATCTCCCATCAGAGTGGTCCACCTGACACCGTCAGAGAACCGTCAGAGAACCGTCAGAGAACCGTCATTCTCAATGTTTTACCTTAGATTTAACTATTGTTTTTTCTCAGCTTGTAGTTTAGACAAATTTACAGTGTCACATTCCCACTATTGAGATAGCTTGGAGTGTGGTTTCCATGCCAATAAATTGACTTCTAATTTAGAAAATTCGTTGGCAATGTTGCTCACGTGGTATAATCCATTTTGATTATTTCTATCTCCTATTGTTTTCCCAATTCTTACATAACCTTCTTTCCAGTCCCACTGAGCTCCTTAGACTGGAACTCAACCATCAATTCTTCACAGAAGTCCCCAGTACATATCTGTCTCCTGTGAAATGCCAGTGTTTGTTAAAGGTAGATACCGAGTCTGCTTTGCCCTCTCATTGTCTGCAGGACCTAATACCCTGGATGACCAACAGCAACTGAACTAACACATGCAGATTTACTTCAGGGATTGTAGTAATTTTACAAATCTTCAGCCATTGTATTCCCGCTGAGAACAGATTTCTATACAAGTGAATTATCTAGCTACTGTTGCCATAGTTATCACGGGGTTGCTGAAGATAGAGAAATTAGCATCCTAAAGTCCTGCAGCCCAGAAATCTCCCAATTCTGGTTTCCAAATTCTCTCTATATTGATTGTAGAGGATGCTGTTTGCTGTCTCCAGGTGGCCTTTCATTCTGGAACAGGTGTCTGCTGTTTCTGTCACACAACCTTTCTCTTCTTAAAAAGCATCATGACATTTCAGGTAAACCCCTCTTCAACTGCTTCATAGCCCTTTTCCCTTAGCCTCTCTAAGACCTTACTGCTAAACACACTCATATTGCGTGCTATTTGGTCTTCATTACAGAAAGCTTTGGGGGACTTATAGCTCTGCTCATAACAATGTCCAGTGGATAGATTTAAGCAGGTGAGTGTTTTAAGCTTGTTGACACCCACTGCCATACCTTTTGGGAATTCTGGACATACTTATAGTCCCACCAGGAAAAGATGGTAGATCCTGTCTCCCCATGCTCCTACTATGCTGGTATCCTTAAAGAACTTTTCATCAGTGTGGTGGCCTTTAGCAGGCTGACTCAGCAAAATTGCTTGAGTGCAAGAGTTTGAGGTCAGCCTAGACAACACAGTGAAGCCTGTCACAACACATAAAGGTGGGAAAATTTTTCTATAGATTAACCAAAACGCCAAAAATTTTGAGGACTGATATGCACACATCTTTTCTTTTGAGATCCAGATGCTTTATTCTGTAAAACAGATATACAAATCCTTCTAACATGAGACATGGATGAGAGTGGGCACAGAATCACAGAGCAGCTAATAGTGGCCAAAGAGACAGAAGGTAGCCTGACTGCCTCCATCACCCCACAGTGACAGCTCCGGTGCTGCCCATGGTACTGAACTTGAGCGTAGGCCTGGGGGATTAAAGAAATACTCAGACTCGGGTCATCCGTTATGAGAGAATGCCAAAGCTTTTACTGAGCAGGTTCAATATATATACACCAAGCCAGGGAAGAAAAAAATACGAACTTAGGGAAAAACGAACTCAACTCGGGGTTGGGGGGGGAATAGGATGTCAAGTGTAAATTCCCTTCCTGGGGCACCATGCCTTAGTCAGGATGCTTTGATCCTAGAGGAACTGCAGAATGTTACTTAGTAGGCAAAAGCATAATGAAAGGCTCAGCCAGGGCATAGCAGCCCTTCGGGGTCCTACACCACAGTGCCTTACAGGAGGCTGAAACATCAGAAATTTGAGTACCTATTCATTGAAGAAAATGCAACAGAAATGGCAGGTGCTGTGATGAGAAAAATTTACAGATAGGATCAAAACATTCAGCTGAAGTCATATCTTACAGTGGAAATAGAAATGAAAGAGGACAACAGGCTTCGGAACAAACGTGTACAGTAGTTTGCTGACCTCTGACTGGACCTCCACTCTAAGAGTGAAGATGAGCCACTACTGCTACCTGAGGTAGTGATGGTGATGCTTCATGTCAGAGGTAAGCCCTGAGTGGCCAATGGGCTGGTCTGTGGTATTTTAATATTGGAATCCACCAGAAAGGAACATCTGTGCATACACTCAAATCTAAGGTTTCTGAAGAGGAATTGCTGCTTGGGGCTATGAATCTTAACCACAACTGGGTCAAACATCTTTATTAACCAAAACAGGAATCATTATAATCCACACATTTAAAAAGTTTTAAAAATTTAGGTTTATCCACTTTGTATGTGAGTGTGTTTGCCTGCATGTGTGTATACACATCGAGCACATGCTTGACGCCTCTGGAGGTCAGATGTATACACTGGAACTTCTGAAACTGGAGTTAAAGATGATTGTGAACCACCATGGGGGTGCTAGGAGTCAAACCCAGGTCCTCTCCTCTATAAGAGCAACAAGTGCTCTTAACTGCTGATCCTTCCCTTCAGCCCCCCAGTGAACACATTTTTTGGGTTTTTGTTTGTTTGTTTGTTTTTTGCCAGTAAGAAATAAGTTTGTTTAGATTCTATACTTTTAAATTTGATGCACTCTTGAAACCATTCTGCATCCTGTTGGTTGTGGGAGTGCTTTCCCTGGAAAAAGTTGTCCAGATGCTGAAGAAGTAGTAGCCAGTTTGTTAATGGTCAGGTGAACCTGGTGATAAAACAAAACTCTATAGTTTAACTTGTTCGACTTTTGAGGCATTGGCTGTGTGGTGTTTGGTCAGGGGAAGGATCCAGCCTTTCCTGTTTATGGATGCCGGCTACAGGCATTGTGATTTTCATTGCTTTCCACTAACCAGTTGAGCATACTTCTCAGACATAAAAGTTTCACCAGGATTCATGATGGATCAGAAGAGACTACCAGCAATGGCCATGACTTTTCTGAATGTAAGTTTGGTCTTAGGAAGTGCTTTGGAGCACTTTACCCAATTCAACCACTAATATGGGTATTGCTGGTCAGTTTTTGCAGCCATGTTTGGTCACATGTCACGATCCAATGGACAGACAGACTTATGATTGTTTCATAGAATAGCAGAAAAAGACAGCTCAGAATGACAATTTTAAATGACTACTTGATCAGCTCACAAGACACACCCTAACTGAACCCTTTTGTCCTTTCATCGTGTTGTAAATGCTAAAAACCTTTGGGTAGTCCGTGTGCATTCTCTGGCAACTTCTCATCCGGTTGTAGAAGATCATCTGCAGTGATTGCTCTCAGCTGGCCGTTGTCAACTTCCCACAGCCAGCAGCTATGATCCCATCTTCAAGGCGCCAGTCATCTTTGCAGAATTTGACCCACCACAGCAGTATGTATCAGTTAGCAGTCCCTGGGACACAGGTAGTGTTGATGCTGAGAGTTGTCCCTAATGTTTTATAGTCCATTTTGAACTCAAAGAAGTAAGTAGCTCAGACTTCCTTTTATCTAATGTTACTATCACAGTATAAAATAAATATAATAAAAACATAGCCAATGAATATTGCCCAAGCATAAAGCAAGATATATGCATTAAAATGATGTGCAGCATAATCATATTTGTTAAGAATGTATTCTGATACACTCATAATTACTTTTCGCCAGCCTAACATTAGCAGGTGCCTTGACCCTGTTGCTTAGGGCTCTTAGGTTGTACCTTTTATCCTATGGCGAATGCTGTTTTATCGTGTGTGAGTGTGTGAGCTCAGCATAAATCATATTGCTTGAGCATTTGAGGCTCTCCCTCTCTGCAGGCCTAGCAGTTTTTCTCCCCTTGGCTATTGACTCCAGCCATGTTCAGTGGTTACAAGACATACACATACATGTAACATATTAGCAACACACTCTGGACTCAACAAACCAGTGAAAGTGGCTCCTTTTGCTTGTCATCTTCCTCTGTAGGCTATGGGTCTATTTTTATAATCTCACCTAACTAAGATTTTTAAGAAATATTTTGTTTTTATTTATTTTAAATGTATATATGTATACACATTTAAATGCATGTATGTATCTGTGGTGGTGGTGGTGAGCTCTGTGCCATTTGAGAGATGGGCCTGCAGAGGGCAGAAGAGGACAAAAGATCCCCTAGGGCAGGTATTACAGTTATTTGTGATCTACTAGGTCCTTTGCAAGAGCGGTATGCACTCCCAACTGCCAAACGATCTCTCTGATCTTTTCACTGGGACTTTATTAACCAGTAGTGGCTTAAATCTGAAATTTGATGGTTCCAGAGACATGTTTGTAAAGGCCAAGACAATCTTTTCTCAATCTTATCATGAGAGTCTGAAAGTCTCTAAAGAGAAAAGTAAAAAATAAGTTAGCCATCTTTTAAGAATTTATATCATACACCAAAAACATGCCCCAAATAAACAGCCATCTACCAATACTCCAGCACTGCTTGGATGAACATCATGTCCTAAGCCCCGTCACCTCAAAGCCCTGTTGTGAGGGTGGTAGGTTTAAGGTATATCCAGAGGAAAGCACTGGACTGCTGGACCAATAGCTGTGTGTGTGTGTGTGTGTGTGTATGTACATACATACAGACACACAGATCAGTCACAGGCACTTGAAATGCTCTTGGTTAGCATAACCTAACATTTCAGAAGTAAGTATTCACATAATAGCAAGGCTCTGGTTGGCTCTGCAGGTCATGAATGTGGCTCTCAATCTTGGAAAATGAAAAGATGTGGGATTAGGCTTTGGTTGAAGCCATATTGTTTGAACAAAATTCAGGATTGCTCTGATGTAATTTTCTGGGTCTGTCTTTGGTTACTGCACATCAAAATATTATCACCAACATGAAGTGGACAATAAGTGCAAATTTTTTAATAAGTGGTTCTCATCAGGAATAATAATGGCAAACTGGGAACTGAAAATGTGGTGGAAGTTTCTGATTGCCCACATTATAACATAATTATTATGAGAGGATTGCAGTCTTGAGACCATTTTAAAAAATGATTTTACTTATTTCTATTTCGTGTGTGTTTGTGTGTGTGTCTCTGTGTGCATATATGTGTATGGTGTGTGTATGTGTGTGTGTGCATGTATGTGTATGGTGTGTGTATGTGTGTGTGTATGGTGTGTGTATGTGTGTGTGTGTGTGTGAGTGTGTGTAAAGTACAGGTGCTTCTACTGTGATATGTGTTTGGAATATGTCTTAGTCAGGGTTTCTATTCCTTCACAAACATCATGACCAAGAAGCAAGTTGGGGAGGAAAGAGTTTATTCAGCTTACACTTCCACATTGCTGTTCAACACCAAAGGAAGTCAGGATTGGAACTCAAGTAGGTCAGGAAGCAGGAGCTGATGCAGAGGCCATAGAGGGATGTTACTTACTGGCTTGCTTCCCTTGGGTTGCTCAGCTATCTCTCTTATAGAACCCAAGGCCACCAACCCAGGGATGGCAACACTCTCAATGGGCCTTCCTACCCTTGATCACTAATTGAGAAAGTAGCTTACCATTTAACCATGTGCATGCCTGGTGCCTGTAGAGGCCAGAAGATGATGTCAGATCTCCTGGAACTGGAGTTGCAGATAGATGTGAGCTACTGTATGGGTGCTGGAAACCAAACTCAGGTCCTCTGCAAGAGCAGGAAGCACTTTTAACTACTAAGCCATCTCTCCAACCCCAGTCAGCTTTTGAGGGCTCAGTTGTAATATGTCATGGGGCAGATTTGCTTGACTTGAACATGTCTTACTATATGACTAACATGAACATGACTAACCTTGAGTACAAGAATCTGGTTTGTGACTTTCCACCTTGTCATACCTGGATGTTTGTATCTTCTCTATGTTTAACAAACCTTGTCATTATTTAACAAACTTTCTACCACCTTGGCATTTGGAAGCCTTCTTTAAAACATTCAAATGTCTGCTTTCTTAATATGAGCTAGAGTTTCCATAAGCTTTTCCAAGGTTCTTCAGTCTATTTTTCCTCTTCTGATTGTGTTTTTTTTTTTCAAATAGCCTGCCTTTAAGGTCACCAAATTTTATTCTGCTATGAATATCTTTGACTGTACTTTTAATTTTCCTTATTTTTTTTTTTAGCTCAGGGATTTGACAATTCAGCTATTTATATACCACACTACCTTAATAAGAGCTAAAGATGCCAGGAGAAAACTGTGCCTGGTTTTAGCATAACAGGGAAAAAACCCTGCTGAATAAGGCAGGAAGACAAAAGTTTCTGATAAAGACCTCTTCCAACTCAAAGCAATATGAGCAATATGAGAAACAGTTTAGATAAGTATCATTCCTGTCTGAGGGTTAGAGAATGAACTTAATTGCTTTAAAATATTTATGACTTTGCTGCCGGGCAGTGGTGGCGCACGCCTTTAATCCCAACACTCGGGAGACAGAGACTGGCAAACCACTCTGAGTTCGAGGCCAGCCTGGTCTACAGAGTGAGTTCCAGGACAGCCAGGTCTACACAGAGAAACCCTGTCTCGAAAAAACAAAACAAAACAAAAACAAACAAAAAAACAAACAAAAAGATCCAAGGTAAAATATTTATGACTTTGCTAACTTACAAAGTTTATAATGGAGTTAAACTCTATCTAAGGCTTGAAACCCTTCATTTTATAGTGCAGTTATGGAGAAACAATTTTTTAAAAAACTAGTCTTACTATGTTCCACTTACATTTTAACCAGTAACTCTGTGGCCTTATTGTAGAGGGACATTCTTACTGGGGAAGAAGATACAATTTCACTTACATATGAGCCTGTTTAGTTAAAGTTTTATAGGCACATCAGTTTTTCACTTAATTTTAGGCAGTCTGTTTACACTGTAAGGTTTTTGAAGAATTTATATCTTTAATTATGTGTATATGTGTGTGCATTGATATGGCCCATGTTTGTGAATGCACATAAGATCAGAGGAAGGTTTTGGATTCCTTGGATCTAGAGTTACCGGTAGTTGTTAGTCTGACATCAGCTGGAACTTGCATTCTCTGGAGGAGCAGGAAGTAAGCCATTTTCTTGTACCTCCAGGAATTGCATAATTTGTCTGCTGCCTTAGCAGGCATTTTGGGGCTGGAATTCCAAAACTGTACTTACACAAGGCTTCACAGAAAATGTTTAGTGGGTAGGTGATTGAAGAGTCACTGGAATTAAAAAGCTTTCATTAAACATTTAGGAATTCTTAGTCTTTTGGATAGAAACTGTGCTTTGGGAGCATAACCTGAGTCCCTGTGTCGCATAAGAGAAATATTCAGGAGAGCAACCTTCTGGGGCCTGTCTGGCATTCAGGTACCCAAGGAAGGCAGCGAAGGAGTATACAATTGGGGCCAAAAGCTGATTACTTTTGGTAATCTAACTCTCTCTCTGGGGCTTGTGGAAAATTAACTCTCTCCTGCTATTCTGGAGCCAAAAGCTGATGACTTTTGGCAATTTCACAGAGAAAGAAGAAAGAAAGAAAAAAAGAAAGAAAGAAAGAAAGAAAGAAGGAAAGAAAGAAAGAAAGAGGGAGAAAAGGAGGGAGGAAGAGGGAGGGGGAGGGGGAGGGGGAGGGAGAGGGAGAGAGGAAGGAAGGAAGTCAGACACACACACATATACACCCACATACACACATATGTATACACACACACGCATACACACACACATACACACACATACACACACATACATACACACACACATACACACACACATACACACACACAGACACACACACACACACACACACTTGCTGGGTGGAGCAGAGCCCCAGCAGTCACAGTCACACTTCATTTTTTCTCTCAGCCTTTTTACACCTTCTTAGACAAAAGTTCTTTATAAAATTACCTCACAGATAAAACGTTACATAAAAGTGAGACTCAGGAGGATGTCAATAGTAAGCTCAAGGCAGTGTTTCATTCTGTAAGTTCATTACAAGTTCAAAGCAACAGTTTCGCATAGCCTTGCTTTATCACAGTGCACATCTGTGGCTATATCCTTGTACCTGACTTAGAATGAATGTTTTTACTTGATCACAAATATATCCCAAGACTATTTCTCATCTCAATGCAATTTATGAAAACTCATTTTTTCCTGATTATGCAGCCTTTACTTATTATTCCGTGAGGAATGGGCACATCTTATTTTTGATTCTAACTTTATTACAACTTTCTACCAAAACAACTAAAACCATTGCTTAAAACTTTTCATCCTATTTGAAATTAAAAAAAAAAAAAATTGAACCAACTCAGGAATTCTATAAGGCATTCCTATCATTAATTGAAGGCTACAGGCAGTGAGGGTCTCCCAGAAACATGAGAAAGCACATAAGTAGCAAGAAGCAATCCTGGGACGATGTCTTTGGGGTTGTGCCTCACCAGAGTGTACCTATAGAAACTGAGCAAGACCGTGTGGACTATCCTCAGGAAACTCACGTGTTTGCCATCGCCTTTCCTAGATGGCTTTTGTCAGAAAGCCTGTCTTCCCCCAAGCTCAAGGAGCACAATTTTTAGAAATCTTTTTTTGATTTATTGTAAATTTTAAATCATGCACCCCAATCCCACTCATCTTCCTGTCCCTCCATACCCACCCTCTGCCTTTGGCAAATCCTCACCACCAAAGGAAACAACAAACAAACAAACAAACAAACTATCTCGCCATGGAAGCTGCACTGTGTCTTGATGTGTAACACAGTATATCCTTTTGCCCAGATAGCTTTACTTGCAAATGTTCGTTGCACTGAGTCATTTGTATGGTTCGAGGTCTCTGGCTTCTGCTACACCATCAATACTGGATCGTCACTGGGGCTCCTTTTGACTATCCTATCGTTCCCCTGGATCATGGAAATCCTGCAGCTTTGTTTCTGCAGGATCAGCTCTTTCATGTGCTCCAGCCCTTCCTAGATGGGATAGATGTTGAGGTGGGCCAACTCAAAGCCCTCAATCTGGGCCAGGGTGGTGGTGGCTGAGTTTGTTCAGATTGCCATCTCTCCTACACCTGTATCACCAGAGCCAGCTCTCCAGCACTGCTCAGGTGAGGGGTGGGGCCAGCGCTCTGGTTCTCACACCCTGAGGTACAGCGGCAGGGTGGGTGGGGAGCCTCCACCACCAAGATAAGAGTTATTGTGCTGCTCAGGTGAGGTGCAGCCTGGTTTCCTGGGTACTGCTGATGGTGAGGTGTGGGGCCAGCTCTTCACTCTGCTCTCAAGCCCTCAGGGCCAGCTCTTCCATGTTGCCCAGGTGAGGGGCAAGGGCAAATCTATGCAGCCCTCCAAAATCTGTGTGGTGCCAGCCCACATGCCAGCCCAGACCAGAGGTGTCCACGTGGTCTTTGGTGGTAATATGAGCCACAGCCACTGACACAGACCCTTGGGGCTGCATGGCTGCAGACCCAGTCATGGTCCTTGGTCTCAGCATGGGCTGGACATCACCATGGCCGTAGGTGGCAGTGCAGATTACTCACCCTCAAGTCTCCATATCTACCTCTTATCACTGTGCCCACATCATTCCACTTCTCTTTCTCCCTCATCTCTCCACTGCAGACTTGCTCATCTTCATGAATCCAGGCCTCCGGGTGCCTTGCCCCTGCTGCATGGTGTTGGCTGGAGATCTCGATTCATAACCAGAGAGATTAGTGCTTTGAAAATGAAACCTAGCTTATTAGGATATATAATTTACAACTAAACATGTTATTTACATCACTGTTTATAGGCTATCTTATAAAATTTACATTAAAATAAAAGTGTAAACTGTCAACTGTACAGATTCTTTTAAACTTCTCTTATATGATATATTTATATACTTTAGTAAAGCTAGCGACATAAAAAGTGGGAATAGCAACAGTATGAAAATAAACATATTCAGTATCTCCAAGTTACTGATCCTAGTAACTACCTTAGTATGTCAAAAATCCACAGAGTGGGTTACCTCACTCAGGATGATATTTTCTAGTCCCATCTATTTGCCTGCGAACTTCATGAAGTCATTGTTTTTAATAGCCGACTGGTACTCCATCGTGGAAATGTACATTTATCATCCTGAATGAGGTAACCCAGATAGAAAAGAAAACATATGGCATGTACTCACTGATAAGTGGGTATTAGTCTAAAAGCTCACAATGTCCACGATACAACCCACAGACCAAATGGAGCTTAGGAAGAAGGAAGATCAGGGTGTGGACGCTTCAGTCCTGCATAGAGGAGGGAACAAGATGATCACCAGAGGTGGAGGAAGGGGGGACCTGGGAGGGAGAGAGGAGAGAAAGGAAAAAAGGAGGGAGCAAGATCAGGTACTGAAGGGGCAGGAGAGAAGTACAGAGGGTCAGGAAATCGAATAAAAATATGTAGCAGTTGGGGATGAGGAACTGGGGGTAGCCACTGGAGGGTCCCAGATGCCAGGGAAGCAAGAGGCTCCCAGGACCCAACAGGGATGACTTTATCCAAAATACGCAGAGAAGGGGAGATAGAACCTGTAGAGACCACGCCCAGTAGATAAGCATGGCCCCTGGGTCGAGGGATGGGGCCACCTCAAAGTTATTAACCCAGAAATGTTCCTGTCCAGAGGAAAGACAGGGACAAAAACAGAGCAGAGACTGAAGGAAAGTCCATCTGGGGACCACCTCAGCTGGGGATCCATTCTGTCTGTATACACCAGACACTGTTGCTTTTTCTAAGAGGTGGCTGCTCACAGGAACCTGGCATGGCTGTTCTCGGGGAGGTTCTGCCAGCACTTGACCAATGCAGATGCAGATACTTGGTTCCAAACATCAGACTCAGCTCTAGGACCTCGGTGGGCGAGCTGGTGGAAAGACTGGAAGAGAGGAGGAGGTATAACATAGAAGAACAATGTTGGCTGGTGGGACCACTCAGTGCTCCCAGGGACTATAGCACCAACCAAGGAGTGTACAGGGAAGGATTCAGGGCTCCAGACACATATGTAGCAGAGGATGGCCCTGTCTGACATCAATGGGAAGGGAAACCTTGGTTCTGTGGAGGTTTGCTGCCCCAGCATAGGGGGGTGATAGTGGGATGGGAGTGGGTAAGTGGGTTGAGGTGCACCTCATAGAATCAAAGGGGAGGAGGGAGAGGGCAGATGTGGGATGAGGGGGATGTGGAGGGGTAATCTGGAAGGGGGATATCATTTGTGTTGTAAATGAATGGAATTATTAATAAAAACTCCACAGATTGTCAATTGTATATAAAATGATATAGTATTTGTCTATTACCTTTGCATATCCTTCTGTATTCTTTAAACCTCCTCTACACTACTTACACTATTTAATACAATGTAAAATCTATGTACATCACTTTTTGATCCTATTTTTTTAGGGAATATGTTCAAACAACAGTTTGTACATTCTCTTTTTTTTTTGTTGTTGTTTTTTGTTTTGTCTTTTCCAGACCAGGTTTCTCTGTGTAGCTCTGGCTGTCCTGGACTCACTCTGTAAGATCAGGCTGGCCTTGAACTCAGAAATCCACCTGCCTCTGACTCCCAAGTGCTGGGATTAAAGGCATGTGCCACCACTGCCTGGCAAGTTTATGCATTTTCAACACAGGTACATTTTCTATCCTCTGAATCCAAAATGAATTCACCAGGTTGAATATCTAGAACATAAAGTCTATTTAAGGCCTTTATGTTTTGGTCTTAGGAAAACAGTCTGTGTTCAAAAAAATCATTGAATACTTGTGGCTTTCCTTTCTTCATCCCAAAAAATGTTTGGAAATGCCAACCAGATTGGATCGTGTTTCTCAATTTCATTCTTCACATATGCCTGAAAATAGAATTTTTAAAAATGTAGTGCAAGCCCATTTACTGTTAGTAGAAATAATCTCAAGAAGATTACAAGTCATTTCATGTGTTATCTCATTGTTTTAATCAAATAGGTCATCAACAATTGGCTTACGCTGTAAAAACACACCCCTTATTATATCAGTCACTGAGAGTCACAGTCATGTGCATAATGAACTTCTGTCCTAGAGTGGCTATGATATACAAGACTTTGTATTTTCTCTGTGAATGAAGCCATTAACATATGATAAATGGAGTTATTGAAATTATTACTAAGAAGATGTGGAAGTCTATCAACTGATCAGGCCTTTGTTGTCTGATTGTTGGGTGAAACATGGGAGCATGTTCAGCTTCCGGAGCATTTCTACCCTCTTCTGATCATTTTCTTTGGAGTCTGAGAATAGAAAGTAGAGGAATGAGAGTGAGTATCTGAGCATGCAGATGAAACTCCACAAGACGGCAGAGAGGGGAAGATATTTGAGTAAGGAACAGTTCTGAGTTCTACATCAAGAAGATGGGCGCTGCCAGTTGTTTATGCCCCAGTTTCTGACAGTAGGAAGACAGAATGTCAAATGGCATCTGAGGATGCTGAGTGACCGAAGTAGGCAGTTGAAATGGCTGGCTCTCAGGATGACTTGCACCATATTCTAAGTGCTTCTGGCTTTATACTTGAGAGTACCCTTCAATGAGAATAAAAAGACAAAAGTTATTTAAATAGATTTTCTGAAATGTTTTTTAAAAAGTTTTTTTTTTGAGAGCTACCGCTACATCTTCAGTAAATGTTCAACTCTGTGAATCTATCAATGATGTTTTGATGTGCCTCTTTAGGGTATCTTTCTTTTTGAAATAATTATTTAAATATGTTTCATAGTTATCCTGATGTCTTAGGCAATACTAAAATCATCTTTCATACATAGAACTGGATATTGCAATAGTCAAGGTTCTCCTGAAAGAATCAAAAGGATATGTAAACATATGAGATTTACTACGAAATAAGTATTTACTAAGCAATCTGGTGTACACGATTATAAACCTAGAAGCCCATATCACCTGCAAGCTGGAAGCACAGGGAAGCCATTGTGTCTCAGGCCAAGTCCAAAGGCTTTGGAGCTGCTCAGTCCTGCATGGTGTTATGGAAGAAAAGATGTCACATGGTCCCTGTTCCTGGAACAGAACCAGCAGAGTATGGGTCTTCCATGAGTGTTGACAGTTGCTGAGTGTGAGGATTGTTAGTATAATATATATCTTCATGTTCCTCCTTTGGGAAATACTCTACCTGATTATTGGGGAACGTTCTTCCTGCCAAGGTTAATGAATCCATGAAAATCAGAGACAACACACGTCTGAGAGGCAAAGGTGTGTCTATATCCTTAGCAAAAATGGTAAATGATGAGACCTTCAGAACAGCCCTTGAAGTTGTGGAAAATATATAATTTCTCAATTATGCAAAATATAAGGATCCAATATGAATTATATGAAGAGCTTCATGGACTTAAAAGAACAGAGGCAGTTGCACTATGAGCTAGCTTGTCAGAAATATAGAAAGGCAGTCAGATACAAAGGCAGGCAAATTCCTGAGTTCAAGGTCAGCCTAAGACAGAGCAAATTAAGGTTCAGGCATGGTTAGAATGGTAATCACAGGATCCCATCCAGCTAAATTTATTTTCTGTGCTTACAATGGCAGGCAGGTCTCTGAATTCATTTGCAGTGTTGAAAAAAATGTTCCAGTTGTTCTGGACCCACCTGAAGACCAAGCTGCACATCTGCTACATCTGTGCTAGGGGGCCGAGGTCCAGTCTGTGTGTGTTCTTTGGTTGGTAGTTCAGACTCTGAAAGCCTCAAGGGTCCAAGTTAGTTGACTCTCTTGGTCTTCCTATGGAGTTCCTATCCCCTTTGGGGGTCCACAATCCTTCCTCCTATTCTTCCATAAGAGTCTCCAAGCTCCATCCACTGCTTGGCTGTGGGTGTCTATATCTGAGTCAGCTGCTGGGTGACCTTTCAGAGTACAACATGTTCCAGTCTGAAAGCATAAGAGAGAATGGGGGTAAAGAGGTCAGCTCAGGAACTTTGGAAAGGTCATGGGACACTAGCCCCTCTGGAGGAGAGAGGCTAATTAGCATTCTTTGGTCATGGGGACTCTTGCTGCTCCAGAAGGAGAGGCTAATTAACATTCCTCAGACCACAGGAGTTGGAGGTAAACTGACCTGTTAGTCAGGACACATTCCACAACACAGGCCTTTGGCCACCCACAGTCAAGGGAAGTCCCTGTCCTTTCCTAAAGACCAATCAGTTTAAAAGTCACACTGTTCTGCCAATCATATTGTGCCTAGTTGCTGTTTCTCTATTTCATCCCTGAAAACTGTATAAAAACTGGCCAAATTCAGGTATGGTGGTTCACACTTATAATCTCAGTACATGGGAGACCGAGGCATGAGGATTACCAAAATTTGAGGTCAGTTTGGGGCATATAATGAATTCTAGGTTAGCCTAGGCTGTATAGCAAAACTAACTAACTAACTAACTAACTAACTAACTAACTAACACAACAAAAAGCAATAATGTTTTTGACATATTTTCTGATATCTATGATTTTAAAATTTTTTTTATTGGATATTTTATTTATTTACGTTTCAAATTTTATCCCCTTTCCCAGTTTCTCTTCCGGAAACTCCCTACCCTATTCCCCCTCTCTCTGCTTCTATGAGGGTGCTCCCCTATCGACCCATCCACTCCGGTCTTCCTGCCCTGGCATTCCCCAACACTTGGGCATCAAGCCTTCACAGGACCAAGGGCTTCTCCTCCCATTGATGCCTGATAAGGCCCATTTTCTGCTACATATGTGGCTGGAGCCATTGGTCTTTTCATGTGTACTCTTTGGTTGGTAGCTTAGTCCCTGGGAGCTCTGGGCTGGTCTAGTTAGTTGATATTGTTGTTCTTCCTATGGGGTTGCAACCCCCTTCAGCTTCTTCAATCCTTTCTCTAACTCTTCCATTGGGGACTCTGCTCAGTTCAGTGGTTGGCTGTGAGCATGTGCCTCTGTATTTGTCAGGCTCTGGCAGAGCCTCTCAGGAGACAGCTATATCAGGCTCCTGTCAGCAAGCACTTTTTGGCATCCACAATAGTGTCTGGGTTTGGTGTCTGTATATGGGATGGATCCCCAGGTGGTGCAGTCTCTGGATAGTCTTTCTTTCAGTCTCTGTTCCACAGTTTGTCTCCATATTTCCTCCTGTGAGTATTTTGTTCCCCTTATTAACACAGTCTACCTTTTTCCTTTTCAAAACTGTATCTACTTTAAAATGAATCTTAACATGTATCTTACACAGTATTTCTGCTGGGCAGCACTGAGCTATCTTCTGACTAACTCTCAACTCTTTATTTCTATTGCCTAAATTTTATTTTGTATGTTTTATTAAACATAAATATTATATAATTTATTTATCCTAGGAGCTATTTTGGAACATTTCTTCTAAATGAAAATATTCCCTCTGGGAGAGAAGAAAATGACTTAGGATGTAAGAGAAACAAGTAAGTTCCAGGAAGTGAATGAATCTTATGAGGTGCAGGAAGTTCCTGAAAGTTACAACATTAACAAAGCCTCTCTGAGATTATGTATGCATATATGCCATGACTGTTGGGAAAATGAGAAGGAGCAAGGAAGGGAGTGAGGGAAATAGAGAGTGGGGAAGCTGGCCAGCTGCCTACAAGTCATAGATGCAGCTTTTGTCCCTTCACTTGTCAGGGTGATGCAGCTGCCTTTGAGTCATCAAAGAGTTCCAGAGATGTAGCTTTTGTTCCTCCACTTGTCAAGGATGATGCAGCTGCCTTTGAGTCATCCATCCACTTACAAATAATCCCTCACCTATGCTTCAACTGATCTCAAAAAATTCACTCACAAACACCAAGGCAAGAACTTTCCTTTGCTTTTCCTGTGTCCTGAGCCCTGCTTATCCACTGAGCAGATATTTAATAAGCACTTACATTGTGACAGGCACACAGTGGTGGGCCAATAAGCTTACGGCTTCACTAAATTAGACATGAGTGGAAATTTTTTCTTTGAATTATTTTTGTGTATGATGTATGTGGTGTGTGTATGTGTGTGCATGCGTGTGTGCCCACTTGTGGTTCCCAATGTACATTCATGAGTGTGCAGAAGCTAGCAAGGATGTCCTGTCCTCTATCATGCCTCACCTTACTCCCTTGATACAGGGTTCTCACTGAACCTATAGCTCTCTGTTTGAGGTTAGGCTGGTACCAAGCACCTGGAATCTTCTTGCCTCTGATCTCCAACTCTGGGGTTACAGGAATGGGCAGCAACACATGTTGTCTTGTTATTGTTGTTGTTTTGTTTTCCTTAGGTGCTAGAGGCTAGAAATCAGGTCTTCTTCATACCAGTGGAGCAAGCAGTATAACTCATGAAACCATCTATGTAGCTCCAGAACTCTTTTTCTTATTTGGTATCCAGTGCCCTCTCTCGGGTAAATACACAATTTTTCACATCTCCATATGTATTATGTACATGTGGTTTAAGAGCATTACTATAAAGAGCTGGAGCCAGAGAACTTGGTCTAATTCTGTCTACTTCAGGCAAGCCCTTATCATATATTACTCTTAGAATGAGAAACTGGTTTTATAGTTAACATTTCCATCATAAAATGAAAACGACTTGCTCACATAAGAAGTATTTGACATGCGTCCAAGTAATGCAGAAGCATATAAAATATAAAATGACAGTCTTGCAGGAAGGTTAGGGATATAGCTCAGCACTGGAGTCAAAGCACTCCAGTAACTGACCTCTGGAGGGACAGACTCAAGCTATGAGTTGGACAGACAGTGGGCCTGAATCTCTCCTTCACTAAAGGAAAAATTGCCACCAACATTTTCCAATAAAAAGTACAGTACTATAGCATTTCCTATGAAGACTCTCATATGTTTATTAAGCAAAGTAAATATTTAGCAATTTTTATGACCCACAAGTACTGGCTTCAGACACCAGCAGACAAAGAGACCTTAATATACAGTGCAGGTGACTGACATTTGATATGATAGAAATATTAGATAGGCAAAACAAGTTACTGCAAATTCTAATTTTCTACCTTTAGTTTTTTTTAATGAGTTATCTGAGAATTTTATACCCTGTCCTTTAATCCCATTCCGTCCCTTCCTCGCACTCCTCCTAGATTCATTCCTTCTACCCCCATATCATAGCTTTGTGTGAAAGTGAGAACAACTTTGTGTTCTCATTTTCTTCAGACCCATCAAGTCCAGTTAGCACTACTTACATACTGTTGGGTGTGTAGCCATCCCTGGAGCACATTAGCTCTACTACTACATAGTTAGGCCTACTACTATTAGGTAGTTCTATATTACATCTGTAGAGAAGATGGGTTCTTCTTTTTCTAGAAGCTATTAATTACCAGCGTCCTCTCAGTTAGAGATGGGACTTTTATGCTCCTTTGTCCCCTCTGTGCTGGGATTTTGTCTAGCTTGAGCTTGCACAAGACTGTCTGTCACAACTTCTATGAATTCATATGTGTGATTACCCTTTTGTATCTCTGTAAGTCATTCACTGTCTGTGGCACTTGCCATTCTCTGTTCTTCCTCTTTCGCAATAGTCCCTCCCTGAGCCTTGGCGGGAAGAGGGTGATGCCAGTGGCCCATTTAGGGTGGAGCACTCTGAAGCGCTTCATCTCTGTACTGCAGCCAGTTATGGTTCTCCGTGTTAACTGCAATAGGAAGCTTTACAAACACCACACTTATACATCATAAATAAGGTAATGAGTGATAGAGAAAGAAACCCAATGTCAGCCTCTGGTCTCCACATAAATGTGCACATGTACCTGCATAGAAGTGCACACATTCACATCTGAACATTTCACATTCATAAAACACACACACACACACACACACACACACACACACACACACACACA
>NW_021621192.1:3148526-3159056 GCF_004785775.1 Grammomys surdaster
ACACACACACACACACACACACACACACACACACACACACACACACACATATTTTTGACAATGTTACTTTTGTGTGTGTGTACAGTATATTGTTTATTTTTACCCTCCATTTCCTTCTCTAATTTTCATCAAGTGTAATTAGCACTGCTTATATACTGTTGGGTGTGTAGCCAATGTAGTCCACTGGAGCACGTTAGACTGACTACTAAATAGTTAGGCCTACTACTAGTATTACTAGGTAGTAGTACTCAATATTACATCTGTAGAGAGATGGATTCTTTTTCTAGAAGCTATTAATTACCAGCATCCTCTCAGCTAGAGATAGGACTTTTATCCTCATTCACCTCACGCTCCCTTTGAATCCCCTTTTCCTTTCCCAACTGATTCCCACTGTGTTTAGTTACAACTGTTTGTTTGAACATAGGTACAGAATTATATTGTTGGAACATACTCAGATTACCGGTGGTCACAACACTGAAGAAAATGACACTATCTCTGGCAACCATTAATTGCCAAAAGCTCCTTCACTAGGAGTGGGACCTCAAAAGCACATTTCATAATCTATGATGAAATATTGAAGGTTCCAACCTTGGATAGGTCTTGTGAGGTAACTTTAGCAGCTGTGTGTTCATGATTGCAACGACTATGACATATCAGGAAGTGTTTCAAAGCTGTGATTCTTTCTCAAGCTCTGACAAGTTTTTCATCCCTCTCTTCCGTGATTTTCTGTGGGAATTAGCAGGAATGATAAGTGTCTTATCAAGGAAATCACCATATAGTTATTTATTCTCAGGGCATTAATCTTCATTACTGTTACCCCCGCAGAACAAAGTTTCTCTTTCAAAGCTGAGAGTGGCAGCAGTTTAATGAATATGAATATGAGTATGAAGGCCTGTTTATTTAGCAGAGGAGCAGTAGTAGACTTCTGCTTAGAACCTGTGAGTGCCTAAGACATAGGCATTTGATCAGTCACGCAGTAAAAGACATGTGTCCCCTCTTGTGGAGTATATATTAAATCCAATCAGGAAAGTGGTTGGCTACCACCCAAACAGGCCTACTACGGACTGATACATCAGTACTGTTATTCAAGGTCCACAGCTGGTTAATATCCATGATGTCTTTTCTCCTTAAGTGGCCAACTCAACACCTAAGGCAATATGAATGCTAACCAGATAGGAAAGCACTAACAGCTCAGTTCCAGATTGACTTCTCTGTATCCTGTAAACAAAATTTGTGATGTTTTCAGCAATAGGGAAGAAAAGTATTAGGAACAAGGAAACTTCACAAAAAAAAGAGAGCTCAGATACCTGTAGAGGGACCCCTTGAAGATTCATTACCATATTGATTGCACATGTATTTGAGGAAACTACTAGACGCAGGCTTGGGACCTGCTGTGATTTGATTATGTCCCTCAAAGTTCATGTGTTCAAACTTAACCACTGACTATGCTAATGATATATGTAGAAAGAACCTTTAGGAAATAATCAGGATTAAGGAGGGCACTAGAGAAGACCCTCAAAGATTGTATTCATTGCTTTATCTGAAGAAGGGATTTAGCTAGCAACCCTTTCCTGCCTATCTAAGACATGCCTTCAGCCATAACATGATGTGGCAGGATGTTCATCCTTCATCTTGGCCAGTTGCTGGTGCTGTGCTTTCAGACTTCCCAGTCTCTGAACTATACAAAGCTTTTATCTTAGTAAATCATGTACTGGAAAGAACAGTTATAGCAGCATAAAGTAAATTAGGAAAGGAGAGAACAGAGCCTAGCTCTCAAACAGGGATGCTAATGTTGTCTTTTTCCTTGCAAACTGGAAACATCATAATGCATGTGACACACAAATATTAGATACATAAATATTAGGCACACACATATTAGAAAAAACACAAATATCTAGTCTCTGTAATCCAGAGTAATTAACACCAGAATGTACACAGTTCAAAAGGTTCCTAATAATTCACAAAATCATTTTTTGTTTATTTTCCTTCATGAATTCATCTAATTTTGTTTAAATGTTTTCCTCATTATCTTTTTTTAGTTTCATTTTTTTCCTGTTTCTTTTTTTCCTGCTATAATCTGCTACAAAGTCTCTTGACCTCATTTTAGAACAGTGATCAAAAATATTTATAAGAGGCTAGATATGGTGATAAACACTTGTAATCCAAATACTTGGTATTTAGTTAGGGTTTCCGTTGCTATGAAGAGATATAACCAAGATAATTTTTTTTAAAAAGTTAAATTAAATTAAATTAAATTTTTTACTTATTCACTTTATATCCTGCTCATTGTCCCCCTCCCAGTCACCCCTTCCCACAATCCTTCCTCTCCTCCCTCCCCTTCTCTGAGCAGGTAGAGTCCCTCTGGATGTCCCTCCTACCCTGGCACTTCAAGTCTCTGTCCTCACAGAGGTAGGTGCTTCCTCTCCTTCTGAGGCCAGACAAGGCAGCCTAGCTAGAAGAACATATCCTGCATACAGGCAACAGTTTTGAGGATAGGCCCTGCACCAGTTGTTTGGGACTCATATGAAGACCAAGCTGCACATCTCTTATATATGTGTGGGGAGCCCTAGGTCCAACCATGTATGTTCTTTGGTTGGTGGTTCAGACTCTGAGAACCCTAGGGTCCAGGTTAGTTGACTCTGTTGGTCTTCCTATGGAGTTTCTACCCTTGGGGACCTCGATCCTTCCTCTTGTTCTTTCTTTTATTTCATTTTATTTTACTTACTTACATTTCAAATGTTATCCCCCTTCCAGGTTTCCCTTCCAAAAACCCCCCATTCCACTCCTCTTCCCCCTGCTTTTATGAGGGTGCTTCCCCCACCCACTCCTGCCTCACTGCACCCAGTATTCCCCTATATTGGAGCATCAAGCCTTCACAGGACCAAGGGCCTCCTCTCCCATTGATGCCGGATAAGGCAATCATCTGCCACATATGTAGCTGGACCCATGGGTCCCTCCATGAGTATTCTTTGGTTGGTGGCTTAGTCCCTGGGAGCTCTGGGTGTGTGTGTGTGGTTGGTTGATATTGTTGTTCTTCCTATGGAGTTGTAAACCCCTCCTTCAGGCCTTCCCCTAACTCCTCCATTGGGGTCCCTGTGGGTATTTCATAGAGTCCCCCAGCTCCATCCACTGTTTGACTGTGGGTGTCTATATCTGTCCGAGTCAGCTGCTAGGTGGAGTCTCTCAGAGGACATGTTCCTGTCTGCGAGCATAAAAATAGCATTTGCAGTGTTAGTAGTAGTAGTGGGATGGGTCTCAAGTTGGGCTGGTTTTTGGTTGGCCATTTCCCCAGTCTCTCTCCATTCTCTGTGCCTGTAGTTCTTGTAGACAGGATAAATTTTGGCTTGACAATTTTATGGGTGGGTTGGTGTCTCTATTGCTCCACTGGTGATCCTGCCTTGGCTCTCCATTCTCTGTGCCTGTAGTTCTTGTAGACAGGATAAATTTTGGCTTGACAATTTTATGGGTGGGTTGGTGTCTCTATTGCTCCACTGGTGATCCTGCCTTGGCTATAGGAGGTGCCTCTTCAGGTTCTATATCTCCAATGTAGTGAGTTACAGCTAAGGTCAACCCCATAAATTCCTGGGTGCCACCCTTATCCCAGGTCTCTGTCTCATCCTGGAGAAGCTCCCACCTTTCCACTCCCATTAGTTTCAGATTTCCATTCATTTTAATGGCCATCCTGCCATCTCTAATCCTGATCCTGACCTTCATATCCCCCCTCCTGCCCAATTTCCTGCCTTTTAAAACTATTTTATTCACCTCCCCCCCTTTTTTTTACTGTTAAAGGTTTTCTTTCTTTCTCTTTTTTTTACATTGGATATTTTATTTACATTTCAGATGTTATCCCCTTACTCCATTCCCCCCCACCCAGGAATTCCCTATCCCATCCCTTCTCCTCCTGCTTCTATGGGGATGTGTCTCCCCCACACCCCCACTCCACCTCCCGACCCTCAAATTCCCCCACACTGGGGCGTCCAGCCTTCATGGGACCAAGGATTTCCTCTCTCACCTATGCCTGACAAGACCATCCTCCCCTACATATATAGCTGGAACCATGGGTCCCTCCCTATGTGCTCCCAGGCTGGTGGTTTAGACCCTGGGAACTATGGTTGGTTGGTATTGTTGCTCTCCTCATGGGGCCACGAACCCTTTCAACTCCTTCAGTCTTTTCTCTAACTCCTCCATTGGGAACTAGTTGGTCAGTTCAATGGTTAGCTGTAAGCATCTACATCTGAGTATGTCAGACTCTGGCAGACCTCTAAGGTAACAGCTCTATCAGGCTCCTGTCAGCATGCACTTCCTGATATCCAAATCAGTGTCTACCTTTGGTGACTGAACATGGGATGGATACCCAGGTGGGATGGTATCCAGATGCTCCCTCCTTCAGTTTCTGTCCCACACTTTGTCTCCATATTTGCTCCCTTGAATATTTGGTTACTCCTTCTAAGAAGGACTGAAGCACCCACACTTGGTCTTCCTTCTTCATGAGCTTCATGTGGTCTGTATGTTGAATCTTGGGTATTGCGAACTTCTGGGCTAATATCCAATTATCAGTGAGTGAATACCACGTGTGGTCTTTTGTGATTGGGTTACCTCACTCAAGATATTTTCTAGTTCCATCCATTTACCTAAGAATTTCTCGAATTCATTGTTTTTAATAGCTGAGTAATACTCCATTGTGTAAATGTACCACATTTTTTTGTATCCATTCCTCTGTTGAAGGACATCTGGGTTCTTTCCAGCTCCTGGCTATTATAAATAAAGCTGCTATGAACATAGTGGAGCATATGTCCTTGTTATATGTTGGAGCATCTTCTGGGTATATATGCCCAGGAGTGGTATAGCTGAGTCCTCAGGTAATGATATATCCAATTTTCTGAGGAACCAGCAGATTGATATCCAGAGTGATTGCACCATCCTGCAATCCCACCAACAATGGAGGAGTGTTCCTCTTTCTCCACATCCTCACCAGCATCTACTATCACCTGAGTTTTTGATCTTAGCCATTCTGACTGGTGTGTGGTGGAATCTCAGGGTTGTTTTGATTTGCATTTCCCTGATGACTAAGGATGCTGAACATTTCTTTAGGTGGTTTTCGGCCATTTGTGTTTCCTCAGTTGAGAATTCTTTATTTAGCTCTGTACTCCATTTTTTAAATAGGGTTGTTTGGTTGTCTGGAGTCTAATTTCTTGAGTTCTTTGTATATATTGGATATTAGCCCTCTATTGGATGTGGGATTGGTAAAGATCTTTTCCCAATCTGTTGGTTGCTGTTTTTTCCTATTGACAGTGTTCTTTGCCTTACAGAAGAAGCTTTGCAATTTTAGGAAGTCCAATTTGTCAAATCTTGATCTTAGAGCACAAGCCATTGGTGTTCTATTCAGGAACTTTTCCCCTGTGCCCAAGTATTCGAGGCTCTTCCCCACCTTCTCTTCTATTAGTTTCAGTGTATTTGGTTTTATGTGAAGGTCCTTTATCCACTTGGATTTGAGCTTTGTACAAGGAGATAAAAATAGATCAATTTGCATTCTTCTACGTGTTGTCCTCCTCATACCTAAACCTCACAAAGACCCAACAAAGAAAGAGAACTTCAGACCAATCTCCCTTATGAACATCGATGCAAAAATACTCAATAAAATTCTCACAAACTGAATCCAAGAACACATCAAAACAATCATCCATCATGATCAAGTAGGATTTATCCCAGGAATGCAGGGATGGTTCAATATAAGGAAATCTATCAATGTAATCCACTATATAAACAAAGTCAAAGAAAAAAAACACATGATCATCTCACTAGATGCTGAGAAAGCATTTGACAAAATTCAACATCCCTTCATGGTAAAAGTCCTACATACAGGCAACAGCTTTGAGGATAGGCCCTGCATTCCCTACACTGGGGCCTAGGTTTTCTATCTCCAAGATAGTCTCCCTTTGAGATTTCTTTATTGTTTCTACTTCCATTTTTAGGTCCTGGATTGTTTTGTTTAATTCCTTCAGCTGTTTGGTTGTGTTTTTTTGCAGTTCTTTAAGGGATTTTTGTGACACCCTTCACAATAGTCACAAATAATATAAAATACCTTGGTGTCAATCTAACCAAGCAAGTGAAAGATCTGTATGACAAGAACTTCACGTCTCTAAAGAAAGAAATCGAAGAAGATCTCAGAAGATGGAAAGATTTCCCAAATGGTGCTGGTTCAACTGGAGGACAACATGTAGAAGAATGCAAATCGATCCATTCTTATTCCCTTTTCTAAGCAAGATCAAGCATCCTAGCTTGTGCCTTCCGTCTTGTTTAGCTTCTTTCGGTCTGTGGAATGTATCATAGGTATCCTGTACTTTATGGCTAATATTACTTGTGAGTAGATATTGTGCATATCCTCTTGGGACTGGGTTGCCTCCCTTAGGATGATATTCTCAAGTTACATCCACTTGCCTGTAAATTCATGATGTCTTTTTTTTTTTTTAAATAGCCGAATAGTACTCTTTCATTGCTGGTGGGAGTGAAAAGTTGTATAACCACTTTGGAAATCAATTTAGCAGATTCTAAGAAAACTGGGAATAGTTCTATTTCAAGATTCAACTATACCACTCCTCAGCATATACCAGAAAGGTGTTCCACCATCCCACAAAGACACTTGTTCAACTATGTTCATAGCAGCTTCATTCATAATAGTCAGAAACTGGAAACAACTCAGATGTCCCTCAACTGAAGAATGGATAAAGAAAATGTGGTACATCTATACAATGGAATAACAAGACAGCTTTCATAAGGGACAACATTTAATTGGGGCTGTCTTACAGTTTTAGAAGTTCGTCCATTAACATCATGGCGCAAAGCATGGCAGCATGCAGGTAGACAAGGTGCTGTAGAAGGAGTTGAATGTTCTGTATCCTGTTCTGACTGCAGTCAGCAGAGGTCTGTCTCTCAGCCAGCTAGGAGAAGGGTCTCAAAGCCCACCTCCAAAGTGACACACTTCCTTCAACAAGGCCACACCTACTCTAACAAGGCCACATCTCCTAATAGTGCCACTTCCTGGGCCAAGCATATTCAAACTCCAGATGGGAAGCCGATGCACCAGAATCATGAGTTCAATGCCAGCTATAGCTACATAGCAAGACTTCCCCCCCACCAAAATCCAAAAAGAGTGTTTACATGTATGTATACATATGCACTTATATATATATACTCACATCCTTGTAGTAATAAAGAAAACTCAGTACTCATGCCAAAAAAAATTCCACAATGCCAGCCTTCTCAAAAGAGTAAAGCAGTTGTATTTTGTATGCTGCCAAATGCACACATGGTTAAACTGACTCCTCCTAACTTATCATTGTATCAGAGATCGATGTATCTTTAATCCCCTTCTGAGACACTTCTATTTACAGTGAATAGTGGTTAATGCAGAGATCCACAACTCATCAAGGTACAGAGAATAAGAGACTGAAGAATTCTCAACCCTAAAGTAAATATATATCTCTTATCCCTGCTACTTCCAAGGTTTAGGGATCACTGCAGAAGAGGGGCTTGGAAAGAGTATAAAGTTGAAAGGCTGTAGGTAACTACAAGTAAATGCTGTCTTTTGGACAGAACAGGGGAGATGCACACATGAATTCATGGTGGTTCTGACACTATGCCTAAGACTGTGTGAGTCTAAACCACACAGCATGGAGAAGGGCACCGGGCATACAGTCCTACCCCTAACCATGGAACTATTTGGCAGTTATTAGCTGCTGGGAGAAGGAAAGACAGTTTTCTCCAAGAGTACACTGACCATGCTCCAGTAGATTGCATATCCTAGAATATCTGGGTACTCCATGTTGACCTTGAATGGAATACACAGGAAAAACAAGACACAAAGTTAGGTCAGTAAGTAGAGAGTGTGGGAGTGGGAAGAGTTGTGTGAGAGCAATGAATATGGTCAAAGCACTTTGTATCAACTAGTTAAAACTGAATGAGAAATACAATTGAAGTATACTACCCCAAGTTGTTCTTGAGAAATACTACCACATGCATTTTTAATCATGCCTTCAGTGCTTTCAGTATAATACCTTGTATGTAATAAGCCAGAGATTGACAAATCATTCCCTGTGTTGATTCTTCTCTGGTTTGTTAGGTGGTCATGCTTTCGTATTCATTACTATTTAAAAATATTTTTTATTGTTATGTTTGGTCCCTCCGTATTGAAGAGGCTGAGCCAAGCTAAAACATTATCCAGTGGCATGATGTGTTCTAATGGAATTTAGAACAAGGGACTGTGATGGTGGATAAATGAGGTGATACTATCTTTCTGAGGTTAATGAATGATGTCAAATCAAAAAGCAGAAAGGGCCACACCAGAGAGAAAATAATCTCAGACAGATTTACAAACTGGATAAGCCACAGTCCATAGTCAGAAGTTTCTGGATGTGCATGTGGTACATGAGGCACATACAAAGAGTGGAGAGGACTAAGTTTATTGTAGGTGCTGAAGATCCTGGCCTTTTTTATCCCCAGAGGCTGGAGGTAAGGTCAGAAATTGTGCAGGGCTCCACCACTGACCTCTCCACTTTGAGCCTGAATGTTTCTGCTGTGAGTTTGACAGTTTTAATGTGCTCCATAGGTATGTTTATCTGGTCTCCCTCCCCACCTCTGTAACTCTCAGGGCCATCTGATACTCTACGTTATGTCTTAGGCACTTGTTGCCAGAGTGAGTTTCCATCATATCAGCTGGTACTAAGCATCCAGACGTTCCTTCCCATTCTGCCCACGTAGCTGTATTGGATTTCTTCATGAACTTTATCAAGCTCTTGAGTATGGGAAAAGAATTAGTTTCTTTAAAAATTTTGTCTGTATCAGTTTATGTTAAGGAATTTATGTAAAATCATGACAGGATATCATTACCATTATTTTATCAAGTATTTTCTTTCTTTTGGAGATATGGTTGGAAAGTGTTTGGAGACATTTTAACTTTTTTTTTTTCATTTGAGGAGATACTGATTCAAATCAGTTTTTTTCTTAATTTTTTAATCTAGGAAGAAGGTTGTCCATCAATGGTCCTGGAATACTTTATCCTATTCTCAGGTATGAGTACTAGACGATAGGAATATAAGGTGGATATTAGTCAGTATTATTCCTGGCCATTGTTTTGGCTTCCAGGATCAGAGTAGCTTACAATATTTCATGACAACAAAACCCACCAAAAGCCACATATCAGATGAAATAAGCAAATTCATTTACTTTTTTTGGTGTCAACACAAACTGAAAAGGATTCTGCTCTGTGTTTTCCAGTGAGAAAGACACAGAGGAGTTGCAAAAGGCAGGTGAGTTAATTGGCATTTGATGGCTGTGGGACAGGAAAAGTCAGTTCTCTTTAACGGCATGATCCCTGGTAGATTAAGTATACTCTGGGGCATGACCCATATCCAGGAGAATTTGGGCAACAGACACTGGACTTAATAAGCTAAAGAAGAAAAGTAGAAGGAAGAGGAGGCGAGGAGAAGGAGAAGGAGAAGGAGAAGGAGAAGGAGAAGGAGAAGGAGAAGGAGAAGGAGAAGGAGGAGGACAAAGGAGAAGGAGAAGGAGAAGGAGAAGGAGAAGAAGGAGAAGGAGAAGGAGAAGGAGAAGGAGAAGGAGAAGGAGAAGGAGAAGGAGAAGGAGAAGGAGAAGGAGAAGGAGAAGGAGAAGGAGAAGGAGAAGGAGAAGGAGAAGAAGAAGTTGTTGATTATATTGACTACATATTTGTAGCTGTTTCATTTGTGGTGGTGACGTGTGGGAGGGTGGCATGAGGAGATTGTGAAACTGCTTTTGCGAGGTGATGAAAGGAATGTTTTGTATTGATTTGTATCTGAGATATGTTTTTCCAACTAGAAGAGCATTAGCTCTGCAACATTAAACCATTGCAGCCTAGCCAAGTGCATTCTACTCTGTCTCAGTCTCAGTTGTATTTTTCACTTTCCCACAATCTTCTGTTTCCTTTATTCTCACTCCGTGTTCTAATATCTGTCAGGGTCCTTCTGTCAGCAATCCCTGAAGGTCCTTATTGGCACAAACATTTCATATAATTCTGAAGAAGCTTTGATGAGTAACATTAGCTCTTTGTATAAGTGGGTCTTATATTTGGCACAGAAATAGAATTTATGTAATAATGTAAGTGTTCTTCAGTTTTCTGAAATCAAGAGATCCTTCCTCCCACCCCCATAATGGCTTTTTAAAGGGGTAGTTTTTGAAAGGTTTGTGATGGAATGAGGTCAACAGAGGAAATATTTTGATGTCTCATATACCTGGCATTAATTTAATTCTTAAAAGAACAGAAGGTTGGGCCCACTCCTATGCCATGTGAGCCTGGCCTCCTGCTTTATCGAAAACAGGATTGATTCTCATATGAGGAATGAACCTCATTAAACATCTGGATGTTCATTTCAGCATTCCATCAGTCACTGATGATATTGTTTGATCAGGAATATTTCCACATTTGGGGATAGAATAGTCCAATACACATACACACACACACACACACACACACACACACACACACACACACACACA
>NW_021621192.1:3159066-3195513 GCF_004785775.1 Grammomys surdaster
ACACACACACACACACACACACACACACACACACACACACACACACAGCAAAACCCACAAGTTTGAAGCATACTATCTTTCTTTCACTGAGATACTACTCCTTAGTTGGCAAATAGTGTTTATAAATATTCTCTTCCTCACTATTCTCAAACTAAAGCTAAGATTTATGTATTTTTCTTCTCCTGTGGTTCAAGGTACAGTTGAGCATAATAGGTTGGCGTTCTTTATTGTTGCAATGCATATTATTTTAGAAGCAATTTGTAGAGGCCACTTCTGTGGATGTTAGGGAGAAATAAAGATGAGACGAATAAATGTGTGCCAATGTCCTGGTGTTCTAAGCACAACTGAAGAAGCAAAGAGCCCGCGAACTAGAGATCCACATGAAAACAACCGTTTACGTCTTCTCAATATGGATCAGCACTGTTCTTTAAAAAGAAGACATTTTTTGCCTTTCCTCTCCCCTCCCTGAGCATCTCACCCAGGTATCATGATCCTGGCGACCATAGGAAGCAGATCTCTTGTGTTTTCATTTTAAGAAACAGTCTGGTTTAGAGGAACATCTTTTTGTCCTTCCCATTGGGCTTGCCTTCCCTTTTAATCCACATACCTTTATTAACGGCATCTTAAAAGCTTATTTTCTAATGCACTTCCTTCTCCCAGTGCTAGAGAGTGAACCCCGGGTCCTGGACATGCTGTATACATGTTCTTTCACTGAGCTACAGCCAAACCCCCAAACAGAAATTATTTTCTAATATCTTACTCTGTTTTTTGGTAATAAGACAAACATCCTTACATTTCATGCATGTACTCCATATTTACTCCATTAGGGCTCTTCTGTGTTTTGTTTTTGTTTTATTTGTTTTGTTGAGGTAGGGTCTCACTATGTAGCCTGAGCTGAGAGGGAATTCACTATATAAACCAGGCTGGCTTCAACTGATTTCACAAAGATCCTCTTGCGTCTGCCTCCCAAGTGCTGGGATTAAAGACCAGTGCCATAAAGCCTCTCTCCAGTAGAGCTCATTTCTGAGCAAATGACAACCAGGTATTTTCATTGGTTGTTCAGCCCAAATGCTGAAACCAGTATCCACAGCTGTGACTATTTCTTCCTAAGTTTGATCCTTACAGGAGCAGTTCAGGTGAGAGAGGTTTCTTCAGTAATTTTCTGCTTTGTTATTTGATTTTGGAATGAATGTGGATGCTTGGGTTGTGGGGTGTGGAATGTGGGTTGGCTCAGGTGGGAGAAGCAAGATTTTGGGAGCAACAGAGTCTTAACACTCTAGACAGCAGAGTTGGCAGGTTAAACAATGTCAGTAATGATATAAATCAGGTGTAGAGATCAGGGAAAATGGAAATAAATAGTAAACTTACCATGTAGTTATGGGAAAAGCCTCTGATGTCAGCAACTGTGTAGTACTTCTCTGACTGTACAGAATATTGAGGTAACCTGAGCCCTTCATTAATGAGTATTTGATAAGATTTTTATGCTTAATGACATTAATTTGTGGGCTTGGAATTTTTGTAGGCTGGGCGGAGTTAAAACCTCCAGGGAAAAGGTGAGTAAGAGAAACACATAGTGCACCTCTGGGCTGTTGCAAGGCTGACGCTGGCTTAACTGACTTCTCTTTCCATAGGCAGTATCTGCCAGGATTGGCTACTGTGGAGTGTATCTTCAGAACATGAGTGGTAAAGACTTGGGCAATTGTTTAAGTGTGGTAAGTAACATTTGTCAAAGGTAAAATGTGGTAAGTTTTAATATCGCATGCTAGTTGCTTTTGGCATATGCAAACAGATGTAAAGCTGTGTGTAAGGTATCAAGTTTCAGCTGATTGTTTTCTTCTTTATTCTAGGAAATCTCAGCCTTAAGTGAGGAACAAAACTGAAATTGTAGCTGCTTTTATCTTCTCCCTGTTGTGTCAATTCGAAAGTGTTTGATTTATTGATATCAAGCAAGATGAATGGCTCAGAAGCAAGAATTGGCCCAATGCACCCAAAGGTTAGTTTTCTAACCTTAGTTTCTTTTGGAATAACTTTGGTTTGATAATGTGGGAAGAGCAAGGGAAAAAATGTTTCCTGTAGCCTATTACCCGACCCCCTTGAGATGGGTCTCATATAACTGAGCTAGCCTCAAGCTCACTCTACTGTGAGGCTAGCCTTGTACTCTTGATCCTTCTGCCTTTCCCTTCCAAGTACTTGGATTACAGATCTGATTTGATTCTAGACTGTGTATTTGAGACATAGTACAAGCAATCATTTCTGTTTTGTAAAATGGGTATGTTAACATCATTTTCTTAGAATTTTATGAAATAAAGTTAGGTAAGAGAGCTTGTCATGCTGGGGATATAGCTCAGTTGGTAGAGTGCTCACCTAATATACACAGAGCTCCTTGGTGTACTCTTCAGCACTGAAAAAAAAAACCCAAGACTATTTTGGCTTAAAGAGCAAAATTATATGTCCTTCCTCATATGCAGATCCTATGCAGTGTAATGTATATATGTCCTGTCCATCTATAAATGATTATAAATGTGGTTAAAGCATAAAAAGATATAAAAGAGTCAAAGAGAGTACCCAAAGAGATTCTAGCAGAGGGGAGAGGGCAAACGGACACACGTCACATGAAAGCAGAGAGTCCAAGATGCAAATGAGGACAGGGATGGGGAAATGAAGGGAGGAATAGACACACTGCTGAGACACACTTTGCTGTGATACATTATTGTGTATCATAATGATACACAATACTTGACATGACAGCTAAACATTCAGTGGCTGCCACATGGTAGAACACAATAAAACCTGGTTAGTGGCACAGCCACATCCACTGGAAACCTCGAGAGTCATGAAGCCAGCACAGCTGTTCCAGCAAAGCTGAGCTGATGGCTGCAATTGTTGTCCTTCTCTCTTTCACATTGACGCTTTGGTCCCTGTGTGTTGTGTTACTGGGGACTTTCTGCATTATGATTTATTTTATGTCTTTTCCTGAGAAAAATTATGTCTGAGTCCTTTTAATCCTAAAATTAACTCTATCTGGCCAGTATTTGGAACTCTTTCTTATGGCCTGGAGATCATTAAGCACAGGTGAGCCCATAGCTAGGTGAGAACATGACTCCAGGAAACTTCTTGGGGTGTCTGTCCCTGAGCAAATGCAAACAGCATAATTGATGCAGGGTAAACAGGGACAATTGACAAAATCTGATTGGACAGGGGAATAGGTTACAGATTTCAGGTCTCTTAGAATTCTCTAAAAATGTAGTAAAGATAGGGGGTCATATAGGGCACACTCCAGTAAGATAGATTGACTAAAACAAACGTTTCCTACTTTATAGTGTAGATGATGAAACATAAAGTAAGTTAGGTATTAGTATTTGCTACTCGTAAAAACAATGGTTCAGATATTTTCTGTTTGTCTGGAATGCTTCCAAACAGCAAATATTGTGTCTGTGTTGGAGGAGACATTCTTTAGATTGTTTAAACTGGAGTTAAAGGGCTGAGAGTTAATACGACTAATCTGTTCTGTTTCTATTCTCTAAGTGGGACTGAACTTGTAATCCCGGATATGTGATGAAAAATCAAACACATTTCTGTACCACTTGGATAATGATCAGTCTCTCTTTGTTCTGTGAATCTTGTATAAATAAAGAAGTCCCTGGTTGCTAGTCAGTCAGAGCAGCAGAAATGGCCTGATGCCTAGTCAGAGCCACAGAATTTGCCTGACTGCTAGCAAGTCAGAAATTGCCCTGACCATTGTGCCTGGCACCCTCCCTCCCCTAACTGACTCCTTATCTCCTCTGCAGGCTGTTCTGTCAGTAAAGACCCTCAGACTTTCCTCTCTGTGCTGGGGAAGACCCTCGGTTTGTTTGTCAACTCTAGAAGCCAGAGTTTTCCGCTTTTATTGTTCATAAGTTTCTCTTTAGCTGCCTGGGACTTTGGGATGTTGTCTTTTCAGACTGAAACACTGATTGTGAACGTTAACTACTCTTCTATGTCTCAGTATGAAGTCCTGGCAACATCAATATGTTCTTTCTTCAAACCATTTTTAAAAGAAAAGCTTTATTCTCTGTTGGTTAGATTTTAATTATTTGTTTTGAACAAATGCGTCTGATTCTTGTGGGTAATTGTGTTTTCCATCAGTAAAGATGCACAGTTTCTGTTCATATTCAAACTAGAAGAAAACTGTATCCAAGTGATGATACTTCTGAATTTAAAGTTAAACACTTCATTATTTATATTTATTGTGAAAGTGTCTAAGCTTGTAGCCACATGTGTTGATGTGATAACAATTTGGCACTGGAGGTATGGTAGCATTTCTGGCTCTTAGAACCACAGATGTCTTCCTAGACTGCTTATTACGGATTGTCTTTGACTAAAGCAAAGGAGAAACTAGCATAATTCTGTCTTTCTGGCACATAATCTATCTGTTTTCATTTATCAACTATCCAACAGTTATGTAGCACTTAATTATATGCTAGACATATTTCCAAGACACAGAGATTAATCAGTGAATATAAGTAGAATCTTGCTTCAAGGTGCAAGATTCTCAGTGGAGAATAAATACAACAAATCAGTAAATTCTACAGCATGTTAAAAGGCAATGTCTTATCTAACAAGAAGTCAGAAAAAAAGATAAGCTCTATCTAGCCAGATCCACAGAAAGCACTGCAAGAAGTCCATATTTAGAAAGCAGTGTCTGGATATAGCCTTAGGGGAGAGAGAGAGAGAGAGAGAGAGAGAGAGAGAGAGAGAGAGAGAGAGACCAATATCTCTAGCCAGAGGAGCTACAAGTGCTAGTGTCCTAAGTAGGAAGCAAATTTGGCATCTTCAAAAAGAAGCAGGAAGGCTAATATTGATGTTGGAGAAGAAACTTTGAGCTGTTGGAGAAGTATGTGATGGGCTAACTTTTGTGGGTCGTAGGACCCCATTTGAAGCCTTAGCTGTCTTACACGTCAACAGAACATCTCTGGCTCACATGTTGAGAATATTCTGACACAGGCAAAGATGGAACAGAGTCCACTTGGGAGACCTTTGTAATAATCAAGGTTTTCCGGGGTAACATTAGTGGAGATAGTGAGAAATAGCCAAATCCTGGGCATAGTTGGAGGTGAGCAATTTCCAGTTGGCCGCATATGGGAAGAAGGAAAACAGATGAGGAGTCAAGGATGACTAAAATTTTGGCATGAACAATTTTAAGGGTGAAACTATCTTCAAGTGAGGAAGACAGTGTCGGGGGCTCCAGGTGAGGGATGTTGGGAACTGTGCTCTGAACAGTTCTGAGCTTGAGAGCTACAGTAGACAACAGAGTGAAGAAGCCAGGTGGGGAGGTTGAGGCAGGAGCCTGGTGAAGTTAGATATTTGGGAGAAGTGGGCACAAGGTGTGGCATTTCCAGCTGTGAAGCATGGTGAGAACCCCATCTTATGCATTTATTATTTATTTTCGATGTTCTTGGCTCCCCTTCTCGATGGAACCCATAGAAACATACAATCAGGCTGGCCTTGGCCTGCACTTACATACAAGAGCCTTTAATCTTGCCAGGTTTCTAGACCCGTGCCTGGCTTCTGTCACAGCCACTTTGTCTTGGTCTTGGCAAAATTAAATCTTTCCTGAAACTCCTAATTCCCTGGTGCTGCTCAGTCAGCTTCTAAAGTATAACTCAATGCCTTACACCCGTTCTATGCCGAAGAATGCTTATATGTACTATTTATTTTGATTATGGGGCTTTTGTGTATTATTTATTTTGAATACAGGGCTTAATATACATTATTTATTTTGATTACAGGATCATCCTAGCCATGAAATGCTTGTCCTCCTGCCTTCCAAACTTTGCTGATTGTTTCTAGGGCTTAGAAGGATCTTCAGTTCCTACTGGCATATCATTATCCACCGTGGGAAACATATGTTTGCTGAATCAAAGCCCTTGCCAAGACACTCTAGGCCAAGATACTGCACAGGCCATAATATTAATTAGCTTTATATTTTCACCACAGTGTCCCCTCCTTCTCTCTCCTCTCAGCCCTCCCAGCTCCACCTCTCCACCCCATCTCCTCTCCCTCCCCTTCTCTTCAGAAAAGAGGAACCTCCCATGGATATCAGTCTGTCCTAAGACTAGGCACATTTTCTCCTATTGAGTCTACACTAGGCAGCCTAGTGGGGGCAAAGGGTTATAAATGCAAGCAACAGAGTCATAAGCAGCCCCTTCTTCTGCTGTTAGGAGACCCACATGAGGACTAAGTCAGACAACTATAACATATTCAGAGGGCCTACATCAGTCCCATGCAGGCTCCCTGTTTGGCAATGTAGTCTCTGTGAGTCCCCATTGGCCCAGCTTAGTCAATTCTGTAGTTTCCTTGTGTTGACAAACCATACTCTTAAGGCATAACCAAGAGTCCCTTTTACAACCTTCTTTCCTGATGATTGCCCAGGGTGAATATTCTTACCTAAGATGTGAATTAGGGTGAACTAATACTGTGGTCGTGGTCATTGCTGGTACAATCCACCTGTTCTTTTGCAGGGTATTTATGTGTGTGTGTATGTGGGGGGGGGAAGATCAGAAGGATATAAAAACTGAACTTTCTTGTCACACACAGGCTTGTAAGATCAGGCTTCTTGGCTATATGACTATGCTGTAAGGAAGTGGTTCTCAATCTCTGGGCCATGACCCCTATGAAGATCAAGTGATCCTTTCACAGGGGTTTTATATCAGATATCATATGTATCAGATATTTACATCACAATTAATAACAGTATCAAAATTACAGTTATGATATAGCAATGAAATAATTTTGTAATTGGGGGTCACTGCTACATGAGGAACTGTATTAGTCTCAGCGTTAGGAAGGTTGAAAACTATTGCTGTAAGCCTTTGTATTGGTTTTGACATGTTTCTAATAACTTCCCTGTATTCTCCACTACTGACTCTTCTGTATCTTCTGCATAGCCTATGGCATTTCTTCCTATGAAATAGTTGAATGCATTGTTGAGTGCTATGTTGATGCTTTTTGCTGATAATCAGTGAAACACACCTACAAAACTTATTGAGTCAGATGTAGATATTGCAAGGGTTAACCTTTTGGATTATATACTACCAACTACTTTTTAGTAACTTTAAATTGTGCTATGAGCATGAATATTATTCTACACGTATATCCATTTATTTATTAGGTATTCCATTTCAGGAAATGCTGAACCATATATGTGATGGCAGATATTCATAGGCTAAGCATTGGAAAGCTAAGACAGGAGGGTCACAAATTTGATGTTAATAGGGGCTATATAGTGAGACTTAGTTTCAAAAACAAATAAAATAACCAAAAAACCAACAGTTGGGTCCCAGGGTCTAAAAACAAAGACATAACCATCCATTCCAGGAGGCCATATTCTATTGAAAGAGAGTAGTTAGTACTTAATGATGGATGCATGAGAAATTCCATGGGGGTACCTTGGGATCATGAACAACCAGATTCCCTCACAGCTGGAGAGTGAAACAGAGGAGGTGACCTGTCTTTCTTCTTTTCTTCTTCTATTTTCTTTTCCCTTCAAATATATGATGTGTATTAAGTAGGTAAAGTAAGAAAGGGCCATAGCACCCCACAATGCTCTCAACTATTTCTTAGGAAGAAATGCCATAGGCTATGCAGAAGATACATAAGAGTCAGTGGTCAAGAACACAGGGAAGGGCTCTATGTGGTGGGAAGCTGTGCAGAGTCAGACAGATATGTTAAGGAGCATATCATATTTGGGAAATGACTCATTAATTACTTTGTTTTGAACTATCAAGTGGACAACAGAAAATGAGGCAAGGATCAGGACAGAAGTAGGAGGAGCTTCCCCTACATTACCCAGCAATGGTCAAGCCAAACATTGGAAGGAGAGCTTCTGTAAGGTTAAAGCAACTTGTTATTTATAGGCCAGACTATGTCACCACAAGACAGAATGTGATTTATAGTTGTTTTGAGTTGACTTGTGAATAGTTGTTGCGGTTGTAGGAGATGTGGACGGAAGACTGCATTCTGAATCCTTCTTTCACTCTGAGGATAAGGTGCCTGTGCATAAGTTTCAGGGCCCATTTATATACACATCTACAGATAAAGGTCCTCATCACACCTACATCTATAGATAAAGGTGCTTCTCACACCTCCATCTACAGATAAAGGTGTTCTTCATACCTCCGTCACCAGGGCTGCTCTGAGAATGAGAAGGTGTAACTCTTGTGAAAGAGCAGAACAGTATGTACTCTCTGCTCTCCACTCTTCTTCTCCTACTCTTCTTCATTTCTAGTCTTTATTAAACAAGTAAATGAAACCCAGAAGATCTCTAAGTAACCACTAACCCCATATGTCTACCCAGTGAACAGAAACTGAAGGAAAGGCCATCCAGAAACTGTTCCACCTGAGGATCCATCCTATATACAGACACCAAACCCAGGCACTATTGCTGATGCCAAGAAGCACTTCCTGGTATAGCTGTCCCCTGAGAGGCTCTGCCAGAGCTCGACCAATAATGAGTTTGAAGTGTGATAGCTCATCTGAGATGTGGTCTCAGTGTGAAATACACGCACAAGTTTGTAACTAACATGGTAGTATCCCCAAACCATTATTCCCATGGAATTCCTTCCTAAAATCAGAATAACAGAACACTGTGAGTCTGTGGAGATTTTTTTTTTTTTTTATAGAAAGCCAGATTTAGATGTGTCTCTGAGGTGCTTTTCAGTCTCTGGTGAGCATTTGGTTTTGTTTTTGTGGTTTTTTTTTTTGTTTTAATTTGCAGTGATGTTTTTATGAATAACAGTTTTGCTTTCAAGTCCCTACTCTGTGATTATATTTTTCATAGTAGTTTGGAAATTGTTGAATAAGTGGAAAAGAAGGAAATAAATAAAAATTATTTCATGATACTATTTGGTTACAAAAATATTAAGCTTAATTTCACAACTTATAAAAGTGAGCTTCTTATATTTTGTGAGAGGTGAATTTAATTTTTATTTCATTCATTTCTTTGGTGTGTACATGTGTGGATGTGTGATATGTGGTGTGTGTGTGTGTGTTTATGCACATATTCATGTGCATGTTGCATGTGTTTAGGGGTTAGAGGACAGCTTTTGGGAGTCTACACTCTCCTTTTGCCATTTCAGTTCCTAGGGTTGCAGTCAGGTGACAAGACTTGGCTGCAAGAGGCATCTTGGTAACTGGGTTATGATAATTTAAGTTTACATTTTGCTTCTTCTGGGTCCTGTGATTCTGACTGCTGGGAATTCTGCAGTGAGAAGCAAAACTGACATAGTTGAGCTTGGCAGTCTTGAAGAGGAAGGTTAAAAAAAAAAAAAAAAAAAGAAGTTAACCAAAGCATCAGGGAAATCTGCCCCAGAAAACTTGAAGAGCCTGTTGAGGGTAAACAAAAGCTGACTGGAATTCAGCTCTGTGAGGTTTTCATAATGTCCTGATCTACTCTCATGTCTAGATTTTGTGTTAACAACTTCAATCTTCTGAGCTTTCCCCACGGAGAGCCTGTGAGAGGGGACACAGGTGGGGGTAGGGGGAGACTGAGCAACCTGGAGACTGTCAGCTAGGAGTCCCGTTCAGATGTGTGCACACAGGCTGGGGCTGTGTCTCAGTTGTTAAGAGTGTGTGCTTAACATGCACCAAGCCCTAGGTTTGATCCCCAGCAGCCCATAACACCAGACATGGTCGCGCACACCGAAATCCCAACACTGGAGATACAAGCAGAAGGATGAGAAGTTCGGAGTCTGCCTCAGCTGCATGGTGAGTTTTAGGCCAGCCTGGTGGAGAGAAAAAAAATGTGTGTGTCCATACAAACTACTCAGTTTGCAAGCTGTAAAGAGCCACAGTGGTAAGATTACTGCAGCCCATGGTCCTGGTCATTCCTGTCCTCGAGGGAGAATCCTCAGAGGACAACACAAGGCCTACCTCTCTGCTCACTGTACATTTTGTTTACAAAATAGTAATGATCAAGGCTCGTTATGAGGAACAATGCTGTGTCCAGAAGGGATTTTCCAAAAGAATTGGGGGTGGGGGTGGGGGGGGGATTGGGTTTTGTTTTTGTTTTGTTTTTTTGGGGGGTGGGCGGGCGCAGAAGTGTCAAGACTATGAACCTGATCATCCCAGGAACAGCTAGGTGATATCATCAGAGGAAGGCACTTAGTGCCAGTGACCCATGTAAAACTCCATCCTGGTGCCCACGGTCTTGGGAGCAGGTCCTCAGCTACTGGTTTCAAACCCATGTCACCCAGTCACAGAGAAGGCACTGCTGAGCCTCACCTGCGGCTAACAAGGCATTGTTGTGTTTGGGATTGGGATGACCTCATGTCTGGAGGTGGTGGGTCTGGGATGTGGATCATCCCTCTGAGATACTGTAACCCCCAGGCTCATTAGGAGTCCTCTCCACATTTGCCGAGAGGAAGGGCAGGTCAGCAACAGGTACTTTCTTACAGGTCCCTCCCTAGGAGCCACTCTGAGAGGAGTGAGTCTGTTGAAAAGCTTCACAGATGTTTACAGGTATCTCTTCCCATGGGGAAAATAGAACACTACTTCCTTGTCTCCGGCTCCCCCACTCTGTAATTATGGGGCACAGTGTGAGTGCAGGTTAGCTCAGTGAAGCAGGATGCTTGCGCTATGGGTTCAAACTCCGAGCCGAGCCTGATGCCTATCATGAAAAGCGTTTTGAAGAGAGACAAGCAGAGAGGCAGAGGGCAGAAAGCCTTTACTTGCTGTTTGGCCGACAGTGGTGCACAGCCCTGTGAGATCACCATGGGTTCTGTTAATGTTTTGGGGTTTGGTTTTGGTTTTCTGAGACAGGGTTTTTCTGTGGACCAGGCTGACCTCAAACTCAGAGATCTGCCTGCTTCTACCTCCTTAGTGCTGGGATAACAATTATCTATCTGTCTGTCTGTCTGTCTGTCTGTCTGCCTGCCTGCCTGTCTGCCTGCCTGTCTGCCTTTCTTCTCTTTCTTTCTTTCTTTCTTTCTTTCTTTCTTTCTTTCTTTCTTTCTTTCTTTCTTTCTTTCTTTCTTTCTCTCTCTCTATCTTTCTTTCTTCCTTCTTTCCTTTCTTTCTTTCTTTCTTTCTTTCTTTCTTTCTTTCTTTCTTTCTCTCTTTCTTTCTTAAATTTGAGACAAGGTCTCACTAGATAGCCTCTGCTGTCTTGGAACTTTCTCTGTAGACCAGATAGGCCTCAAACTCAACAGAGATCCATCTGCCTCTGCCTCTCAAGGGTTTTTTGTTTGTTTGTTTGTTTTGTTTTTGTTTTGTTTTTTATTTTTTGTTTTTGAGGTAGACTCTCATCTGTAGTTCAAGATGGCTTCAGACTCACAGCAGTCCTCCTGCCTCAGCCTCCTAAACGCTGAGATTACAGTTGTAATCCCATCACGCCCTAGGCTTGCTTGTTACATTTTTAAGGGTAAATAGCGTTGAGAGTTGTTGCACAGGCTTGTGATCTACACTTAGGAGACTGAGGCAGGTCCATCATGAGTTAAAGCCAGTCTGGGCCACAAAGTGAGATTCTACCTCAGAAGTATTAAATAACCTTGCCAGACATGGTGTTACTTGCTTCAGATGTCTGCTCTGGGCCCTCGAAGAAAGCTTGCTGACTGATTTATGTGATGCCCCAGGGCTGCTTGTAACACTGCAGGAAGACAGGACGATTTGAAGGCTGCCTTTGCTCCTTGAATATCACAGACCAAATCCTTCCCTCCTACACTCCAAACTTGCCAGTCTGTCCCTTTAACCTCTTGAGCAGATGGAGTCGTTGTGGAGATGACCATAGCTCCATCCTGCAGTTGGCTGTTTTCAGCCAGACAGTTCAGTGAGAGCACAAGTCTTCAAAGATACAGCGTGTTGTGGAAGTACACGGATGGGGGTCCTCCCACACTGGTTAGAATGAACAGAATCTCAAAACAGCCATCCTGGTGAATGCCCCAGGCATCTCCAGTATTCAGGCCAGTTCTCTTTTCATTTGTATGGGGTCTTTGTGACCTTTGTCTCAGAACTTTTCTCCCTGGTGATCATCCACTTATTCCTGAAACTCTGTGGGTTTCTCCTACTCTTCCCTCAGCCAACAAAAGAAAAAAAAAGGCCAAGTTAAAAAAAAAAAGAAGTTAAAGAAAAAACAAAAGATTCCATATTATAAAATATATCATGAAGATAAGTCTCTGGATATTAAATAGAATGATATAATTTAGAATATCTTGAGAAGAAAGCCCCCTGAGGAAGATTCCCTAGTGCTGAGCCTTGAGAGAGCCCTTCCTATACAAAGTATCCAGGAAAGCCGAGATAGTCTGCCAGATACCACCTACTGATTCACCTAGCATCCACTTATCCTCAGCATTGGGAAAACCCGTGCTGCTGATAGGTCCACACAGGCTCCCTCACTCTTTGGAACTTGTGATCTCGTGGAGAGAAGGGTGGGTGAGGCCAGCACCTTGAGGAGCAGGCAGGGTCACTGGCCATCAGTGCATTTGTTCCTTTCTTCTCTCATCTCAGGGCCATCAAAGACCATATCTTTTACTGCATACGTTCCTAGGGTGGGTCTGTTTTTCCTTTGAGTTTGGTATTAAGCAGTCATTCATGTGTGGCACTGCATTTTCTCACCATCCTGTTCTGACTCAGACTTGGCATCTGAGAAATGAGCATCTACAATAGCCTTTTAATTGAATCTTTGCCTGTAGGCCCTTCTCCCTTTTATATACTTTGGGCATGGCTGACAAGTTAATCCTGATGAAATGCCATTTGGACGACGCAACTTCTCTGGTCATAACTTTTTAGTAATCCCTTCCTGGCTGAGGAGCTGCCTGAGAGAACACAGATGTGCTTCTCATCTTTCTTTTGGCTTTTCCCTCCCCTGTTTATAGAGAAGCACACCCTGCAACCAAGATTGTTAGCAGAGATTCAGAAGACTTGAAATCCCAACTTTAAATCTAGCCATGTGGCCAATTTCTGCTTTTATTCTTCATTGCTTGGGCATGTAGAAATGCCCTTTTCCATCAAACCTACCACTCTGTCTCTGGAATGTGTGAGAACATTCTGACAAGAGCTTAGGCTGCAGAATCGTCAGACCAGATTCGAGTCTCAGCTCTGCTATTAAATTAGCCTGAGAAACATTCCCAGGAAAGTATTGTTTCGTCATCTCTGAATAGCAGGAGGCAAATAGAAATTTGTATTTCTCAAAGTTGGGCAGATAAGACACTGTACATAAAACATTTTAAGTTTTAAGTACCCAATTCGTAGTGAATTCTTAGTCCTTAGCCTCTGTTTACACAAGTGTCAAACTGCATATTGATTAATAGATGTACACCTGGGATATTCTGGCCTTTTACTGCACCTCTGGGCTTAGGAATTTCCTTAATTAAAAAAAACAAAAACAAAAACAAAAGCCCTCTTTATTCTTCTCGAATATGGTACATCTCAACCATAGTTTCCTCTCCTTTCACTCTTCCCAGGCCCTCCCCCACCTCTCCCAGATCAGTTTCTCCTCTCCCCCCTTCAAAATAAAAAGAAGAGGAAGAAAAATGAACAGGCCTCCCAGGAATATTCACTGAACATGGCTTAATAAGGCACAATGAGACTAGGCACAAACCCTCACAGCATGGATGGATATGACAAGCCAGTAGGAAGAAAGGGCCCCAAGCACAGGCAAAATAGCCAGAGACACCCGCTTTCCCATTGTTGGGAGTCCCACAGGAGCACCAAGCGATACAATTATTAGCTATACACAGAGGACCTAGCTCAGACCCATACAGGATCCATGATTGTCGTGTCTCTGTGAGCACTTATGAGCTGTGCTTAGTTGATTCTGTGGGCCAAGTTTTTGTGCTGTCTTTGGTTCTTGGCCCCTCTGGCTTCTACAATTCTTCTTCCTCCTCCTCTTCTGCAGGATTCTCCTGGCTCTTCCTAGAGTTTGGCTGTGGGTCTGTACTTTTGCTCCTTTTTTTGTTTGTTTGTTTTTATCCTTTCTTTTTTTTAATTGGATTTCTTCTCTATTTACATTTACAATGTTTTTCCCTTTCTAGGTCTCCCCTTCTGAAACTCCCTATCCATCCTCCCTCCCCTGCCTTTGTGAGGGAGTTCCCTCACCAATCCACTCCCATCTTCCTGCCCTGACATTCCCTTACACTGGGGCATTGAACACCCTCAGGCCCAAGGGCCTCTTCTTGCACTGATGTCCAATAAGGTCATCCTCTGCCACATACGTGGCCAGAACCGTGGATCCCTCCATGTGTACTCTTTGGTTGGTGGTCCAGTCCCCAGGAGCTCTGGGTGGTCTGGCCAGATGACACTGTTGCTCTCTCCATGGGGCGGCAAACCCCCTCAGCTCCTTCAGTCCTTTCTCCAACTTCTCTATTGGGGACTCCACACTCAGTCCAATGGTTGACTGCGATCATCCTCCTCTGTATTTGTCAATCTCTGGCAGAGTCTCTCAAGAAACAGCTATATCTGGCTCCCATCAGCAAGTGCTTCCCAGCTCCACAATAGCTTCCTAGTTTGGTGACTGTATATGGGATGGATCCTCAGTTGAGGCAGTCTCTGGATCACCTTTGTTCAGTCTCTGCTCCACACTGTGTCTCCATATTTACTCCCGTGAGTATTTTTCTCCCCCATCTAAGAAGGACCAGAGCATCCACACTTTGGTTTTCCTACTTCTTGGGATTCGTATGGTCTGTGAATTGAATCCTGGGTATTTCAAACTTTTGGGCTAAAATCCACTTATCAGTGAGTACATACCATGTGTGTTCTTTTGTGACTGAGTTACCTCACTCAAGATGATATTTCCAAGTTCCATCCATTTGCCCAAGAATTTCATGAACTCATTGTTTTTAATAGCTGAGTAGTACTTCATTGTGTAAATGTACCACATTTTCTGTATCCACTCCTCAATTGAGGGACATCTGGATTCTTTCCTGCCTTTGGCTATTATAAATAAGGCTGCTATAAACATAGTGGAGCATGTGTTCTTATTACATGTTGGAGCTTTTTCTGGGTATATGCTCAGGAGTGGTATAGCTGGGTCCTCAGGTAGTACTATGTTCAATTTTCTGAGGAACTGCCAGACTGATTTCCAGAATGGTTGTACCAGCTTTCTATTGCACCAGCAATGGAGGAGTGTTCCTCTTTCTCCACATCTTTGCCAGCATCTGCTGTCACCTGAGTTTTTGATTTTAGCCATTCTGACTTGTGTGAGGTAGAATCTCAGGATTGTTTTGATTTGCATTTCCCTGGGATGACTAAGCATATTGAACATTTCTTTAGGTGCTTCTCAGCCATTTGAGTTTCCTCAGTTGAAGATTCTCTGTTTAGCTCTGTTCCCTATTTTTTTAAATAGAGTAATTTGGTTCTCTGGAGTCTAATTTCTTGAGTTCTTTGTATATTTTAGATATTAGCCCTCTATCGGATGTAGAATTGGTAAAGATCTTTTCCCAATCTGTTGGTTGCTGTTTTGTCCTATTGACAGTGTCCTTTGCCTTACAAAAGCTTTGCAATTTTATGAGGTCCCATTTGCCAATTCTTGATCTTAGCAAATAAGTCATTGGTATTCTGTTCAGGAACTTTTTCCCTGTGCCTATGTGTTTGAGGCTTTTCCCCACTTTCTCTTCAATGAGATTCAGTGCATCTGGTTTTATGTGGCCGTTCTTGATCCACTTGGACTTGAGTTTTGAACAAGGAGATAAGAATGGCTCAGTTTGCATTCTTCTACATGTTGACCACCAATTGAAGCAGCACCATTTGTTGAAAATGCTGTCTTTTTTTTCTCCCCACTGGAAGGTTTTAGCTCCTTTGTCAAAGATCAAGTGACTATAGGTGTGTGATTTCATTTCTGGGTCTTCAATTCTATTCCACTGATCTACCTGCCTGTCACTGTATCAATACTATGCAGTTTTCCTCACTATTGCTCTGGAGTACAGCTTGAAATCAGAGCTGGTGTACTGGCTGGTTTTGTGTCAACTTGACACAAGCTGGAGTTATCACAGAAAAAGGAGGCTCAGTTGAGAAAATGCCTCTATGAGATCCAACTGTAAGGCATTTTCTCAATTAGTGATCAAAGGGGAAGGGCCCCTTGTGTGTGGTACCATACCTGTGCTGGTAGTCTTAGGTTCCATAAGAAAGCAAACTGAGTAAGCCATGGGAAGCAAGCCAGTAAGTAACATCCCTCCATGGTCTCTGTATCAGCTCCTGCTTCCTGACCTGCTTGAGTTCCAGTCCTGACTTTTTTGATGATCAACAGCAATGTGGAAAGTGTAAGCTGAATAAACTCTTTCCCCTAAAACTTGTTTCTTGGTCATAATGTTTGTGCAGGAATAGGAACCCTGACTAAGACAGATGGTGATTCCCTCATCTGCTATCCTGGGTTTTTTGTTATTCCAAATGAATTAGAGAATTACTCTTCTAACTCTATGAAGAATTGAGTTGGAATTTTTATGGAGAATGTGTTAAATCTGTAGATTGCTTTTGGCAAGATGGCCATTTTTACTATATTCATCCTGCCAATCCATGAGCATGGGACATCTTTCCATCTTCTGAGATCTTCTTCGATTTCTTTCTTCAGAGACTTGAAGTTTTTATCGTACAGATCTTTCACTTGTTTGCTTAGAGTCACACCAAAATATTTTATATTGTTGGTGAGTATTGTGAAGGGTATTATTTCCCTAATTTCTTTCTCAGCCTGTTTATCCTTCGAGTATTGGGAGGCTACTGATTTGTTTGAGTTAATTTTATAACCAGCCACTTTACTGAAGTTGTTTATCAGGTTTAGGAGTTCTCTGGTGGAAATTTTGGGGTCAAGTAAGTATACTATCATATTGTCTGCAAATAGTGATATTTTGACTTCTTCCTTTCCTATTTGTATCCCTTTGACTTCTTTCTGTTGTCTAATTGCTCTGGCTAGGACTTCCAGTACTATATTGAATAGGTAGGGAGAGGGTGGGCAGCCTTGTCTAGTCCCTGATCTTAGTGGGATTGCTTCAAGTTTCTCTCCATTTAGTTTGATGTTGGCTACTGGTTTGCTGTATATTGCTTTTACTGTGTTTAGATATGGGCCTTGAATTCCTGATCTTTCCAAGACTTTTAACATGAAGGGATGTTGAATTTTGTCAAGTGCTTTTTCAGCATCTAATAAAATGATCATGTGATTTTTTTCTTTGAGTTAGTTTATATAGTAGATTACATTGATAGATTTCTGCATATTGAATCATTCCTGTAATTATGGGATGAAGCCTACTTGATCATGGTGAATGATCATTTTGATGTGTTCTTGGATTCGGTTTGCAAGAATTTTATTGAGTATTTTTGCATCAATGTTCATAAGGGAAATTGGTCTGAAGTTCACTATGTTGGGTCTTTGTGTGGTTTTGCTATCAGTGTAACTGTAGCTTCATAGAAAGAAGTTGGTAGTGTTCCTTCTGTTTCTAGTTTGTGGAATAGTTTGAAGAGTATTGACATTAGGACTTCTTTGAAGGTCTGATAGAAATTCTGCACTAATCCCACCTGATCCTGAGCTTTTTTGGTTGGGGATCTTTTAATGACTTCTTTTTGTTTAGAGGTTATGGTACTGTTTAGATGGTTTATCTGATCCTGATTTAACTTTGGCACCTGGTAACTGTCTAGCAAAGGGTCCATTTCATCCAGATTTACCAGTTTTGTTGAGTATAGGCTTTTGTAGTAGGATCTAATGATTTTTTTTTATAAATTTCCTCAGTTTCTGTTGTTATATATCCCCTTTCAGTTCTGATTTTATTAATTTGGATACTGTTTCTGTGTCCTCTGGTTAGTCTGGTTAAGAGTTTATCTATCTTGTTGAATTTTCTCAAAGAACCATCTCCTGGTTTTCTTGAGTTTTTTTTTTTTTTTTTGTATAGTTTTTTTGTTTCTACTTGGTTGATTTCAGCCCTGAGTTTGATTATTTCCTGCCATCTACTCCACTTAGGTGTATTTACTTCTTTTTGTTCTAGAGCTTTCAGGTGTGCTGTTAAGCTGCTAGTGTATGTTCTCTCCAGTTTCTTTTTGGACACACTCAGAGCTATGCTATGCTATGCTATGCTATGCTATGCTATGCTATGCTATGCTATGCTATGCTATGCTATGCTATGCTATGCTATGCTATGCTATGCTTAGCACTGCTTTCATTGTGTCCCATAAGTTTGGTTATGCTGTGCCTTCATTTTCATTAAATTTTAAAAAGTCTTTAATTTCTTTCCTTATATTTTCCTTGACCAAATTACCTTTGAGTAGGACATTGTTCAGTTTCCATGTCTATGTGGGCTTTCTGTTGTTTTTGTTGTTATTGAAGATCAGCCTTAGTTGGTAGTGATCTGATAGGATGTGTGGGGCTATTTCAATCTTCTTGTATGTGTTGAGGCCTGTTTTGTGACTGATTATATGGTCAATTTTGAAGAAGGTACCATGAGGTGCTGAGAAGATTATATATATATATATATATATATATATATATTTATATATTTAGGTGAAATATTCTATAGATATAGATATCTGTTAAGTCTATTTGGTCTATGACTTCTGTTAGTTTCACTGTGTCTCTGTTTAGTTTGTGTTTCCATGATCTGTCCATTGCTGAAAGTGGGGTGTTGAAGTCTCCCACTATTATTGTGTGAGGTCCAATGTGTGCTTTTAGCTTTATTAAAGTTTTTTTTTATGAATGTGGATGCCCTTGCATTTGGAGCATAGATATTCAGATTTGAGAGTTCATCTTGGTAGATTTTTCCTTTGATGAGTATGAAGCGTCATTCCCTATCTTTTTTGAAGACTTTTGGTTGAAAGTCATTTTTATTCGATATGAGAATGGCTACTCCAGCTTGTTTCTTGGGACCATTTGCTTGGAAAATTGTTTTCCAGTCCTTTGCTCTGAGGTTTGAGTTGTGTTTCCTTTATGTAGCAAAATGCTGGATTCTATCTACATATCCAGTCTGTTAGTCTCTGTCTTTTTATTGGGGAATAGTGATTGTTGCTTCCTGTTATTTTTGTTGTTAGAAGTGGATTTATGCTTGTGTGGCTATCTTCTTTTAGGTTTGTTCAAAGAAGATTGCTTACTTGCCTTTTACACAAGGCAAAATACACAAGGAGGGTGTATTTTCCCTCCTTGTGTTGGAGTTTTCCATCTATTATCCTTTGTAGGACTGAATTTGTGGAAAGATATGGTGTAAATTTGTTTGTTTGTCATGGAATATCTTGGTTTCTCCATCAATGATAATTGAGTTTTGCTGGAGAGTCTTGCTTGGCTTTTGTGTTCACTGAGTGTCTGTATGACATCTTCCCCGGATCTTCTAGCTTTCATAGTCTCTGGTGAGAATTCTGGTGTAATTCTTATAGGTCTGCCTTTATATGGTATTTGATTTTTGTCCCTTACTGCTTTTAATATTCTTTCTTTGTTTTGTGTATTTGATATTTTGACTATTATGTGATGGGAGGAATTTATTTCTGTCCAATCTATTTGGAGTTCTGTAGGCTTCTTATATATTTGTGGGCATCTCTTTCTGTAGGTTAGGGAAGTTTTCTTCTATAAATTTGTTGAAGATATTTACTGGCCCTTTAAGTTGGGAATCTTCACTCTCTTCTATACCTATTTTTCTTAGGTTTCGAATTCTCATTGTGGCCTGGATTTCCTGGATGTTTTGGGTTAGGAACTATTTGCACTTTGCATTTTGTTAGACAGTTGTGTTAATATTTTCTATGGTATCTTCTGCACCTGAGATTCTCTCTTCTATCTCTTGTATTCTTATATTCATCATTAGAAGTGATTTTAAACTTGAATCTTGCTTTCCTGGTGTGATGGAGTATTCAGGACTTTCTACTGTAGGAGAACAAGGTTTTGATGATGCCAGGTACATTAGGTTGCTGATGCTTATGTTCTTGTGCTAGTCTTTCACCACCTGGTTATCTTTAGCGCTACCTGCGCTTACTGTCTCTGACTGGAGCCTGTCTTTCCTATTATCTTGGTTGTGTCAGAACTGTTTGGGGTGGGTGTTGCTACCAGCGCTAGAGCTCCTGGGAGCCCTGCCTATTCTGGGTTTTGTGGGATTGGGTGCAGAGCTGAAGCTCAAGATCTGCTCAGTGCTTGGGTGCAGACTGGAAGCATGTTAAGAGCTTTTTGAATTTTGCATTTTCTTTGACTGCTGTGTCCATGTTTTTTTTATGGTATCTTCTGCACCTGAGACTCTCTCTTCTAGCTCTTGTATTCTGTTGATGATGCTTGCATCTATGACTCCTGATCTCTTTCCTAGGTTTTCTATCTCCAGGGTTGTCTCCAATTCTGTTTTCTTTATTGATTCTATTTCCATTTTTAGATCCTGGATGGTTTTGTTCAATTCCTTCACCTGTTTGGTTGTGTTTTCCTATAATTCTTTAAGGGATTTTTTTGTTTCTTCTTTAAGGGCTTCTAACTGTTTGCCTGTGTTGTATTTCTTTAAAGGCGTTATTTATGTCCTTCTTATCATCATGAAATGTGATTTTAAATCAGAGTCTTGCTTTTCTGGTGTGTTAGGGTATTCAGGGCTCACTGTTTTGAGAGAACTCTCTTCTGATGATGCCAAGTAGTCTTGGTTTCTGTTGCTTATTTTCTTGCCCTTGCCTCTGGCCATCTGGTTATCTCTGGTGTTTGCTGGTCTTGCTGTCTCTGACTGAGGCTTGTCCCTCCTGCAAGCCTGTGTGTCAGTACTCTTGGGAGACCAGTTCTCCTTGGGAGGAATTTAGGTATGAGAGCTGTGGCACAGGTCAGCTCCAGGGTGCTGACAGAAACCTGAAGGATCCTGTTCAAGGCTCTTCTTTGATTCCTCTGTCCTGAGGTCTCTGTGCAGGTCCCTCGGAGCAGAAGTGGTGTTCTCAGTTGTGCTCACAGGGTTGCTAGCACTCCTGGGAGAGCAGCTCTCTCCTGGCAGTATTTGGGTAAGGAATGCTGTGGCACAGGATCAGCTCTGGGCACAGACAGAAACTGGAAAGCATTACTTTTGTTTTTTCCAGTCCAGTTGTTACCCCCCCATCCCAGTCTGCCCCTCCATAGTTCCTCATCCCATTCCTCTTCCCCCTGCCTCTGAAAGGATGCCCCCCCCCCACTGCCAGGCCTCCCTACTTCCTGGGGCCTGAAGTCTTTTGAGGGTTAGGAGTATGTTCTCTCACTGAGGCCAGATCAGGCAGTCCTCTGCTGTACATGTGTCCCACCCACAACATTTATATTTCCCTTTTTAGTCATTCTTCTCTCATACGTATGGCTACATTCTGTTTCATATTTATTAGCTGAAATATACTTATGAAAGGAATTTCCTCTCATTAGCTATCTGGGTACATTCCTTCCTAATTGTTTAATCTCAACATTTCCCAAGTTCTAGTTGATAAATTCTAGATAGTCTGCTAATATCTTCTTATATTATGGGCTGAAGATATTTACAGGGTTTTTATTATAATAACTTACCTTTGTATTAACATTTCAACATTTTTAAAACAAAAGTTCACTAAAAGTTCAAACATAAATTCAATAAAAATAAATAAATTGAATAAGAAGTTTACAACAGAGATGTTTACATGTCTTTCTATTAAGAGTAATTATCTAGCTAGATATTCATTATCTGTCACTAGCTCCACAAGTTTATAGAGAATCTGAAACTATAATTTTTTTGAGTAAGTTTGCATTGAAATTTTATTTAGATAAGCCCAGTCAATATTTTACCTTCTGTCCTTGCACCTACAATCAATCTTTTTTTTTTTACTTAATTATTTTGTTAGACGGAATTTTATTGTACTGTGTCATTGAATAAACACAGGTATTAAAATGTTTTCCACGGTGAAAAGTGATTAATTGATTTCTGTGTCTAAAACAGGTTGAGAAGGCTCTAAGCTATTATACAAGAACATATTGTACAAGTAAAGACCACAGACCTTCTGAGTCCTTTTTGTAAAATTAGTTTTCATTTGCCACTATAACAACAAGAGTTTTAGAAAAAAAAAAGATAATTTTTAGGTGAAAAGACCTTGATACCAAATCGAGCAAAAATAGAACAAGTTTCTTGAATGAGACAGTTAACAAAACAAAAATTTAAACTTGAAAATTAATTATACATAAAAGAACAAAACTTTTGGATGAAAATGGCAGGGGTTAATAAAATTGGATAGACAAACAGTATCAGTAGGTAGTGTACAAGAGAGATACTTCAACTGCAAAGCTGCAAATTGCAAACAAATATACGGAAATTGATATCAAACCATCACCTGGATTAGCTGTGCTTTCTTTCATTCTTATTTATTTATTTATTTATTTATTTTCAAAACATAATTTTTAACTTATTCACACAGGGGTTATAAACACAAAAAGGCAGTACATGGGGAAGGGGATGACACTGGAGCATGGGTGTTCAGAGGGAATACAGATATCTTTCAGAACGGTATCAGCTGGGTGAAGGTTAAGGGGACAGGTCACTATGACTCTGCCTATGATTCACTTGTCCTTATCAAAGTTGGTATTGTCTGCCAAGGCTACCTATTTACAAGGTCTATGACTACTCAGGCTGGTAAATTTCTACAAAAGCTGTCTGTTTACAATAGCTTATAGACATCTTTTTCAATGTTTTTCCACAGAGATCCAAGACTTGGTGTTAGTATACATGTATGACAGGCCTATTGCTGATTTTAGGCCTTCAGTGTATAAGCAGGGCTGCCCCTGACATATCTTCCATTCTCTAAGTATAGAAGGGCTGTGGCAATTCTAATCTTGCATGGCGGGGATAGAGGCCTGACCTCCAGTACTTGAAGGGGACCTTGTAATGGCTCCGGTCCTCCTGTCATTGTCCAGTGAGGCATGAGGGCCATACCCATCCTGATGTCATTTTCCTGGAGAGGGGATACTTTTGACATCAACCCCTATGCAGTCAGGCTTGTCCCTCAGGGAACCCAGAGAGATATTTTTAACTTTTATTTACATTTCCTTGCAGTGCTTAGCCTTGCAGCCTAAGCAAGAATTCAGATCACCAGTCAGCGGGAGTTCTGGGTGTCCCCTCTCAGCTTGGTCTAGAGGGAGAAGTCCCCTCTTTTAGGTTGGGTGGAGATGGGTTATGGGAACGCCCTGAGTAGAGTGTTATGGGAACGCCCTGAATAGAGTAACAACCTCATCTTGAGTCTCATGATCATCCATAGCTAACTGATGGTAATGTATCTGAATAGGTTTTGCTACCAAATTATTTATCTGTTGTTTCACAAAGTTAGTCAGCCTATTTAAGGCCCAGGGACCAGAGGAAATAAGCAAAAGTAACCCAATTAATGGTCCCAAGATGGGAGGAAATAGAGTGGACAATCATGGAGAGGCTGAAAACCAATTCTTGTACCAGCACTCATCTTTCTCTTTCTCTCTCTGTCTTTTCTGTGGGCCTTCTCTGACCTTTCTCATGCTCTCTTTAACACTTCCTGTCTTGTCTATATAAGGGCAACATTCTTCTTTAAGGGCTGTACACAGTCAAGAACTGTACACAGTCTTTTCTATTGTAAAAGAGTAAGTCAAGTCCAATAAAGTCCTTTGCAATTTTTGGAGGTCTCTTCAGACAGCGAAACAAAGAATTTCTTCAGATTAGTGATGTCAGTCTCTAGCTGTTTGTTGTTCTTGTCAATGGTGCATAGAAGGTCTGAGTAGTATAAGTTCGGAGGCCAGCATCTGGATTAGAACTTCTAACAGCGGACATGATGGATGATTCATCTCTGGGTCTTCTATTCTATTTCATTGATCCTCCTGCCTGTCTCTGTTCCAATACCATGCAGCTTTTATCACTATTGCTTTGTAGTACAACTTGAAGTCAGGGATGGTGATTTCCCCAGAAGTTCTTTTATTGCTGAGAGTAGTTTTTGCTATCCTGGGTTTTTTGTTATTCCAAATGAATTTTAAGATTGCTCTTTCTATCTCTGTGAAGAATTCAGTGGGAATTTTGATGGGGATTGCATTAAATCTGTAGGTTGCTCTTGGCAATATAGCGATTTTTACTATATTAATCCTTCCAATCCATGAGCATGGGAGATCTTTCCATCTTCTGAGATATGTTTTGATTTCTTTCTTCAGGGGCTTGAAGTTCTTGTCATACAGGTCTTTTACTTCCTTGGTTAGATTCACACCAAGGTATTTTATATTGTTTGTGACTATTGTGAAGGGTGTCATTTCCATAATTTCTTTCTCAGCCAGTTTATCTTTTGAGTAAAGGAAGACTACTGAATTGTTTGAGTTAATTTTATATCCAGCCACTTTGCTAAAGTTGTTTTTCAGGTTTAGGAGTTCTCTGGTGGAAGTTTTGTGATCACTTAAGTATACTATCATATCATCTGCAAATAGTGAGATTTTGACTTCTCCCTTTCCAATTTGTATCCCTTTGACCTCCTTGTGTTGCCTAATTGCTCTGGTTAGGACTTCCAGTACTCTATTGAATAGGTAGGGGGAGAGTGGGCAGCCTTGCCTAGTCCCTGATTTTAGTGGGATTGCTTCAAGTTTCTCTCCATTTAGTTTGATGTTGGCTACTGGTTTGCTGTATATTACTTTTACTATGTTTAGGTATGGACCTTGAATTCCTGTTCTTTCCAAGACTTTTATCAAGAAGAGATGTTGAATTTTGTCAAATGATTTCTCAGCATCTAGTGATATGATCATGTGGTTTTTTTCTTTGAGTTTGTTTATATAGTGGATTACATTAATGGATTTCCATATATTGAACCATCCCTGCATTCCTGGGATAAAGCCTAGGAATTGGTCATGATGGATAATTGTTTTGATGTGTTCTTGGATTCAGTTGGCAAGAATTTTATTGAGTATTTTTGCATCAATGTCCATAAGGAGATTGCTCTGAAGTTCTCTTTCTTTGTTGGGTCTTTGTGTGTTTAGGTATGAGTGTAATCGTGGCTTCATATAATGAATTGAGTAGTGTTCCTTCTGTTTCTATTTTGTGGAATAGTTTGAAGAGAATTAGTATTATGTCTTCTTTGAAGCTCTGTTAGAATTCTGCACTAAAACCATCTGGTCCCGGACTTTTTTTGTTGGGGAGACTTTTAATGACTGCTTCTGTTTCTTTTGGGGTTACGGGACTGTTTAGATGGTTTATCTGCTCCTGATTTAACATTGGTAACTGGTATTTGTCTAGAAAATTGTCCATTTCATCCAGATTTTCCAATTTTGTTGAGTATAGGGTTTTGCAGTAGGATCTGATCATTTTTTGAATTTCCTCGGCTTCTGTTGTTATTTCACCCTTTTCAAGTCTGATTTTATTTTTTTGGATACAGTCTCTCTGCCCTCTGGTTAGTCTGGCAAAGCATTTATCTATCTTGTTGATTTTTTTTTAAAAGAACCAGCTCCTGGTTTTATTGATTCTTTGTATAGTTCTTTTTGTTTCTATTTGGTTGACTTCAGCCCTGAGTTTGAATATTTCCTGCCATCTACTCCTCTTGGGTGTATTAGCTTCATTTTGTTCTAGGGCTTTCAGGTGCGTTGTCAACCTGTTAGTGTCTGCTCTCTCCAGTTTCTTTTTGTATGCACTTAGAGCTATGAATTTTCCTCTTAGCACTGCTTTCCTTGTATCCCACAGGTTTTGGTATGATGTGTCATCATTTTCATTAAGTTCTAAAAAGTCTTTAATTTCTTTATTTCTTCCCTGACCATATTATCAATGAGTAGGGTGTTGTCCAGTTTCTGTGTGAATGTGGGCTTTCCATTGTCTTTGTCATTATTGAAGACCAGCCTTAGACCATGGTGATCTGATAGGATGCATGGGATTATTTCAATTTTTTTTTTATCTGTTGAGGCCTGTTTTGTGCCCAATTATATAGTCTATTTTGGAGAAGGTACCATGAGATGCTGAGAAAAAGGTATATTCTTTTGTTTTAGGGTGAAATGTTCTATAGATATCTGTTAAGTCCATTTGGTTCATAACTTCTGTTAGTTTCACTGTATCTCTGTTTAGTTTCTGTTTCCATGATTTATCCATTGCTCAGAGTGGGGTGTTGAAGTTTCCCACTATTATTGTGTGCAATGTGTGCTTTGAGCTTTAGTAAGGTTTCTTTTATGAAAGTGGATGCTCTTGCATTTGGCGCATAGATATTGAGAATTGGGAGTTCCTATTGGTTGACTTTTTTTGACAAGTTTGAAATGTCCTACCTTATTGTTTTTGATAGCTTTAAGTTGAATGTCAACTTTATTCGCTATTAGAATGGCTACTCCAGCTTGTTTCTTAGGGCCGTTTGCTTGAAAAATTGTTTTCCAAACTTTTACTCTAAGGTAGTGTCTGTCTTTGTAGCTGAGGTGGGTTTCCTGTATGCAGCAAAAAGCTGAGTCCTGTTTGCATATCCAGTCTGTTAGCCTATGCCTTTTTATTGGGGAATTGAGTCCATTGATATTAAGAGATATTAAGGAGAGGGTATTGTTGCTTCCTGTCATTTTTGGTAATAGTGGAGGCATTGTTTGTGTGGTTATCTTCTTTTGGGTTTGTTGGAAGGGGATTATTTTCTTGCTCTTTCTAGGGTATAATTGCCCTCCTTGTATTGAAGCTTTCCTGCTATGATCCTTTGTAGTATCGTGTTTGTAGAAAGATATTGTATAAATTTGTTTTTGTCATGGAATATCTTGGTTTCTCCATCTATGGTAATTGAGAGTTTTGCTGGGTATAGTAGCCTGGGCGGGCATTTATGTTCTCTTAGGGTCTGTATGACATCTATCCAGGATCTTCTGGCTTTTATAGTATCTGGTGAGAAGTCAGGTGTAATTCTGATAGGTCTGCCTTTATATGTTACTTGGCCTTTTCCCCTTACTGCTTTTAAAACTCTTTCTTTGTTTTGTGCATTTTGTGTTTTGATTATTATGTGATGGGAGGTATTTCTTTTCTGATCTAGTCTGTTTGGTGTTCTGTAGGCTTCTTGTATGGTTATCGGAATCTCATTCCTTAGGTTAGGGAAGTTTTCTTCTATAATTTTGTTGAAGATATTTATTTGCCCTTTAAGTTGGGAATCTTCACTCTCTTCTATACCTATTATCCTTAGGTTTGGTCTTCTCATTGTGTCCTGGATTTCCTGGATGTTTTGTGTTAAGAACTTTGTGCATTTTCTGTCTTTTTTGACAGTTGTGTCAATATTTTCTATGGTATCTTCTACACCTGAGATTCTTTCTTCTATCTCTTGTATTTTGTTGGTAATGCGTGTGTCTATGACTTCTGATTTTTTTCATAGGTTTTCTATCTCCAGGGTAGTCTCCCTTTGTGATTTCTTTATTGTTTCTCTTTCCATTTTTATGTCCTGGATGGTTTTGTTCAATTCCTTCACCTGCTTGGTTGTGTTCTCTTTTAATTCTTTAAGGGATTTTTTGTTTCCTCTTTAAGGGCTTCTACCTGTTTACCTGTGTTCTCCTCAAATTCTTTGAGAGTGTTATTTATGTCCTTCTTAAAGTCCTCTATCATCATCATTAGAAGTGATTTTAGATCTGTCTCTTGCTTTCCTGGTTATATAGGGTGTTCAGGACTTTCTGACTGGGAGAAGTAGGTTCTGATGATGCCAAGTACCTTGGGTTGCTGATGCTTTTGTTCTTGAGCTTGCCTTTTGCCACCTGATCTCCTTTGTGCTATCTGTGCAGTCTCTGACTGGGGCCTGTCTTTCCTATTATCTAGGTTGTGTCAGAACTGTTTGGAATGGGTTTTACTGCTGGGGTTAGAGCTGAGGCCTAAGATCTGCTCAGTGCTTAGGTGGAGACTGGAAGGAACCAGCGCTCTGGGCCAGGAGTGAATTCCTGAGTCCCAGTGGGTCCTGGTTACTCCCTGTTTGGGGCAAAGGTTGCTGCCTCCTTGCCCCACACAGGGATACTGCTAAGATACTGCTTGGTTTAGAGCTCCTGGGAGCCCTACTTTCTCTGGGTTCTGTGAGATTGGGTGCAGAGCTGACTCCCGGGATATGGTGAGCACTAGGGCCCAGACTGGATGGAACCCATGCTCTGGGCCAGCAGTGAATTCCTGGGTCCCAATGAGTCCTAGTTACTACCTGTTTGGGGCGGGTGTTGCTGTTTTCTTACCTGAGATACTGCTTGAGTTGAAGCTCCTGGGAGGCCCTCTTCATCTGGGTTTTGTGAGGTTGGTACAGAGCTGTCGCCTGTGATCTGCTCTATGCTCAGGCCCAGACCAGAAGCTTAGCTATGCTTTCTCAACAATCAATATTTAGTTCTCTTTTATGCCTGTTGGTTAATTGTTTTATGGCCTCGTGAAATGAGTCCCTAAGTTGTAGATGCCTAGTTTCTGTCTCAGATGTAATTAACTTGTAATATGTGAAGTTTGGCAGAATTCTCATTACAGTTTTCATGTCAGGGGGCTTTAATAGCAGTTCTATTATAAAGGACTTAATAATTACCAGTATAATTTTTAGAATTCTTATGGGATCATCATTAAGAATTAAGAAATCATTTGTCTATATAGCATCACTACAAGACAGTACATCTTCATTGGTCTGCAGAAATCTGTCCAAAAGGGTGGGCTAATACCTAGTGATTATTGTATATAGTTACTAATAACAGGAAAGGCATATTAGTAGCAAGACTCTTTCCTAAAACACTGTCCCTTGACTTGAAGGGCTCATTCATTGTGACTCACAGTACATGGTGAACCATCTCAGGAAGATCGCCTGCTAACTTTTAGCCTCTCCTAGTTGGCTCCTGGCAAGTCTTAGTACTGGAGGACTTGAATTGGAAAAACAACAAACGAACAAACAAACAAAGTCAGTACTAGGCCTCACTCCTCGAATTCTAGGTTGGGGTGGGGGATTAGATATCATAGATACTTTTTTATGGCATACTGGATATTTTGTGCATGGCTCAAACTCAAAATATTTTTCCTCAGGCTGAAAACCATTGCTCTAAGAATTAAGTTTTGATCAGTATCAGATTACACAATATACCAGAACTTTCCACCAGCAGTTCCAGATTTTCTGATCTCTTACTATTCCTGATTTATGGACTCCAGAATTGTAACTTTTGTTCTAATACTACCTCCCCAACCCCCACCTCATCACAACGGGGCACACACTCTGTACCCTGTATCAATGAGGCAGAGCAGAGTAGGCTCCCCTCAGTGTTTCTCAGGCCCTCCAGTTGTACCCTAGACACAGAAATCAGCTCTATCTCTTCTAAGGGAAGAGTGACACAGCCCTCTGAAAGCTTTGGGGTGTTTGAAGCTGAAATAATTTCTGATTTTAGACAATCCCTGCTATGTTGCAAGAATGTGTATTATGCCTGGTTATCCTCAGCTGATAACCGAGGAAGTTAAATAATGTTTTCCAGGTCAAATGTACAAGGGTGGAGTTGGACCTTGTTTATGAATAGTATTCTCGAGAGGGCCATAGCAGATTCCTTTGAAGGATTTGGTAGTGTTCATGTCTGTGCTTCCTAGAATAATTGAAGCAGAATCTCTGAGAATTTTTGTATCTATCTATCTATCTATCTATCTATCTATCTATCTATCTATCATCTATCTATCTATTATATATCTATGTTAAGTATGACCTTTTAATTGAGAATTTTATACATGAATATATATTTACATCATTTCCTTCATCTTCTACTTTAATTCCTTCTCTATGTCTGTCCCATTGCCTCTAAAATTCAACACTACTTCTTTAATTGTTATTGTTACTTATATTAATACATATGTATATATAAACTCAACTTTCTGAGTCCATTTCATATCACTCATTTGTGTATGTGTTTAGGTCTAACAACTTGTGCAGGGGTCTCTGTGACCTTCATGAGCAGCAGAGTGATGAGCTAAGGGAGACAAGAAGATAGTTTGTCACAACATGACTCAGTAGCCAGTGTTAGTTAGAAATTTGGGAATATAAGACCAAGTTGTTGAGATTTGGTCTGTTGCTATGTATTGTAATGCTGATTTCAGGCCCTTGGGGATGAGAAAATCCACACACAAAATGATGCTACATGATCTTGCTCCTTGATTTAAAACTATTGGTTGAATAAAGATGCTGACAGCCTATAGCTTGGCAGGAGAGACGTAGGTGGGGGGTTTCAACTCTCAGGCTTGGGGTCTGAGGCAGGAGACCATGGGGAGAGAAGAAGGTGGGGAGAGGAGAAGACATCATGTGATAAGTGAGCCATGAAAACATGAGCATGAGGGCTGGCCAATTGGAGTTAAGAGCAGTCCAGATGGAACATGGCCAGTTATAACTCAGGGTTATTGATGGGGAAGTAGATTTTAATAGCTTAGAGGGTAAATATCTGCCCAGCTCTAGTGCATTAAAGGCTTATTATAAATATAAAGGTATGTGTCTTTTATGTGGAAACTGAATGGTTAAGGTGGGGTAGAAAACCCTAATTAAGATTAAATATTTACTACAATACCAAGTAGCTTCGTTTAGACATATTTAAACACAGCAAATCTGGTGAAAACTATTCTTGTGATGATTGACTCAATCCTACATACCTAAATCTCTTTGCATTTGGAAGTTAAACACAGATCAGATGTGGTTAATGGACTGCATAGTGTCTTTTAAAGAAATCTTTGTGAGTTTTATATTAAAACTGACAAAATTTTGACTAATACTTGTAAGATCTGGGGAAGTCATTTAACTCCTGCAAACTCATTCCTCAATTATAAAATGGGATACTGATCCCTTTGCTGTGAAAGTTGGGCTAGAGATGGCATTTAAAACATCCCCAACAATGTGCATGATCAAGTGTCAAAGTGAATTTTAACTTTCGCTTGGCATAGCTGATACTATAATATGATCTACTATGTGCTAATAACCATCAGGAACTACTCTGTTGTTTGAGAATAAGAAATAATTTGGTAATGTTCCACAAATGAAATGTCTATCATCTGTATATTCTTATCTTTGTAGATCATGGGGGACGCCACAGGTCATTACCTTGCTGGATCGTTTGTATTTATCCTAGGTCTTTGGTGGAGTATAAGGACTATTTTGAAGTATATTTGTAAACAGCAAAAAAGGTCTTCCTCCCTTATTACTCCCAATTTTTTCTCTCGAGCAGAAATTGTGGAGGCAATTACGATTATTGTCATGGCATTAGCAGGTGAGCTGACTTATTTTGTTGTGTTTTCTCAATTTTGTTGTTTTCATATGCATAAAAAAGATTTAGTTACAAACTCAAGGAACTCCAATGATGACTGTCTTATTCAAAAATATTCATTAAATATTTGAATTACAATTTCCATGTAATATAATTTGGTAGAAAGATGGCATTTTATGTTTATTCAAAGGCCTATTGTTTTAGTTAAATTAATGTTTTTTTTACTTATTCACTCTATATGCCACTCACTGTCCCCTGCCCAGTTAGACTCTCTCAAAATTCCCCCCACATCCTCCCTCCCCTTCTCCTCTGAGCAGGTGATACCCCCATGGGTATTACCCTGCCCTGGCACTTCAAGTCTCTGCAAGGCTATGTGTTTCCTTTCCCACTGAAGCTGAACTAGTTTGCACAACTTTTGGGATACAGGCAGTAGCTCTTGGGATAGCCCCCATTCCAGTTGTTCAGAACCTACATGAAGACCAAGCTGCACATCTATTACGTATGTGCAGGGAGTCTTAGGTCCAGCCTATGTATGTTCTTTAGTTGGTGGTTCAGACTCTGAGAGCCCCTAGGGTCCAGGTTAGTTGACTCCATTTTCCTTTAGAGCTCCTATCCCCTTTGGGGCCCACAATCCATCCTCTTATTCTTCCATAAGAGTTCCCAAGCTCCATCCTCTGTTTGGCTGTGGGTATCTGCATCTGTCTGAGTCAGCTGCTGGGTGGAGCCTCTCAGAGGACAACATGTTCCTGTCTGCAAGCATAACAGAGTATCATTAATAGTGTTAGGGATTGGTGCTTGCTCATGGGATGGGTCTCAAGTTGGATTGGTTTTGGTTGGCCATTTCCTCAGTCTCGGTTCCATCCTCCATGCCTGCATTTCTAGTAGACAGAATAAATTTTGGGTTGAAAGTTTTGTGGGTGAGTTGGTGTCTCTATCAATTCATTGGGGTTTCTGCCTGTATACGGGAGGTGGCCTCTTCAAGTTCCATAGCCCCAATGTAGTGAGTCACAGCTAAGGTCATTCCTATTGATTCTTGAGCACCTCCATTATCCCAGATCTCTGTCTAGTCCTGGAGATGCCCACCATCTCCTGACCCCTGTTAGTTGCAGATTTCCATTCATTTTCATGACCTTCTAGCCATCTCTCCTGTCCTTCCCCACACCTGATCCTGAACCCACCATTCCCCTTCTTATTCCCCCTCCCTCCCAGATACTTCTCTCCATCTTCCTCTTATGACTATTTTATTCCCCCTTCTAAGTGAGATTCAAGTGTCCTGGATTGGAAGGCCTATTTCTTAATTAATTAATTGTAGTATTTAATGTATCCAATTTAATCATGGTGAATTTTCTTTGTGATATTTTTTTGATCCTCTGAAATAATATATCAGTTTTTTTCTGGTCCCTGAAAGAATATACCTACTAGAAACTATTTTGCCAGTGATGGAAAAATAATCAAGTGATTGTTCAAAAGCATCAATAAATCATTGTTGAGAGGTTATGGAGTGTGGTCAAAGCCAAGGAAGGCCTTGTTTTATGATCGCACCCTCTTTTTTTTTTTTTTTCTAATTTTTTGAATTAGAGACAATAGTTGGGCCATATAATTTATGTGGTCTTTTCATTGTTTTTGGGAATTCCAGAAAGATGGTTTGTTTTCAGTTTCACTGTATCCTGTCTGTTGTAAAAGAGAAAAAATTCTATTTTTCTGTTACATATTTTAATGATATGATTCATAGTTTCCAAAAAGAATAAAGTATCTGCAAACTTATATATGTTAGTAAACAAGCCATCTCTGAGAAAGTTCAAGTGCTTGTATAACTGATTATACTACATGCTATATTGACTGGGGCTTCTTGATTATCCTCATATGGTGGAAGCTAAATCTTAATTTTGGTTTTGAACTCAGGAACCAAGACTGATCTTTTACTTAGTAGCTATCCAAAGGTCTAGTATCTAAGAAATGAACAGTCACCTTCTAGAAGACAGTATCATAAACCTTGGACATTAGACTGGAATAGACACTTAAACCAAAGTAATGAGCATTGGTTTAGACTAAAATTTGTTATCTTAGTGAGCATTTGAACCTCTGAGAAAGTCTAAGGTGTCACTACACAGCTGTTAGGGAACCACCAAGAAACAATGTAGTGTTTTAAGAGGACACAGCAGATTGAACTAAGCAATGGTCATATCTTCCTGCCTGTGCTTGCCAGGTAAAAATCATCTAGAATGTTGCTAAACTGTGGCATAATTTTTCTACAGGAATAATTGCTCTATTTTCTGTGCAAGGAAAAACAAAGATGTTACCACATAAAGAAATGCAGATGGCCAAAAACCTTCATTGGCAACATTTTATTATGTATGTATTCTTTGCAATGATTGGTGTGACCAAGATCTCATGTTTCACCATTAGTTCATTGCCAGTCTCTTTGGTCAAGTTAATGACATCAAATGCTTTCTTTGTGGAAGGTAAGTATGTGGGAGGAGGTTTGTTTGTCCCCCCTTTCTTTCTGTATTTGTCTCTAATAGTAAGCACATGAGTAATAATAACTCCCAAATAATGAAATATCTTTGTTTTCTTAGTGCAATATTGATGGATAGGGCAAAGTATTCCAGCCTTATTAAGATATTTGGGTATGCTCTGTAGGATGCCGATGGCTTTTCTTCTCTACTAACTCATCCTGCAATATTGGGCAGATACAACCATTTAACATTATTTACTAGTGTTTCACATCTGCCCTGAAGAATCACTAATATCTTTGTTTTCTTAGCAATTCTCTTTAAAAAATATTTTTAACAATGAAAGAAAATGAAACCCAGAGTAATGAAAGCATGAATCCTCAAATGGTGTAGCCAGCTGTTAACATATTCTGCCACCTACCAGCTAGCTTTTATATCACCAATACAGTAAAACTTTGCTAGTATGTATAGAGTCTAAAAATTTCAATCATTTTAGAATTGGAAGTCCTAATTTTGAGAGATTTGTGTAAAAGAATGTTTTGTTCAGTTGTTTTCTAAAATTACTGTGGCGGGTGAGGAAGAAGTCTTCAATGAAGATGTGAGAATGTAGATTGATTATGAATCCCTGAAAGCTACAAATGGCCAGGAGGCAGCTGCTCCTTTCCTTCTAGCTGAAGAGAATAGTTCTTGCCTGTTGCTTTTTGAGTACAAGGGCCAGAAAAAATAAATTGCAAAGGCTAATAGCTTGGTTCTCATATCTTTAATGAACATCCTCTTCTTCTAGCTTAATAAAAATCATTAAGCTGAAACTGGTCTATGTTTATGTAATGAAATATCACAGATGCTACTTGCTGCTAATATTGTCACACTTCTCAAGATGTGATCTATGGGCATGTTTACTTTTTTCCAGGGGACTGTATTTAAGGCAAGGCTCTGGCTTCAGCTTATTCATCTGCATATTCACTGAATTGTAACTCACTGCTCCGTCATATTTATTATTTGTCAGTCTGCATAATAATGCTTTCAAAATAAGTTAGTTGAAAATTTCATGTTAGAGGAGAAAAGAAAGTTTGGAGAGGGAAATGGAGGGTTGAATTTCAATAATTCCATTCTAAATAGTCAGCAGTAACTGAAAAAAAGAATGCCAAGATGCATTACTGTGAGACCTATCAACTGGATAGGTGTGTAAAATTCTGTGGCTAGGGAGGAAAGGAAGGCATGAGAAAGAAGTGGTGAGTTGGTTCTCTTTTGCTTTTATTTTAAAAAAAAAAGCAAACTCAATTTTTCCCCTACCCTTTCAGCTTTCGTCTTCTACAACCACTCTCGTGGCTCGATATTGGTGGACATCTTTGTGCACCAACTGGTGAACTTCAGCGCGTTTTTGACTGGTCTGGCTGCCTTTGTAGAATTCCTCCTCACCAAGAACAATGTAGTTCTGGAGCTCCTGAAGTCAAGTTTAACCATGCTACAGGGGTTTTGTTTCTTTCAGGTGAGTTGAGGCCTTTGGATTTATCTTGTTTCTACCTATGGCTTCTCTCCTTATTGGCTGAGGTATTTTCCTATAGGCTCTAGAGACTTTCCTATGACACAGGACTGCCTATAGTGAAACTGTTGGTCTTTAGGTAGTTATGTCTTTAAGAGAGATAACCTTATATTCCTTGCGGGAACACTGATTGAACAACTGAGCAGGAAGTAGGATGTGCCTGTTATCACACATCTGACTATCCACTACGTAGAAACCCTGAGTTGATGATATTAGTCATCATCAATTCTTGATTATAAGACAGCATATTGCCTAATTAGTAGTAAGCTCCAGAGATATATGGAAGGCAAGAAAGTGAAGAGCCAGTTATTTAATGAGAAACAAGTATTTGTTTGCCATTGTATTGAAAAAAATTTTTTGAGAGAGTATCTCTTTAGGTATTTCAGGTTGACCTTGAACTCAGAATCCTAGAATCCAAGGCCTCAGCATCCTTAGTGCTGGGATTATAGGTGTATGCCATGTCTATCTTTTATTGGATTCTTATGAACATCCCATTTTCCCAATTTATGATAATGTAGCAGTTAGGTATTATCATTTCCAATAAGTTAGTAGGAAGATCAAGAAGATTAAGCTAATTTGCAAGGCTCATACAATAATGAACCTAGGTACTTCTCTGCTAATTATTTTCCATATAAACTTAACAGGCAGGCATCCGTGTTAATAGAGACAATGTCATCACATACAGGATATTATAGGAACTCAAACAGAAATCCTGGATGAGTAGAGACCAAGAGGTGGCTATACTTGACACATGGTAGAAACAATGAATATGTACCCTGACCCAAACCAGCATCTTTGCCCCATCCATTTGCCATTCCATTGATGTATGTGGGACCTGGAAAACTGTTAATTGCTGAAGATGAAAGCAGTGTTATGCATCTTTCTGTGATGAATGAAATATATACCATACTGAAACTTTGGGCACCAGACTGGGGAGAAAGCCCAGTAGTCTCTTATCTCTACCTCAGGTCACTTACTGCCTCTAGGGTAGTTTTTCAACCTTCTTAATGCTGTGACTTCTTAAAGCTGTTCCTTACATTGTGATGACCTCCAGCCATAACATTATTATTTTTTTGCTACTTAATACCTGTAATTTTATCACTGTTATGAATTGTAATATAAATGTCTGATACGTAGATGGTATAAGGGTCAGTTGACTACCAAAGAGTAGTGACCAACAAGTTGAGAACCAATGCTCTAGGGTTTACATTGTGGTTCACAAAGCTACTAAAAACCAACCAACCAACCAACCAACCAACCAACCAACCAACCAACCAACCAACCACACAAGCAGCCTGAAGTAGGATCTAAGTCTAGATTTATTTTATCCTAAGCCTTATTCTCTTTCTATTTGATGATGTCAAATCTAAGTCTAGATTTATTTTATCCTAAGCCTTATTCTCTTTCTATTTGATGATGTCAAATCT
>NW_021621192.1:3195523-3217566 GCF_004785775.1 Grammomys surdaster
ATTTTATCCTAAGCCTTATTCTCTTTCTATTTGATGATGTCAAATCTCTGACCTCAATATTCTGTTAAAAGCAGAGTTATAATCAGTGATTGATTACATACATAATTTATGATATCTAATAAATTGTCCTTTGGTATACACTTAAAGATGTTAAGAATATCTGGGATGAAATTATAATGTATTGCTTAAATAGGCCATTCTAGGGATTTTTGGTTCCAGCAAGGAAGTATTTAGGTTGATACAGGCTATCTCAAGCATTTACATTTCATACGAGTTATAAGAAAGCATTGTCAGTTGCAGGAAAGGGGTAGTATCTTGGTCAACAGAATAGGAAATATGTAGTTTATGGGTAACACATAGTAATATATCTTCACGGGACCAACTTCTTTCTTAGCTGTGATCATTCAAACTGCTGAGATTAGCCAGACTGTCCTGGTTGTTCAGTTCACTATCCTTCAATATTGACCAGCATGGCAAGAATATATGTTGATGGAGAGTGTGCAGCAGAAGGAAGAAGCCAGGCACTTTTACTTTGGAATACTGTCTGGGTCATTCAGAAATTTTGACTGTTGTCAAAATTATTGAACTTTCTGAGTTCAGACTTCCTTTTATGATAGGAGAGATAATGAGACCTCCTTATTGAAGTTATTTTTTTAAGACTAAAGATTATTTCAGAGAGTTCAGGAATACATAAGAATAAACTGCCTGGCACATGGCATGTATTACTTGATCATATATGTGAGATAATAAAAATTGGAGTTCTCATTCCAATCAAAGGGAATCTATACATGGGGCAAGTGATTCAAGAAAAAAATCTTAATTTCTACTGATTAATTCAGACTATTTGAAATTTAAGAAAGAAATGAAATTAAGTCTTTATTCAATATAGACTAAGTGCATATTTTTTCTATAAAATTTCATTATTTATAAAATGAAGATTATAGATTAAAGGTAATAATACATTCCAAAGAGGTCATTGGAAGGAACTTGAAGGCACTGCCTTAAATATATGGACAACTTACCATAGCATTTATATAGTTATCCATGATATTATCCAGATTTTTAATATTTCATTCTGTTCTAGAAACCTGAAATCTATGAATCTACCATCTGCCATTTTATTGGGATAAAGTTTCTATGAAACACAACTTTAAAGGACAGCAGCCTTTATTCTATTTAAAATGTCATACATTACTACCTCTAATTCTCTCCCAAATATTCCCATGCCTACAAACAAAACCATGTGCTCAAATTATTAGCAGTTTATTAGCAGTTATTTTCCTTAGTCTTTGCTCCCAGGCTTTGCTAACCACTAATTTGTTTCCTAACCCCACATATTAGGGATATTTTCTTTAAAAGAGGATAATGCATGATCTACTGTTTCTGCTCATGTTTACTCAACATAATATCTTCAAGTATCATCCATGTTATTACATATATTAATATTTCACCTTTTCATCGTTGGATAGCCACCATGCTGCTATGAACATTTATGCAGACATTATCTTTGTTGAATACTTGGAGGCATTCCTAGTAGTAGAATGCCTGGTTACATGGCAATTCAAATTTTGACTCTCAGAGAAACTGTGAATCTTTTTACAGTTCCATTTTTCAGGTTTATGGATTCCAATTCCCCTGCATTCTCACCAACATTTACCAATCTCTTTATTTGTTATTATGATTGTCATTCTAGTAAGTAGTATCCCATTGCCACTTTGATTTACCATCCTCTAATTACCAATGGTTGTAGCTTTCCTTACTTTTTGCTACTTTGTGGGTTCTTCTGTCTCCTAACAATATCTTCTCTGGCTCAGCTCAGTTTCTCTTGGGTCAGTAGTCTCCTGTTGTCACTCTGCTCAATTTCTTTTCTGCACTGTCTTCTCATCTTTCTTCAGGTACCAAGTATCTTCTTTAACTCTACTCTCTGACGCTACTCTTCCTCCACCTGTACCCTACTCTCATCCTACTCCAATCCTATTTCTCTCTCATAGCCTCTACTGGCTTTTTATATCCTCTCATGTTCTCAGAAGCCCAAGAGGCAATCTACACTGAAGATCATAGGGTCCAACAGTTCTAACACCTAAACATTCCCAAAGGGACAGTCAACAACAACCGAGGATCTTTTAAATGGCCAAGCAAGCAAAATAAATTCCACTACAAATGATGTTGTTCACCTTCTCTGTGATTATTGACCATTTGAATATTTTTTAATTTATTTTTTTTAAATCAAATCGTACGTTTTAATTATTCACACAGGGGTTATAAACACAGAAACGCAGGACATGGAGAAGGGGATGACAATGGAGCATAGGTGTACACGGGGAGTACAAATATCTTTCAGAACAGGGTATCGGCTGGGTGAGGGTTCAAGGGATAGGTCACTATGACTCTGCCTATGATTCACTAGTCCTTATCTAAGTTGGTATTATCTGCCAAGGCTACCTAATTACAAGGTCTATGACTACTCAGGCTGGTAAATTGTCACAAAACTGCCTGTTTACAATAGCTTATAGCCATCTGTTTCAGTGTTTATCCACAGAGACCCAAGACTTGGTGTTAGTATACATGTATGACAGGCCTATTGCTGATTTTAGGCCTATGGCTGATTTTAGGCCTTCAGTGTATAAGCAGGGCTACCCCTGAAATCTCCTCCCTTCTCTAATTATAGAAGGGCTGTGGCAATTCTAATCTTGTGAAGGCAGGGATAGAGGCCTGACCTCTAGTAATTGAAGGTGACTTTGTAATGTATCCAGTCCCCCTGTCTTTGTCCAGTGAGTCAAGAGGGCCTTACCCATCCTGATGTCTTTTTCCTGGAGAGGGGTACTTTTGATATCAACCCCTATGCAGTCAGGCTTGTCCCTCAGGGAACCCAGAGAGATATTTTTAACTTTTATTTATATTTCCTTGCAGTGCTTAGCCTTGCAGCCTAAGCAAGAATTCAGATCACCAGTCGGGGGGGGGGGTTCTGGGTGGCCCCTCTCTGCTTGGTCTAGGGATGGAAGTCCCCTCTTTTAGGTTGGTTGGAGATGGGTTTTGGGAACACCCTGGATAGAGTAACAACCTTATCTTGAGTCTCATGGTCCTCCATAGCTAACTTATGATAATGTATCTGAATAGATTTTGCTACCAAATTATTTATCTGTTGTTTCACAAAGTTAGTTAAGGTCCAGGGACAAAAAGAAAAAAAGCAAAAATAATTCAATTAATGGTCCCAAGATGGGAGAAAGTAGGGTTGACAACCATGGAGAGGTTGAAAACCAATTCTTGTACAAACTCTCATCTTTCTCTTTCTATCTCTGCCTTTTCTCAGGGATTTCTCTGACCTTTCTCATGCTCTCTTTAACCCTCCTTGTCTTGTCTATGTAAAGGCAATATTCTTCTTTAAGAGCTGTACACAGTCAAGAGCTGTGCACAGTCTTTTCTATTGTAAAAGAGTAAGTCAAGTAAAATAAATTCCTTTGCAATTTTTGGAGGTCTCTTCAGAGAGCAAAATGAAGAATTTCTTCAGATTAGTAATATCAATCTCTAACTGTTTGATGTTCTTGTCAATGGCCCATCGAAGGTCTGAGTAGTATAAATTCGGAGGTCAGCATCTGGATTAGAACTTCTAACAGCAGACACGATGGGTGATTCATTTTTACCTTTAAACGGAAAGAAGGGAATTCTCAGGGAGATTTTTCTTACCTGGATGTCAATTGTTATTCATCTTATTTATGGTTGGGCTTGGCTTTGTGGGGTTAGCTATTTATTTCATTAATCTTTTTGGTAGCCATTTAGCTGTGCCTTCTGTGGTAACAAACAGGCATATCAATCCTCAGTCCCATAAGAGAATTAGGTCTGGGCCATTCCCTTTAAGGGTAAGAGGGTCCTTCCACATAGCTTTCATTGGTCTTGGTGATGCCAGAGGCAGTCAGCAGCAGATTTGCCATGAGCTTTCAGTTTTAGAGAGTTAAAAGTGAACAAGGCATGATGGAGTGTATTGCAGGAGGACTCCTTCTGGTGGGGTACTGTTCCCCCTCTTTTGTTTTTAAAGTCAATTTTTCAGGGTTCTTGTAAAATCAGGGCAGAAGCACCAGCAGCCGGTCCTTCCACATTCAGAAAGTCATGATGACACTATTTAAAGAAATATAAATCTATATTAATAATCTCTTTTTATTAAAGGACTGTTATAGAACAGCCAACAACTAATCAGACTATATAATATATCAATTAAAAATAGCTTTTTCTACTTTTTATGAGATTATTCCTCTTTCATCAATTAATTGTTGAGGGACATTAGGATTTACATATCTCTTGAGAATATTAAACAGAGACTTAAATTCTTTTGTGGAGAGCTTAAAATAAGATCTTAGCCAATTAGCATCTCCTAGAAACTTTTGAAAATAAGTTGAAATAAGTAAACTATCTTTTTTGTAATTTTCCAGACCCATTATCTGTTTATTTTATTGGATATTTTACATATTTACCTTTCAATGTTATTTCCTCTCCCAGTCTCCCCCAAAACACCTTATCCTATACCCTCTCCTCCTATTCTTATGAGGGTATGCTCCAAACATCCTCCCAGTCCCATCTCCCTGCTCTCGAATTCCCCACCACTAGGGAATCCAAACTTTTGGGGACCATGGCCCTCCACTTCCACTGATGTCTGACAAGGCCACCCTCAATTACCTATACAGGTGGAGACATGAGTCCCTCCCTTTGTGTTCTCAGGCTGGAGGTTTAGACTATGGGAGCTCTGGTTGAATCTTCTGATACTCCTTCTAAAAAAGAACCAAAGTACCCACACTTTGGTTTTCCTTCTTCTTGAGTTTCATGTGGTTTATGTGCTGTGTCTTAGGTATCGTGAGCTTTGGGGTTAATATCCACTTATCAGTGAATGCATACCATGTGTGTTCTTTTGAGATTGGGTCACCTCACTCAGGATGATATTTTACAGCTCCATCCATTTGCCTCAGAATTTCATGAACTCATTATTTTTAATAGCTGAGTAGTACTCCATTGTATAAATGTACCACATTTTCTGCATCCATTCTTCTGTTGAAGGACATCTGGGTTCTTTCCAACTTCTGGCTATTATAAATAAGGCTGCTATGAACATAGTGGAGCATGTGTCCCTGTTGTATGTTGAAACATCTTTTGGGTATATGCCAGGAGTGGTATAGCTGGGTCCTCAGGTAACACTATGTACAATTTTCTGAGGTACCGCCAGACTGCTTTCCATAGTGGTTGTACCAGCTTACAATCCCACCAACAATGGAGGAGTGTTCCTCTTTCTCCACGTCCTCGCCAACATCTGCTGTCACCTGTGTTTTTGATCTTAGCCATTCTGACTGGTGTGAGGTGGAATCTCAGTGTTGTTTTCATTTGCGTTTCTCTGATGACTAGGGATGCTGAACACTTCTTTAGGTGCTTTTCAACCATTTAAGCTTCCTCAGTTGAGAGTTCTTTGTTCAGCTCTGTGCCCCATTTTTTAATAGAGTTCTTTGATTGTCTAGAGCCTAATTTCTTCAGTTCTTTGTATACCTTGGATATTAGCCCTTTGTCAGATGTAGGGTTGGTGAAGATCTTTTCCCAATCTGTTGGTTGCTGCTTTGTCCTATTGACTGTATCCTTTGCCTTACAGAAGCTTTGCAGTTTTATGAGGTCCCATTTGTGAATTCTTGGTCTTAGAGCACAAGCCATGTGTTCTGTTCAGGAACTTTTCTCCTGCGCCTATGTGTTCCAGGTTTTCCCCCAGTTTCTCTTCTATTAGTTTCAGTGTAGCTGGTTTTATGTGGAGGTCCTTGATCCACTTGGAATTGAGTTTTGTACAAGGAGATAAGCATGTATCAATTTGCATTCTTCTACATGTTGACCTCCAGTTGGACCAGCACCATTTTTGCAAAATGCTGTCTTTTTCCACTGGATGGTTTTAGCTCCTTTGTCAAAGGTCAAGTGACCATAGGTATGGGGGTTCATTTCTGGGTCTTCTATTCTATTCCATTGATCCTCCTGCCTGTCTCTGTTCCAATACCATGCAGTTTTAATCACTATTGCTTTTTAGTACAGCTTGAAGTCAGGAATGGTGATTTCCCCAGAAGTTGTTTAATTCCTTAGAGTAGTTTTCGCTATCCTGGGTTTTTTGTAATTCCAAATGAATTTTAAGACTGCTCTTTCTCTCTCTGTGAAGAATTGAGTTGGAATTTTGATGGGGATTGCATTAATTCTGTAGATTGCTTTTGGCAAGATAGCCATTTTTACTATATTAATCCTTCCAATCCATGAGCATGGGCGATCTTTCCATCTTCTGAGATCTGTTTTGATTTCTTTCTTCAGGGGCTTGAAGTTCTTGTCATACAGGTCTTTTACTTCCTTGGTTAGATTCACACCAAGGTATTTTATATTGTTTGTGACTATTGTGAAGGGTGTCATTTCCATAATTTCTTTCTCAGCCAGTTTATCTTTTGAGTAGAAGAAGACTACTGATTTGTTTGAGTTAGTTTTTTAACCAGCCACTTTGCTAAAGTTGTTTTTCAGGTTTAGGAGTTCTCTGGTTGAAGTTTTGTGGTCACTTAAGTATACTATCATATCATCTGCAAATAGTGAGATTTTGACTTCTTCCTTTCCAATTTGTATCCCTTTGACCTCCTTGTGTTGCCTAATTGCTCTGGCTAGGACTTCCAGTACTCTATTGAATAGGTAGGGGGAGAGTGGGCAGCCTTGCCTAGTCCCTGATTTTAGTGGGATTGTTTCAATTTTCTCTCTATTTAGTTTGATGTTGGCTACTGGTTTGCTGTATATTGCTTTTACTATGTTTAGGTATGGACCTTGAATTCCTGATCTTTCCAAGACTTTTATCATGAAGTGATGTTGAATTTTGTCAAATGCTTTCTCAGCATCTAGTGATATGATCATGTGTTTTTTTTTCTTTGAGTTTGTTTATATAGTAGATTAAATTGATGGATTTCCATCCCTGCATTCCTGGGTTAAAGCCTACTTGATCATGATGGATAATTGTTTTGATGTATTCTTGGATTTGGTTGGCAAGAATTTTATTGAGTATTTTTGAATCGATGTTCATAAGGGATATTGGTCTGAAGTTCACTTTCTTTGTTGGGTCTTTGTGTGGATTAGGTATGAGTGTAATTGTGGCTTCATAGAATGAATTGGGTAGTGTTCCTTCTGTTTCTATTTTGTGGAATTGTTTGAAGAGAATTGGTTTCACTGTATCTCTGTTTAGTTTCTGTTTCCATAATTTATCCATTGCTCAGAGTGGGGTGTTGAAGTTTCCCACTATTATTGTATGAGGTCCAATGTGTGCTTTGAGCTTTAATAAGGTTTCTTTATGAAAGTGGGTGCTCTTGCATTTGGCGCATAGATATTCAGAATTGAGAGTTCATGTTGGTTGACTTTTCCTTTGACAAGTATGAAATGTCCTTCCTTATTCTTTTTGATAGCTTTAAGTTGAAAGTCAACTTTATTGGATATTAGAATGGCTACTCCAGCTTGTTTCTTAGAGCCATTTGCTTGAAAAATTGTTTTCCAACCTTTTACTCTAAGGTAGTGTCTGTCTTTGTAGCTGAGGTGGGTTTCCTGTATGCAGCAAAAAGCTGGGTCCTGTTGGCATATCCGGACCATTAGCCTATGCCTTTTTATTGGGGAATTGAGTCCATTGATGTTAAGAGATATTAAGGAGAGGGTATTGTTGCTTCCTGTCATTTTTGGTAATAGTGGAGGCATTGTTTGTATGGTTATCTTCTTTTGGGTTTGTTGGAAGGGGATTATTTTCTTGCTCTTCCTAGGGTATAATTGCCCTCCTTGTATTCAAGCTTTCCTGCTATGATCCTTTGTAGTATTGGATTTGTAGAAAGATATTATATAAATTTCGTTTTGTCATGGAATATCTTGGTTTCTCCATCTATGGTAATTGAGAGTTTTGCTGGGTATAGTAGCCTGGGCTGGCATTTATGTTCTCTTAGACTCTGTATGACATCTATCCAGGATCTTCTAGCTTTTATAGTATCTGGTGAAAAGTCAGGTGTAATTCTGATAGATCTGCCTTCATATGTTACTTGGCCTTTTTCCCTTACTGCTTTTAAAACTCTTTCTTTGTTTTGTGCATTTTGTGTTTTGATTATTATGTGATGGGAGGTATTTCTTTTCTGTTCTTGTCTATTTGTTGTTCCGTAGGCTTCAAGTATGATTATGGACATCTCATTCCTTAGTTTAGGGAAGTTTTCTTCTATAATTTTGTTGAAGATATTTATTGGCCCTTTAAGTTGGGAATCTTCACTCTCTTCTATACGTATTATCCTTAGGTTTGGTCTTCTCATTGTGTCCTGGATTTCCTGGATATTTTGTGTTAAGAACTTTGTGCATTTTGTGTTTTCTTTGACAGTTGTGTCAATATTTTCTATGGTATCTTCTGCACCTGAGATTCTCTCTTCTATCTCTTGTATTTTGTTGGTAATGCTTGGGTCTATGACCCCTGATTTATTTCATAGGTTTTCTATCTCTAGGGTAGTATCCCTTTGTGATTTCTTTATTGTTTCTCCTTCCATTTTTACGTCCTGGATGGTTTTGTGCAATTCCTTCACCTGCTTGGTTGTGTTCTCTTGTAATTCTTTTAGAGATTCTTCTGTTTCCTCTGTAAGGGTTTTCTCCCATTTTCCTGTGTTCTCCTCAAATTCTTTGAGAGTGTTATTTATGTCCTTCTTAAAGTCTTCTATCATCATTATTAGAAGTGATTTTAGATCTGTCTCTTGCTTTCCTGGTTATATAGGCTGATCAGGACTTTCTAACTGGGAGAACCAAGTTCTGATGATGCCAAGTACCTTGGGTTGCTGATGCTTATGTTCTTGTGCTTGACTTTCACCATCTGGATCTCCTTGGTTCTATTTTCACTTTCTCTGACTGTAGCCTGTCTTTCCTATTATCTAGGTTGTGTCAGAATGTTTGGAATATGTTTTACTGCTGGGGTTAGAGCTAAGTCCCAAGATCTGCTTAGTGCTCAGGTGGAGACTGGAAGGAACCAGTGCTCTTGGCCAGGAGTGAATTCCTGGGTCCCAGTGTGTCCTGGTTACTCCCTGTTTGGGGCAAGTGTTACTGCCTCCTTGGCTAGGATACTGCTCTTCTGCTTGGGTTAGAGCTCCTGAGAGCCCTGCTTCCTCTGGTTTCTGTGAGACTGGGTGCAGAGCTGCCACCTGGGATCCGACCATATGCATATTAAAGAATAATTTTCTCTATACAGGAAAACTTCACTTACGTATACAATGAATTATGACCGTATCATTCATCATAAAATTCTCCCATTTTATCTGTCTTAGTCTCTGAATCCCTCCCCAACCCATCTCTCCCAACTTCACATCTTTTCTTTCTTGAAACTTAATTCAAATTAGTGCTTTACATATGTACATGGTGTAGGATCATCCATAACTTGGGGAATCTACCACAGGCCACATCCTCTAAAAAGATTGACCCTTCCTTCTCTAATAGCTATCAACTCTCAATAGCTCGTCAGGAAATGTCAGGGCTAAGAGAGAACCTCTCCCATCTTTACCAGAACTTGTCTTGGCTTTATTTTGTGTCTGGTTTGGCATATAACCACATCTTCCTTGATTTTATTTGTGGGACAGCCGTGTCACCATATTCAGAAGACAGCATTTTACAACAATCCTCCCTCTCCTTTGGCTCTTTTATTCCTTCTGCCCTATGTTCTGAAAAGTTCCCTGAGCCTTGGAACTGATACTAATCAGGGGATTAATAAGGGTGAATCATTTAGGGATTAACACTCTTTCGAGATAGTTTAGAAAGATGACTAGGCAGATACTGTCTATGTTACTAAACTAGGAAGAAAAATATGATTTATCTGTGCTCTCTCTCATGCTGGCAATCATCTCATTGTTAAGCACTTGGAATAACTGTGTCTGGTAATGTGTCTGGTTATTTTATGTGTCATTTTGTTTTGTTTTAAAACACAGATTGGTTTTATCCTGTATCCCAAAAATACAGAACATGCATGGGACCTGAATGATCATAACAACATTTCGACTCTTGCCGTATTCTTTTGTGCTTATTATGCATTGACCTATGTCATCATTGGAGTTAATTATGTTCTTGTCAGTTGGTAAGTTATCTCACTTATCTGATATGATCATCAAGACTCAACTGAGTAGTTAATCTTAAAATTTAAATTCTCTCCATGAATGAGTTTCTTCTATTACTGTTCTATAAGAAAACGTAGTATAGGAGAAAATTCTATGGAAGCACAGAAATTGCCAGTAAAACAGTAAATGCTGACTCAAACTCGGAATAGGTGTCTCTGATGTGCCTCTGACATATGCAGCATCCTGCAGCACATTCACCTGTGCCTCCCTGGTGGGAGATTTGAATGTCCTCTACAACAGTTCCCTCTGATGGAAAAGGGTCCAAATTTTTGTCTTGGAGAGGGAGAAGAAACAGAAAGTCTAACATCATAAATATTAAGTACATTCATCTACTAAAACCTCCCTTTCCTGTCTGTCCACTTTCTAGGGATCTGTTTGATTCCTAATCCTTCCACGGTGACAGGCTCAAACATCATCAGACCATGGAAGGCAGAAAATTAAAATCAAGATGTAGGTGCTTAGAGAAGTTTCTCATAAAATGAGAATTATTTTAGTAATTTCATTTACCACATTTTTTGCACATTTGTTTCCATGATTTATGGAAGTTATGTTCTACTTTTGTGGCCACAGTACACAATGCCCTTATGATAGTACTATATAGGAAAAAATGTTCATGGTTCACAGTGATATTTTCCTTTGGATCATAGAAGTAGATAACGTGCTCAACTTTGGCCACTAGAAGCTTCATACCGTCAAGTGTTGGAAATTGTAACCACCACTACCTCCAAACCTTCATCTGAGTTTATTTCAAAGTACTAATATGGGCATAGGATGGGGGCACTTCTGTCTACTTTAAAAACAGATTTACTGTTTGAGAATTTCATACATGTATGTAATGCATTTTGATCATCCACTTTCATTTTTCCATCTCTAGTTCTTCCCAGACCCCTCCAGACACCTCTTTCTCTCAACTTCATGACCTCTTCTTTTCAAAAATATCACCCACTGAGTTTAGTTGTTGGTTCTCATATATCTATAGATTCTAAGGCTGGCCAACTACTGGAAAGGAGCTTGATACCTCTCTGAACTTCTCAATTTATTGTATACATGGGTATCATCTGTTGTTAAACAGCCAGTATCCTGCTTACAAAATTACTTCCTTGAAGGTACAAGGAAAAGTTGAAATCCAGCCTAGACTTGACCTGGCATTAAAGTTATCTTGGGCTAGCTATAATAAAGGCAATGGCTTCATGTACTTTCTTCAGAGGAAAAGCCACCTTTCTTGTAATTCATAGGATGTTGTAGAAACTCCACTGATGGCAAATTGAACTGGGCTTTCCACAAGATTGTAGATTCTCCTGTTTGTGTTAGAAATGATCTAAATTATGTCCTAATATAAATTTGAAAGTCCGTATTTCATATGCTTACTTTTACCTTATTTTAATCTACACAAGTTTTAAATAGCTCAAAGGCAAATAGAAATTATCTTCCTTTTGGAGTTGTAGCCACAGTTACACAAATAATATGGAGTTTGCTTTATTCACATTGCTTCAGGTTTTAATTTTAAATGTCATCTAACCAGAGATCGCTTTCCTTTTCCCTCAGGTTCATTAAGTGGAAACTTAGCAAGCCTTGCCCCTCAGAAATCCAATTTCTGAAAAATTATGAACAGCAAAATGACTCGGAAGACGATATGTGATTTTTGTCCCAAATTACTTCAGTTCTCCAAGAGAAAAAGTTGACCAGATCTCTGTAAAGGATAAGAGGACTATTTCCTGGGATGTATCATTATGACACTATGAGACACTATGAAAGGAGCATTATAGCAGTGCCCATAAGAGAAGAAAGCAACTACAATATTGAATGCCACCATTGCCCCCACCCTGTTAAAGTAGGTGAATGATTAACACATGAAAAACTTATCTGGTCATACTAGAAGCCATCATCTGTGCAGGGTAAAGATTTTCTGAAGTATCCCCTGTGAGGAAACCCTCAGCCCCAATTTGTAAATAAGTCTAATATATTCATTGGTTCTCCAGGATGGACTTTAGTGGAATCATGCTTTGATTTCTTTAGTTTGTTTCTGATATCTCATCTGATGTTATTTATATAATCCCAAGGGAGGAATTATCACAACATCGAATGTCTGAATACACACACTCGAACAAGATATAAATCAAGGAGTTCTTAAAAGAACAACATTTGATTCTGTCTAAGACCAACTAGGATCTGGGAGACTCTTAATTGGCAAGAAAAGAATTTAATAGCAGGCTGATAGAAAACACAAACAAACAAACAAACAAACAAACATTGACTTCAGCTAAAGCCAGCAAAACTGTTTTGCCAAAAAATTATTTTTGCCAAATTACTTGAGTTCTCCAGGAGGAAAAGTTGATCAGAACTCTCTGAAGGATAAGAGGGTTGTTCACTGGGGTATATGGTTACAAATAGAATAGAAAATAGAAAAGCTAAAAATAGAAAAGTAATGGAAAATTTATTTCATTGAGCAATCTCTAAACACTCCAAAGACAGGGTGCATGCTAATTTATGACTGAGGAGATTGGGTATGTTAAGAGTGGTATAGCTGTAGAATATGTACACTTATGAGCTATTTCATTATTTTTCTATGGCTATTTTTTTTTTGCTTATATACTATCTTATAATTTGAAGGAAAAGAAACTAGATAAAAATGATCACCGAACAAAAGCATACTGAAAATCATAATAGAAAACTGCAGGTCCCGTGGCAGAAACACAGAAAAGCTTTCCACTATGGCAGGCCCCAATAACATGAGAAAGTCCAAGGTTCCAACAGTTTTATTGACATTGTGGATGATAGATGATCTAGATGTGCACACCCCTCCCCCCATTTAAGCCAGGGTGGGTCTGACTTAAATAGGGAGGTGGAAAAGAGGAGGGACTGGGAAAAGGAATAACTTAATTAGCTATGCCCTCTGGCCTTTAGGTAATTCATTAATATGGCTCTTGAGGCTGAAACCTGTAGTCACACCCTCTTGCTGTTTAAGGTGACACCCCTTTGGGAAGGGCTGCATAGGCAAACGTGACTGTGAGGTGCAGGTTAAATGGAGGTCTAGATGGTGTGTAAGATCCTGGATTCTGGGGACATGGCTGAACACCTGCCGTTTCCCCACTGGGGTCAGGTTTCAAGGCCCATGCCCAGTCAAGAACCAAGATATCCTTTCACGGCCCGACAACTCCTCCTGTTTGTTTTTTTAAAAAGGGTGTGTGTGTCCCTATGTCATCTGTGGTGAAACTTTTTGGATGAGGAAGTCAAAAGAAAACACTACTAAGGCCGTAGAGGGTAGCACAATTAAGTCACAGGGTAAGGGGAGTTGAGGGTGAGGGTTGGGAAGGCAAGGGATCATTGAACCAATTAAATACATGTTGTACAGCTTGAGGCTAATAATATCTGATTAATCTAGATAGACATGTTTTCCTTTCTAACATGTAACTTTAGTTATTTGACTTTGGCGAAAGAGTTCATTTGTAGCTGGAAGGTCTGGATCTTGGTGTGCATCATTGGGTCTTCAGTCAAACAAGGTGGCTGGGAGAAGGCAGCTTGGTGTCCCAGGCAGGTTCCAGGAGGTGACATTGTTTCTGGGTCTCAGCATGTCTCTGAAGTCTTCAGTCAGATGGAGGCAGCTTTGTGTCCCAGGCAGATTTCAAGAGATGGCATTATCTCTGTTGGATCTGTGGGTATACCTGTAGGATAATTACAGGGAAGCAGCACCCCTGGCAGGGAGATGTCTGCAAAGGCTGGGTATTAAGCACTAAGTCACTTGGGAGCAAGTACATCACCAGATACAGGTTCCTGTGGCTGGAAGGCAGTGAAGCTTTCCACAACAGCAACTCGAAGACAGGTCCCAATAACACAAAAAAGTCCGTGGATTCTAAAGCTTTATTGTTCATGGTGTGTGATAGATGGTCTAGATATGCATCCCCCATTTAAGCCAGGGTGGAACTGGCTTACATAGGGAGAAGGAGAAGGAAGGACTTGGGAGGGAATAACTTAATTAGCCACGCCCTCTGGTGTTTAGGTAACTCATTAATATAGAAATCTCTTGAGGCTGAAGCCTGTAGTCACACCCTCTCACTGTGTTAGGTGACAGCCCCTTTGGGAGAGGCTACAGAGCCAAACATGACTGTAAGGAGCAGGTTAAATGGAGGTCTAGACTGCATGTAGCAGCCTGGATTCTGGGGGCGTGACTGAACACCTGCCGTTTCCCCAATGGGGTCGGGGTTCAAGGCCCATGCCCAGCTGAGAACCAAGATATCCTTTCATGGCCCGACAGAAAACAAGCCACCATTCAGAAAGTAATTTCCATGATTATCATAGGAAAATTATCTCTTTGGATGGTTTGCTGTCTGGTGTGGACTCTCTCCTCTACTTTTCAGTTTACCATTTTAGACCTTAAGAATGTTTTCATCTGGACCCCCAGACAGAGTTATTAAATTTAGAGGCTAGCAAGCCATGGATGGGTAAGATTCTGCACAGAGCCTTAAAAACCTAAGACAGAAGTGTATTGCTTTTGATAATGTGTATTCCATGATGGGTAAGGAAGGCATTCTTGTCAGAATGACCTAGGACAGGCTCAGTCTTGTTAAGGAAATAAAAGAGGGGGAGAGGTGGAGAGCTTTTGGGGCTGCTTGGCAAGAATCTGACATGGACCAAGGACAAGGAAATGGGCTGCTTGGCAGGATTATGACATTGGCCAAGGACAAGGAAGTGGGCTTCTGGCAGGAATCTGACATTAGGCTAGAATAAAGAAGTAATTTCAGGCAGGAATCTAAATTTTAGGCTAAGGACAAGGAAGTAGGATTCAGACATGAAAAGGACTCTGGGCTAGGACAGGGAAGTAGGCTCAGATATTTTGGTCATCCTGTTAAGCCCTTAAAAACAGTGATCACAGGAATGTTCACAGAATTTTGTTTATTGTCTTGCTTGTTCCTTGACTATTTGCATCTATTGTATTGCTAGTTCCTTAACCTAGAACTGACCTTAAGACTTGCATATAATTAAAATAGTATAAAAATGAAAAGGGGGGATGGGGTAAGAGGGTTCTAGGGAGGGGAAATGGGGAAAGAGGATGGTATCTGAAATGTAAATAAATAAATTATCCAATAATAAAAGAAAAAGACAAGAATGTTTTCATCGCCATGCCTTTACATCCAGGTTCTCATGACCTTTCTTTCATGATACCAAAGCAGAGTCTCAGCTTACTTGTTTTGCCTCACCTGGAATTCTGAGATAGCCTTTATTTCTTCTTGGATTGCCCTCACCTAGGAGTTTTGAGATAGCTCTCATTTCTTCAGCTAGGCTCTGGCCACTGACCTCCTTTGACTAGACCTAATATAGGCCACTTATGGTGAATTGGCTCACCATAATATCATTTAATTGTTAAGTTTGCTATACTAGATGCGTTTCACATACCACTCTCATATCTGTAACTTGTGAGAAAGCATGATTTCTACTTGCACGTGTGACTTTCTTCACTTTTGATCTCCTGTGTTCTGTTGTCTTTGTACTCAAGAAGAGGAGAGCCCAATGTGTTTGACTTCATAATACGGAAGTTGGTGGGATAAAATTGTGTCCCTGAGTCAGAATAAATGGTTATTCTTTTCCCATAGAATTTTGTTTACTTAAACAATTTTTTATTCTTAATTGTCAAAAAGTGGCATTAAGTGACTCATGACAATTAAAGCTCCCATTGATGACTCAATGGGACAAAACTGCTGAAGGATCTTCTGGCTACCACCAATAGCAAAAGTAAAACTAATCCACAGGAAGAGAGAATTTTGTTTAATCAACCAAACTGCTTGAATAAAACTTTTTTTTTTTTTTGGTCCAAGTGTGGCCACTGTTTTAGCAGCCTTTAGAAAACAGACAACCTATAATGTTTTCATAAACTGGCAAAGAAACTTTTCTTTGGCCTTTGATTAATAGAATTTTTTATGATTTGATAGTTTCACTTTATGAAAGATTGTATTACAATAAATTTTCTGAAATAATGCAAATACTTTATAGCATAAATATTGAATATTTTAAATTCTAAATCTGGCTTCAGAAAGTTGGCTTTAGACAAAGCTTCTCAATATGTCCATACCAAATACAACCACTCAGTATTTGTTAGATGTGTCAGTGTGAAAAATGCCAAGAGTTTGATGGTAAACATAATTTACCATATTGAAAAGATTTATAAAATTTTTTTAGCTTGTAAGCCATAAGGAAGTTGTTCCTACTTTGGATATGCCCTGCCAGCTAACTTGTTTAAGATGAACAACTTCCTGGTGCAGTCAGGCTATTCTTAAAACTACTGGTTGTTTTAAATCTTTCACTGCCTCAATTATTTGTACAAGAAAGTGGGTCACAAGATTAACAGTTTCACTAAGTTTTACTTTTGTGTGAAACACTTGTTTGCTTAGATGGCTGAGGCATCTGTGAGATGTCTTATAAAATCAAGTTTTACACTGAGGATGAGTTAACATGGCTCCCCAAAAACTATAATTTTGTGGTTTTGTCTTTACAATCCTTAAACTAACAATAGCTTAGGCCCTATATGGAGAACTCTGGTTTGATTCTGGCCAGTTTTTTTTTTTAAAATTACACTCCTCTATTTTACTACAATTAAAACTCAATTAAGACTGGTGAATCACTGAAGTACTCCCCGTCCCACACACACATATGGAGAGAGAGAGAGAGAGAGAGAGAGAGAGAGACTAGAGTGAGACAGAGTAGAAATAGAGTCTCAATATTGTTTTGTACTTCTCCTTTTGAGAACTCTGTTCAATTAGTGTGTCCATTTATTGATTAGATTATTTGTTTTGCTGGTAATTTTTTGATATCTTCATTTTTGGACATTAATACCCTGATAGACATGATAGGCAGAAGAGTCTCCCACTCCTTAAGCTATACCACTACTCTGTTGTTTCCTTTGCTGTGCAGAAACATTTTAATTACATCCAATGACTTCTATCAGTTCTTGCTATTATTTCTCAAATAGCCAGAAACTTTTTCATTATATAATTCCATCAACTCTTTATTCTGCATTGACTGATCCAGGTATTGCGTTGAGTGGATAAACTAACAAGCATCCATCCTGTAATCACTTAGAACAGATGAATGAATACAAAGAATATGGTCCCTACTATTCAAGTACATAAAATGAGCTTTTCCCTATGTAACTCAGCCATTTTGGTTAATCACCTCTTTTTGTACCATTGCCCTCTTCCCTGCTGCACCTGGATCTCCTCTGGGCCAACCACATGCACTAGAAATGGCGAGAGTCATGAAGCCAGCACAGCTGCTTGGTACAGTTCCAGCAAAGCTGAGCAGAATGCTGCAATCACTGTCCTTCTATCTCTAACTTTTGGGTTTTGGTGTCTGCATGTTGCATTCTTGGGGACTTTATCCATTATGATTCATTTTGTGTCTTTCCTGAGAAAATTATGTCTCAATCTTTCTAGAAAAATCTTAAAATTAACTTTATCTGGCCACTATTTGGAAGTCTTTATGCCCTGGAGATCATTCAGCACAGGTATGCAGTTAGCTGGATGAGAGCGTGAGTCTAGGAATGTTTGTGGGGTGTCTGCTCCTGAGCAAATGCAAACAGTATAATTGGACAATTGACAAGCTCTAACAGGCAAGGAGAATAAGTTATAGATTCAAGGTCTCTTTTTTTCAGTGTAGCTCAGAGATATCTAAAAATGTAGTTTAAGGATGGGGGGACCATACAGGGCACACTCCTTGGAAGAACAGAATTCAGTAACTAAGATAGATTAACTAAATTTTTGGTTGTGAGCTTAGCCTTTAACGGCTGAGCCTATATCTCATCTACAATCTGGCTACTTCATAAAACTCAACCCAGCTTCGTACATCATAATTTATATGCTCATAAGACAGTTTTAAAATCTTATAATTGTCAATGACTGATGTGCACGATTTTCTATCAGCTACTTCTCAGGAGTTTGAACTTTCAGTCTAGAATTTTAAAATGAAGTCAAATACAGCTGCTACTAGATGACGCTATTAAGCAGAGGTCTGTTTAGAGAGTATAATAAATTGTTAATGTCTCTTACAAAGTATATTGTATTCATTTTTGTGGTGGTCAAAGAATCTTGTTCGTACTCTGGGTCACTCAACCAGGAAGTTTGAAATGCCTCTGTGAATTCTCTTGCTTCTTTGCTCATCAAGTGATGCTTTGTTGGAACAATTGCCATGTTTGTACATTGTTCTAGAACAATGTTTTGAAAATTGGAAATTTGCATAATTTCTAATATTTTTCAAAATCAATTGATTTTGACTAGCAAAAAAGGTAGATTAACTAAAATAAACTAAAAGGAAATAATCCCACTTTATAGCGATGATGAAATGTATAGTAAAAGAGGTTACTATTCATAAGAAAGACTGGTTCAAATATTTTCTGTTTGTCTGAAGTGCTTTCAAGCAGCAAACATTGGCATCTTAAAAGCAGGCTGTCAAATGATGTGTTTGCTTTGGAGGAGACACTCCTCAGATTCTTTAAATTGGCGTGTACATTACACAGACGGGATCATCCCACTTCACATTATTTAGTTTGTAGGATGTTTATATCGGTGGAGTGATTTTAGTGTCTAAATACAGTGAGTTCTTACCTAATTGCTAGAGATTGACGAGGTAGATGATACAAAGCCTGCCGCTGTCTGCTCTGTGTGAAGCTCCTGAGGTGGGAGTAACAGAGGGATGGGCCCTGCGGTTCCAGCAGTGAGAAAGAAGAATCTCAATTGTAACAATGAATTCACTTTAAAATTTGCAACCATTTCTATCATGTTTTCCTGAGATATAACTAATATAAATGCACTAACTATAAAATGCAATTTGGGAAACTAGTACCTACATGAGGACATCAAACATTACCATAACCACCTCAAAATTTCCTTTTGGTCTGGTTCAGTATTTATTTGCTGTATACCATGGCTCCCTCCTAGCATGCACCCAGAAGTAGGAATAACCTCACACATTTGTGTATTATCCATGTGCAAAGGCCAAACTAACCTCAGTACTGTTTCCATAGTAGCATGGCCAAAAATTACTTCAAGAATCATATGTTTCCTCAAGATAAATGTCATCTGATTTTTTTTTTTATTATAAAAGTCAGGGTTTTTTTCCACTACATTTACTGGGTTAAAATGGAAAACCAACATGAGTACTCCTATGTCCCACAGAGACTGAAAGTCCGTGGTTGGGTATCTGTCTCCAGCATGCACACTCACAGCAGCTGAATCTTTTGCTATCAGCGTTTCCCAGTGACTTGCTTTTTTCTCAATCTCAGCTCCCCACCCCAGCCCCCTGCCTTGTCAATCTGAGGAAGTGGGGAAATCAATGCTTGAACAGAAAACAAAACTGAAGGTACAGACAGTAGAGGTAGATTGATTGACCCTACACTATCAAGTTAATGTCAATAAGACAGGACTACTGGGCTTCTATACTGGTTTTCTTCAGACAGCTACACATCAGTCAAACCCCAAGATAATAATCCATCATAGAGTCAAAGTGCCAAATAACTGTGTGGTCCTTTGATAAAAGACAGTGTCACAGTTTGTTTCCTTCCCTTCCCACAGATCACCTCAAATAGGATAAAACTTTGTTACAACAGCTGCAAAGGGCCCAGCAGCAATCTTTAGTGTGGAAGAAATTCTTATGAAACATGTGTATTAGAGATGGAAGCTGGCTTCAGACATATTTAAAATCAGTGACTCGTTATTCACATTTCATATTGAATTTATTTGCTCTGTTCTTTCTAAGCATTATCATTAACAAACCAATTGTTTAAGTCTGAACAACTAGCAAGTTAGCGGATTTTTATAATGTTATAATAGTAACAATGTCCTGAGTGTCACGTTGCTCAGTCTAGACAATCTGAGTAATAGTTTAAATCTGTGGCTGGATTACATATTATATATCCATACAAGGATATATATTAGATAATTTACGTATTTACATGTTTGATAGAGTGTCTGTGTTATCTCCATTCATCCTACAAAATAACACCTCAGTCTAACCAGAAATTCCAAAGAATGTTTTTTCGGTTGGTGTGACAGAAATTATAGTTAGAAACATTGCATATATATTATAGAACCAACCAATAAACTGAGTTATTTCCATTTTTAAAAAAATGCTTAGAAACTTATAAAATGTCACACTAGGACCTTTTATGCCTTCAGATATGCATCTAAGATTCATTTAAACATTTAAAGAACAATATATTTAAAAACATTTAATGGGAAACCAACGTTTTCCCAAGGCTCAAGTTCTTTTCCGAGAAGACACGATTTCTTGTATATGTCCAACAACATTCTTTAAGGTCATGTTATGTTAAGGACATGACCAATGGCATGCACCAATTCAGAATTATAAGAACTAACTATATGGATGAAAATATCTTGTCCTAGTTAGGGTTTTACTGCTGTGAACAGACACCATGACAAGTATACGTCTTATATAGGACAACATTTAATTGGGGCTGGCTTACAGGTTCAGAGGTTTAGTCCATTATCATCAAGGTGGGAGTATGGCAGTATCCATGCAGGCATGGTGCAGGATGAGCTGAGAGTTCTATATCTTCATTGGAAGGCTGCTAGTAGAATACTAGCTTCCAGGCAGCTAGGATAAGGGTCTTAAAGCCCACAGCCACTGTGACATATCTACTCCAACAGAGCCACACCTTCTAATACTGCCACTCCCTGGGCATAACATATACAAACCATCACATATCTAGTATCATTTTCATGGAGAGTGGACAAGAATATGGCACAATAAGGCCCATGAAAATGAGTCTGTCAATAGGGCAGGGCCATCAGGAGGAAGGAGGAAGACGCTGTCCAATAAGAAAAGAACCAAACAAGTGGTTGGCTCTAACCAACATATGTTTTTGTGTCAATCCTGTTGGTCCTGGTTGAGTACAGTTAGAATCAGGCCAAATTGGATTCAAATTCTGCCTTAGGAAGCTCTACATTTTATAGACATCAGGTGATAAAGAAGTGCCTACCCTGTCTCAACAGTATACTGCCTTACCTGCCCACAGGGGAAGTGTGAGAAATAACCATGTACAAAGCTTTATAAAAATGTTAACTACTATCTCTTTTCTTATTTTCCTTTGCTTTGTGTTTTAATTAATAAACTAAGATGGCATTGTGTTTCCTAAGCTGAAAAAAAAATAAGAGTTATAGGGCCGATAACAAAAATAAAATCTGTTCTGTTTGTGTTGTCTAATTGTGACTAAACTTGTAACCTTGGACTTGTAAAGAATAATCAAACATATAATCTCTAGTTCTTGGATAATCATTAGTCTGTCTTTGTTTCATGAAACCTGTAGAAATAAAGAAGCACCTGGTTGCTAGTCAGTCAGAGCTGGGAGATTCCCCTGACCATCTCCCGACTCGCTCCTCCCTCCCCTCACAGGCTCCTTATTTCCTCTGCAGCCCAGGAGTCCTATCCTAACATGGCTCAGGGTCATGCCCATTCTGGACTCTCCCAGATGCCTCTGCTCACTTATATATATCTATAATAAAATTTCTCCTCCACCATACCTAGGAGCAATTATGTCCTTTCCTTTTTCTTTTTCCATCCAGACTGTTGTCAGGGGTGCATCTAAGCCATGGAGGCAGTGCTGGCAGTGGATGGTGGTAATAATGTTTTATGTCAATAAATCTCAGAATGCAAAAAAGTAACTCAAATGGGGAATATCACAGACCTACAGTTATAGGACGAAAGCACTGGTGTCATGTCCAAGGTCTGTCTGCTCTTCTTTCTTTCTTTCTTTCTTTCTTTCTTTCTTTCTTTCTTTCTTTCTTTCTTTCTTTCTTTCCTTCCTTCCTTCCTTCCTTCCTTCCTTCCTTCCTTCCTTCCTTCCTTCCTTCTTTCTTTCTTTCTTTCTTTCTTTCTTTCTTTCTTTCTTTCTTT